>NC_048227.1:93384189-93579706 GCF_002007445.2 Ailuropoda melanoleuca | reverse complement strand
GCGGCGGCGGCGGCCTCCCAGCTGACCCGCCTGGAACTTGGGCAGGGCCCCTCCCGGCGCCCCCGGCTCCGGCCTCCCGCAGCGCCCCCACCCCTACCCCCGGCCTCCCGCAGCCGCCCCGGCCTCCCCGCGCCTGGGAGGCTGGGGGCTAACGGACTCTCTGGGCTGGGAAAGCTCTCCTCTAAGGGGCTGTCGGTCTATAAAGAAGTTGATGAATGTTAGAACAACAAGCAGACTTTGAACCGAAATCATGCAAATTCAGCACATTGTTCTCGTCTTTTCTTCTGTGCGCCGATCCCTGAAACAGTCTGTGATGGAAGGGGGGGGGCTCGGAGCTCGGCATCTGGGAGCCACAGACATAAAGGTCACCCCGCTGGGCTGTCCAGAGGGCCGTGCGCCGCGGCTGCTCCTGGGCGGGACCGGGGTTCGGCTGGGCTTACTTTGCTCCAGTGCCGTTCGCGAGGACGGTGGGGAGGGGGCGGCCTCAAGTTTAAGGCCCCAGCACCGCGAACGGAGGTGGTGGGTGGATGCCCCCCGCCGGAAGCCCCCCCTGGGATGCTGTTGAGAGGGGCCGCTGTGGGGGGGATGCTGAGGGCTCCCCACGGGCCCAGGACCCCCGACCGACCGAACCCGTGGCTTCCTCCGCGTGGCATTCGTGGCCTGGGATCAACATCAGGTGCTTCGAAGCCCACCAGACCGTGTTTGTGCCGTCTTCTGGCAAATTAATCAAAACTTGAATCGTCTGCTCTACTAGATTCTTTTGAACGATGGAACGATCAGCCCTGTAAGAGAATAGTTCTGAAGGGACAACTGAAAACAGCTTAAACTTCTCTCTGTAAAGTTTTTTCCGGGTGAGCAATGTTTTCAACTTAAAAATGTTCCCTTGTAATTATGCCTCTGTGTGTATTCGTGCTTTTCTTTTGCTTGACTTCCATTCTGTTTATTCAGCAGTTAGGAACGGTGCCATATAGGGCTCAGCTGATGAAAGACGCCCTCATGATGTGCTTAGAAAGCAGGAACGCGGAGTCCAAGGAGAGAAACCGCACGTGTGGTTTCCCCAGTGCGGCATTAGGTGGGGACGAATCCACTTTTTGAGATAAACCCTCCATACTCCCTTCCTTATTAAAGAGAACATTGATTGAAAGACAGCAAGAAAGAAAAAAAAAACCAAACCTGATGTCAGAGTTAGGAATCCATCCAACTTAAAGAAAAGAAAATCAGACGCGGCTCAGCCTACCACGCATGCAAGAGACAAAGAGTGCAGTATTAGAGCAAAATGTACCAGCCTTTAGGGAGCCTTACAGTCAACGCCCGCTTACTTGCCTCTTTCCTTTTCCCTCCCGCCTCACCAGTATCTCCACTAAAACCAGTTCGGAAGCGATTAAAAGCTGATGTTCTGGGCATTTAGTAACATCCCTTGTCTGATGAGGTCTCTCCTATATCACAAAAGCAGAAGCCAGAGAGCATTCAAGCGTGTAGTTTTCAATAAAGGTAATGTTTGCTCACTTACAGAAATTCTTCTGAATTTGAGCATATGCTATTTAAGAGGGTCTCTGAAAACAAACTATAACAAGACCACTCAAAGCAGTTAGGTACCAAATAGAGAAGGGACATCATGAGGCAGATGGCAGGACAGTCCAGAGCCTTGGGAGGTCCCAAGGGTAACACTGGGTCTTGTTCACTGTTGCATTACCAAAACCCAGTACGTTTGGCAAATAAGACTGCATTTTTTGAATGAATAAAAAAGAAATTAAATGTCTAAATCAAGGTTTAACTCGAGAAAGTAGGAACATCTCATCGTTGTTTGGGATTTGTCAGCATAAGATGCGGCATAGTGAGTGTGAGCAGAGACATTACTTTTACATCGAAGAGAATTACTAGAATTAAACATATATTTTAATGAAGACACACTTAGGACTGGGAAAACTAAAGGTGGGTCACTCCCTGGGGATTCTGTTTGTACTGCAGAATTCAAGCTACCCCAAGTCCAGAGGCCGAGTCTCCAGTGTGTCCATTCCTGATGCAGGTGAGTCTTTACGGCTCGTCAGGTGGCGGCTGTAAGAACTAGCGTGGTGCTGATCGTGGAGTGCACACTGCACGGGTCCCTTGGCCTCTTCACCGTGTACACGTGTGCACCGATGTCACACTGAGCTCCCTAGAAGAACAAGATGACAACACAATGCTCCTAAACACAGATCGACCTCATGCAGGGATCTCAAGTCAGTGGTGGTACAGTGTGAGGAGAAAACCCACCAGATAGACTGGTCAGCAGATATATGGCGGTGACAGAGACGAACTGGTTTATAGACTAACTAACAGGATGTTGTAAATCAAATACAAGTTAGCAACAGTGTGGATAACGGAAATTCCCCAGTAGGATGTTGTCCAGGAGCCTTTAGCTTTAGATATGATCAGGTTTTACCTTATGACTGATAATTACTAAAGGAGCATCTAGTTGATAATTGGCTCTGTGTTTCTGCTTTTCCACTTCCTTGCCTTTCTCATGGGTGTTTGTTCATCAGAATGGGGGAAAGGTATGGAAATATTTATCAGACGCTTCCACTCCTAAAGCTTCTTTTAAAACAAATTTATTATTTTAATTTATATACAATAAAATACACTCAAATTGCATAATTTTTATGTAACAAATGCATCCTTTTATTTTTTTTTAATTTAAATTTTGGTAGTTACAATATAGTGCAATATTAGTTTCTGGAATAGAATTCAGTAATTTATCACTTACATACAACACCCAGTACTCATCATAACAAGTGCTCTCCTTAATCCCCATCTCCCATCTAGCCCATCCCCCTGCCACCTCCCTCCAGCAACCCTCAGTTTGTTCTCTATCATTGACACTTATGGCTTGTTTCCCTCTCTCCTTTTTTCTTTTCCCCCTTCCCATATGTTCATCTGTTTCCTTCCTCCCTCCCTCCCTTCTTCCTTCCTCCCTCCCTCTTTCCTTCCTCCCTCCCTTGTTCCTCCCTCCCTCCCTTTTTTCTTTTTTTCTTTCTTTCTTTCTTTCTTTCTTTCTTTCTTTCTTTCTTTCTTTCTCTTTCTTTCTTTCTTTCTTTCTTTCTTCTTCTTTCTTCCTTCTTTCTTTCCTTTCTTTTTTCTTTCTTCTTTCTTTTTAAATATTTATCCATTTCAGAGAGACAGAGTGCATGAGTGGGGGGGTGGGTAGACTCCCCGCTGAGTGCGGAGCCCCATGCGGCTAGATCCGAGAAACCCAGGATTATGAGCCAAAATCAAGAGTCAGATGCTTAACTCACTGAGACACCCAGGAACCCCATCTGTTTTCTTTCTTAAATTCCACTTATGAGTGAGATCATATGATATTTGTCTTTCTCTGACTTATTTCACTTAGCATAATACACTCTAGTTCCATCCATGTTGTTGCAAATGGCAAGATTTCATTCTTTCTGATGGCTGAGTAATATTCCATTGTATATATTATACCACATCTTCTTTATCCATTCATCGGTTGATGGATATTTGGGCTCTCTCCATAGTTGGGCTATTGTTGATAATGCTGCTATAAACATTGGGGTGCATGTGCCCCTTCGAATCTGTATTTTTGTATTTTTCGGATAAACACCTAGTAGTGCAATTGCTGGGTCATAGGGTAGCTCTATTTTTAACTTTTTGAGGAGCCTCCATACTGTACTCCGGAGTGGCAAAATGCATCCACTGCTAAAAATAAATTTATTTATTTATTTATTTATTGGGAGAACAAGAGTGACTGAGAGCAGGGGGTGGGGGGCAGAGGGAGAGGGAGGGAAATCCTAAGCAGGCTCCACGCCCAGCACAGAGCCCGACCCAGGGTTTGATCTCACGACCCTGAGATCATGATCTGAGCCGAAATCAAGAGTGGGACGCTTAACCGACTGAGCCACCCAAGTGCCCCCAAATGCATCCATTTTTCAATGTTTTGACAAATGTGGACACCCATGGAGGCTTGCCATCATCAAGATATAGAACTGATGCATCACTCCAAGAAAGTACCCTTGTGCCCCTTTTCAGGGACTCCTATCCCACTGTTTCTGCTGGCACCACAGTTTTGCCCGTCCTATAATGTTATAACCATGAAGTCATGCAGAGGTACCTGTGTGTCTGGCTTCTCTCACTCAGCATAAGGCGTTGAGATTCACTGATGTCATTGCACAGTATTTGTTGCTTTTTACTGTTGAGTATCCCCAACAGAAAGGCCACGATCTGTTTATCCTTTCACCTATTCCTGGATAGGCGGGTTGTCTCTGCTTTTTGGCTACTTTGTTTTTTTTTTTTTTTTTTAAGATTTTTTTTATTTATTCAACAGAGATAGAGACAGCCAGCGAGAGAGGGAACACAAGCAGGGGGAGTGGGAGAGGAAGAAGCAGGCTCATAGCAGAAGAGCCTGATGTGGGGCTCGATCCCATAACGCCGGGATCACGCCCTGAGCCGAAGGCAGACGCTTAACTGCTGTGCCACCCAGGCGCCCCTGCTTTTTGGCTACTTTGAATATAGCCGCTATCAACATTCACGGACTTACATTTCCAATTCTCTTAGGCCGGTTACCCAAATTATTTTCATGGCTCTTTTTACTTATCTAATCAAGGACACTCTTCATCTTGCGTCAAATGATGACGGTTCGAATGAGCTTTCCCTCCTGTACTCCCCTTTCACCTGCGGATCTCCGTGGAGCCCCTGTGGGGTCTGGGCTCTGCCAGGGCTCACTCCGTTTTCTGCACTGTGGGGCATGTTCTCTCCTCTGTCAATTCTCACCCACCCTTGGAGACCCCTCTCAAATGCCTTGCTTTCATAGATTGTCCGGACTCAACCTTTAGAAGTCATCTCTCACTCCACAGAGCTTGTGCCCTCCGGGTTCAGCCCTTGCCTTCTGTTCTGTAAGTCCTATAAAGTCCTACGGAGTCATCACAGTGAAAAATGCCCAGATACGTAGAGAAGGATTAACTGTGGATGGATTGTTAGCACTGAAAGAGAAATTAAAGTTTCATCTAAAACCTCAGAAAAAAATCGTTATATGAGAACAGTGTAAAGTCAACAGTCAGGAGGTAAAATCACTGATGGGTGGAAAGCAGACAATTGTGCAGAGCAGAGGGAGTGACTGGAAAGTACCATCCTGAGGCCAGCAAGGGCACGGTATCACTGCGAGCCCGCAGGCATCGTGCTGTGCTGGCCACCCCTGGAGGAACCAGCCGATGTGCCCCTTACACATACGCGAAAGCACACGACATGCAAGTTCCAGGACACAAGCAGACGAGCCTGAGGCCCGTTCCCTACGTGAGTCAGGACACCGAAGGCCCCATGTCCCACTGTAATTCATAAAACATGGTTAGAGGCAGCCCGCTGCTCCGTGAACGTGTATGAGGACCACGAGGAACGACGGAAGGTAGTTATTCTATCTAGAGAAGATGAAGCCAACATGTCACCAAGTTGCACTTTTTGAGAATGACAGGGAATCTCTCAGTATCCTGCCTGTAGGAAACGTAGCGCGTAGAATCCGTGAGACTCATGACGGTAACAAAATCCTTTTACTTGTGGATGGATGAGTCTGTCAAAATGCTATGAAAATGGAAGCCCTGTGCCCCTCCGAGGGGGTCTCGAGATCTCTGCACTGCGGCAAATGTAGATTCCACAGCACAGGTGCTCAGAGGGAAAACATGACAGTTGGTCTCAAGTTTTCAGCGAGTCCTGCTTATTCTTTATTTCACTTGCCTTAGAATGTGGGGGCCATTTGTTTCATGTAATGTGAACCCATTGCCTTTAACTGTAGGTTACTAATGGTTATGAACGGTGGGAGTGATTGTGCTCGAGAGAGAAATACAAGGGGCAAGTTTCAGAAACTTTGCTGTATTTTTTTGCCATTTGATGTTATTAAATATAACTACCCTTTGGATACTTGGCAATGGTCATGAACACCTATTAGCGTTCACTGCAATGACGTGGCACGCCTTGCTTCTCATTCAGTCACTTAGTAGAGCGTGGTTGCTTGGGGTAGTGGCCTCCTAAGATGTGTAGACTGTTCTATGATAAGTATCTGGTTCTTCAGCATATGGGCTTGTGAAATAATTATATGAAAAGCCAAAAAGGTAGTCATCATTAGGCTCCAAGCCAATTTGTATAAAATGTACGCTTGTTTCATGGCGTGCGTCATACAGGTGGTCTCGGTCCTACACACTCAATTCACAAATACACTCTCTGCTATTATTCCTTTAGTCGGAAGGCTGCCTTCTCACCTTTCTTGGGAATGGGGATAGGAGAGGGTTAGTACACCATTTGCATTTAATTTTCTTTTTTCCTTCTTCTCTTGACCAGTTTTCTCAGGAAAAAATAATCTCCCATGGCCCTCTGCTTCAATTGTGAGATTGAAAAAAAAATTGAGAGGTGCCTGGCTGGCTCAGTCAGTGAAGCGTCTGCCTTCGGCTCAGGTCAGGACCTCAGGGTCCTGGGATGGAGCCGCCTGTTGGGCTCCTTGCTTAGTAGGGAGTCTGCTTCTCCCTCGGGTCCTTTCCCTCACTCATGCTCTAATAAAGTCTTAAATTTTTTTTTTGATCTTCATATCTAAGAACAAGAAGCCACTCAAAGATCCGTATCCAAGAAAGGCAAAATTTAAGCTTTGAAGTAAAATTGGATATAGCGGAATCAGGAGCCTCAATTTCAAATGCCAATTCTGTATTTCCCAGAATATCCACAAAGGTCTCTACTTCTCCATACTCTTACAGAACCACACAGAGATAACTGAAACATCCCATTAATTAGTTATATTTACATACCCCAATAGTCTTGTGCCATATCCCAGGATTTCAAATGCAAAGCATTCCTGTGAATTACTGGGCTGGCCTGAGAATCTTCAACTTTTAATATTGGTCCAATGGGAAAATATATACCAAATTCAAAACGATGGCTCTACCCGTCGACTAACTTGGAATTAAATGTTAGAAATGGCCCTCAGGAACCATCACCCCACCGACAATGACTGACTTCTTACTACGTATGGGGTTATTTATTGTGGAGACACAAAGGGCTATGTCTTAATACCTACCCTGTCAGGATATGAAGGGACAGGCTCAAAGCAGCAATAAATGCCACGTGGGCACAAAATCTAGCAAGTGCCACAAGAAGGTACAGTTCGAGAAGGCCTCATAGCCTTGACCCATGACCTGATCCTTGAAGGTTTAAACTTAAGTAGACAGAAGAAATGGGATGGACACAAGTACATTGGTGGGGATGTGCGGGGTTAACAGAAGCGAATAGGCCAATTTAGTTGGAAGAGTATCCTGTTGGAAAGCAACAAACCATCCTGAAGATGTAGGTGAGACAGGCGATAGCATCTTACAATTAAGCCCGGTCAGCAACGGGGAACCGATAAAGATCACGATCAGCAGGAGAGCGCGGGCATGGTGTTCTCTCTAATCCTAGCTGCACCGTGCCAGGTGAGAGTAAGAAATCAGGGATGGGGGTGGGGGTGGGTTGGGAAAACAGATTAGAGCAGTGTGAAAAGGGCGCTAAGCTACTATGAAATGATGGGTTGGCTCACAGGTGGGAGTGAAAGTCTGTTTTTCCCTTTAAAAATCTCTGGAAAGCATTTCCACGGTGGAAATACTATAGTATTTGTTCACTGTGTTATGAGGATCAGTAAACATTTTTCGAATGTAGTTGGGGTCACAGGAAGGATGTATTCCTGCCCTCGGTGGGAGGGGGGGGAGAAAGGAGGTTAAAAGAAGGGGAGTGGTAGAGAGAGGCTAGAATAAAGTGTACCTTGGGCCAATTTTAGGCTTAGAAGAAATATGCAAATGTGCAAACATTGGAGTAAGTCCTTTGAAGAAATTATTTATTTTCCTGGAGAAATAATTTGTTATATACTTCATCATAAGATGTACATTCTTTAGATAGCTGGACATACAACAGAAATATAAACACACCTGAACTTCAGGTCAACCTTTGGTAATTTTATGATCTTTGCAAGGCAACTAAACTTTTGACATTAAAAGGCAAGAATTTAATCGCAGTGACTGAAATACCAAATTCTGGTCCACTGAGATGTCCCTAGACCAATTCAGAGAAGTAACAGCAGACTTACCGTTTCATTCACTGACACTGTTGAGAAAAATGCATCAAACTCCATTCAAAAGCATGACCCAGTTTAAGGACAATGGAATTCCTAGTGAGAAGGGTTTGGCTCAGCTAGTTTCACATTCAGCACCCCAGTGAGGCGGGTTGAACATAATTAATATAATTATCTTCATTTAACAAGGCCGAGAAATAAAAGCAAAGAACTAGCCTAGAGTTACAGGGTAAATCTAGGGAGATGCCCGAATTGGACTTCAACTGTCTTGATTCTTAAGATTTGAGTGGTCTATCTAGGGAACACGGTGCCAGAGTTAAAAATGCAAACCCACTCAGTATAGAATTGATGAATCACTATATTATACATCTGAAACTAATCTAACACTGTATGTTAACTCCACTGGAATTTAAAAAACTAATTAAATAATGCAAGTGCTTTCATGAACTTTCTAAATGACTAGGCAAGCTGGTGAACAGTTACAATGCAACATGGCAGTTCTATTTTTGAACCCATAATATAGGAAAAAATTTTTAGTTGCAAAGACAATGCATTACCAAGCATTTTTGTATGATTACACTTCCTTAAAAAAAAAAAAAACAAAAACAAAACCACCACCACCAAAACATACTGGCGGGGTGGGAATCCCACTTTTAACAAATATAAAGCTACAAAATTCTGTTGTCTTTAAAAGTCTTTTCTCTCAAGTTGCCTATTTTCAGATGGAAGTAATAAAAATTAAAATGCAGCCCTAAAGTTTGTTTCATCTTCAAATAATATGGATATAATAATTGTAGCTTCTAAAAACTGGAGCCAAAAATATGTTCATTTGTCATAGAGAAATATAAGTATTTTGTAATATTATGAGGGAAACCATGCTAATACCCAGCATGAAGATATTAGTCTGGAATGGCCCTTGATGCCACTACAGGTCTAACAGTATTGCCTAAGGCAATACAGCCAACGTTGATTACTCACTGACTGACTGGACATTATTACACCTTAAGCCATTCACTTCTTAAACCCATCACTGCTCACTGGACTGTCCCATCAACATTCAACTGGGATAGAGGTAATTGGTGAAATGTCAGTGAAGTCTGCTATTTATAATGCTTTGACTGCAATGTGTTTGAAGTTAACCACTAATACAGTTTTGATTTTCTGCACAATTTCAATTCTCCAGTATAACGTCAATTAATATTAGGCTGCAGATTGATCTAGACCAGTCATTTAAAAAAGTAAATGGAAATTTTAAAAGAAAAATTTTCATATTTCCCACAAAAATCTGCAATAAACATGCATCTTTGCATGACGTATTAATTATAACAGCACATACTGGCCACTGTTCTGGTAATACAGAAGTTTTCCTGAGAAGTCCAGGTTACATGAACTGCTAATTGCCCGCCTCACCTTTAAAGAGAATGTCAGCACCCAAAGATAATTAGTGATGAGAAACAGAAGTCCATCATTCAATCTGAGGTTCTTCGTAACTGTAATTCTATTTTAGTGCAGTAATTCCTGAAGGTGGTCTCCAGACCACCAGCCTCGTGCTCCTTGGCAAACAGTATTTCTGTCTCACTAAGTTTAGAAGACCAATGGAGGCAAAGCAGGGCTTTCTCCAGTTATGACCAAGAGACTGGCGAATGCTACTTTGCCTTTTTCAAGCTCAGAAAAGCTGAGTGATGTTTTTTGAAAACTCTTAATATAAAGGTTCTCTCCAAGAGAAGAACCACCGGGATCCCCAGCACCTACACATTATGGAATTACATAGATGTTAACTGAATGACTCCTCAGGCCAAACTGACCCAAGATACCCTGTCTTCAATGAGGTAAACTTTAAAAACCCCCCCCGAAAAAACTAAAGGAAAAGCAGTAACAATGAAAAAGCAATCTTCTTTTTTTTTTTTTTGGCTCAGTTGAAACGTGGTTGCTCTCTTTTTCATTAGTTAAAAATCTTGGGGGAACTGAGAAAATTAATCCAAGAAATGCAGCTGAATGCCATGATGTCACGAGAAGACTCTAGAGAATGAGTTTTCTCTGATTTCAATTAGCTATCAAATGTTCTGCTGGGGTATAAATTGTCTTCTATGCCACAAACTTTAAAAACAAGTCACAAAATCCACATTAGAATATAAGTTTTTTAATTTTTATAAATAACTTATCTGTTACACAAAGATAGTTTACCCAGCTAAATCACAAAACCATCAACTCAAGATATCCAAATTACGTTTTATTAATAAAACAAGTAAAAACTGATTTATCAATCTTCACATAGAACTGCAGATGAAGCTGAAAAACAAGGCCTAGTTTTAAAACAAAATGCATCAAATGTAAGGGCTTTGGGTCTATGGTCTAATTACCTACGATTGTCGTATTTCTTCCCATATACAAGATGCAAAGCCTGGAAGTCAAGGCTTTGACATTCATATAGATCACATGTAATAATCCTGCTTATTTAAAAAATATCCATTTGCAGACATTTACAATGGGTGACAGTGAACATTATCTCCTACCTTTTACTACATTTCAGCACTTCCCTTAGCCCCATTCTAAGCACTGATGTATAATTTCATAATTCTGTTTTTTAAATGCATACCGTTATTTCTTTTTCTTGATTTCATTTAGTTATATACATTCCCGATCATCTGAATATTTATTTTCCTTATAAAAATATATCATCAAAATAAAGAGATGCTTGAGGTTGCTTCAGTGTTCAAGTTTGCTTGTTTTTCTTTTTTCCAGCTTTCCTTCAGTTGTCCTAAATATGACTAGCCTAGTTTTATAAATAGACATGATACTGCCACCAAGTCAGGTTTAGAAACGGACTGCCCCAACAGTAAAGCATTTCAACTTCTCCCCAAACCAGGGCTGTCGGTACTGCTGCTGTTGCTGGTTTTGGACACTGTACTTTGCCCATAGTAATCTCTCGTGGAAGTTCTGTGGGACACCAGGCAGATGAAGCAAGCTGAACTGTGTTGCTCTGTCAGTGGGTTTAAAAATACCTTTCGTTTTAAGCTTCCCTGGGGAAGGTCAGTGTGCCGTGTGACCCCCCGCTGAAGCCGGCGGGCACGCGGTGACTCAGAGAGACGTGAGCCTTGTCGTACTTCCTGCGAGTCAGCGGGCAGCATCTGCGTGGCTTCACAGAACTCGGCGCTCGGGAGGGCCAAGCACAGAGGAAGGAGAGGAAAGTTATTTTGTGCACAGTTTCATTTCATTAATGCTTTTTTATTTTAAGGCATTGCTTCTCTCAGGTAAGGCTTAAAAAGGGACATGATCGTGCTTAATCACTAAAAGGAAAAAAGAAAATTAGTTAACAAAAGACTATTACACTATACATATAGAAATACAAGAAAATAATAAAGAAAAGAAATCACTTAAAGCAGACTCGAGCGATCTGTACAGTAGGAAAGGCGTGGGGTACTTCACGGCATGTCTGTACAGACAGCGCCTGCCGCTTTTCTTGCCATCTTTAGACCCCAGATGCTGGCTTCACAGAGTGGAGACGTTTTCAGGGAAGACAAAGACGAGGCCAAGAGTACCACAGATTCATGAAGTTCTTCCCCTATCCATTGGCACCATGCGGCAGCAAACAGTTTTTAAATAGTTAAACCTTGTTCCTTTTCTTCATGTTTGTAGTGTTTCACCGAAAGCTTTAAAAAAAAAAGCCATCGCTCTATTCCTTCCTCCTGTCAAAATTCAGTAGTGACATGAGGGGGGAAAAGGTACTGGGCACACCTAGGCACTACTAGAGTGAGAATTATCCACAATGGGCTACTGGTAACACTGTACATGGTTAGGCAGCGGGCAACCGAGTCTCTCAGCAGCCTCCCTTTCATGTGATGAATTTCAACTGCCCATGACATTAGACTGAGGTATTATTAGCTCTGGGGGCTGACATTTAACATTAGCACAACACCATCTCATCACACCTTCAATTTGACAAAATCCTATGTAGCAGTGAAACTTCTCCCCTGATGACAGACTAGTTTCTTGAACTTCCGATGTGGTTTTGGAGCTATAGGGCCTTTTGGCTCAGAAATGCCTGGGCATCTCACACTGTTCACAGCGGATTAAGGCTGGATGGTTCAAAAAAGTACAGGCAGTACAATTCCACTGAGCCCCCTCATCATCTTCTGTGTCTTGAGTCTTTGGTGTTTTGATGGTGGACCTTTGATCTGTAAAGAAGCAAAAGAATTGTTTTAGAAGCAAAAAACCGCAAAGTCATAAATTACTGGCAACTTTAAGCACCATTTGGACTGCACAGCACAGAGCAGCCGGTTAACCAAATGAAGCACCGAGCTGATTCTGACATGCTCGGTTCTCACCCACCTCTAGCAAGCTGGTGCTTCTCTGCTGGGGAACACCAACGCTGGCAGGATGGGGTCACCTCACTATCTCCTTCAGAGGAAAAAGAGCATCATTTTCTCTAATTCACAGCAGGAGAAAAGGGAAGTCAATTTATATGGGAACCAACAGCAAAGATTCCCATCATCTCACCTTGGACTGTGAAAAGGTGTCCTACTTCCATACTGACAGTGACTCTATGTCTCATTAAAGTCAGATTTTCGCTCCCTACTGAAGAAGTACTTCTATTTCTGTTTTCTACCAGGAATGGACTTTTTGTTAAATGTTCTCTATTTGCTAAAAATGTAAGCTGTGAACAACACAAATAAAAACAAAAAGACGAGGGGCGCCTGGGTGGCACAGCGGTTAAGCGTCTGCCTTCGGCTCAGGGCGTGATCCCCGCATGATGGGATCGAGCCCCACATCAGGCTCCTGTGCTATGAGCCTGCTTCTTCCTCTCCCACTCCCCCTGCTTGTGTTCCCTCTCTCGCTGTCTCTATCTCTGTCAAATAAATGAATAAAATCTTTAAAAAAAAAAAGGCGAGCTAATTTCTAAAATCTTAACTATATATTAACAGTAATTTGGAGAAGCAAATCAGTGTAAAAATTCTACCATACTTTATTTCTCAGTTTATTTTAAAATCATATTTATTACAGAACAGTAGAAACAATACTAGATTGAGGGCTGTGAGAGTGGAGTTCTGCTCCTGGCTCTGCTACTCACTCATGACTTCTTTATTCTGTGATCGTAGATAAACCACACACCCTTCAGGTCTAACCTTTTTTTTTTTTTTTTTAAGATTTTATTTATTTATTCAACAGAGATAGAGACAGCCAGCGAGAGTGGGAACACAAGCAGGGGGAGTGGGAGAGGAAGAAGCAGGCTCATAGCAGAAGAGCCTGACGTGGGGCTCGATCCCATAACGCCGGGATCACGCCCTGAGCCGAAGGCAGACGCTTAACCGCTGTGCCACCCAGGTGCCCCCTAGGTCTAACCTTTCTAATAAAGTGAAGCCACTGCAGCTTTATGAGGCCAATGTTCTAGAGTGTTTTAAGGGATTAACATATCTTAAATTTGAGGAGTAATTACATTCCTCTAAGGTTGTGTCTAAGATGAAACTGCATTTGTGAAACTCCTTTTTTTGAGGGGGGGATCCCATTAGAAATTTAGGATAATATTCCTACAAATTAGTTTGGGGAGGTTTAAAGTAAAAGGAGTACACATTGTTGGAGCTCTCCCATCAAGGTTTACAATGTAAAGATTCAAACTATGTTAAAACACTATTTAACAAATTTCTAATTTGCAAATTCCACCTATTCTACTGAGTTGGTATCTAAATGATATCTTCTCTGATAATTTAAAAGATAAACTTACTGTATTTAGTAGGCAAAACAGAGGAAGTCAACCTTTTATAACATACCTAAAATAGTTAAGTGATGTTTGGTATTCTGTCCTCCTTTACTTATTTTTTAAAATACGTATATTTTAAAGATTTTATTTATTTGAGAGAGAGAGAGAGAGAACACTTGTGCACAAGCGAGGGGCAGGGCAGAGGCAGAGAGAGCTGCAGACTCCCTGCTGAGCAGGAAAGACTTGGGGCTGGATCCCAGGACCTAGAGATCAATGACCTGAGCTGAAGGCAGACACTTAACCGACTGAGCCACCCAGCTGTCCTTTAGCAGCATCTTATTTACTGACTAGTCTTAAGGAACACTTTATCGCAAAACTGTCAACTTCAGGCATTGGTCACAATTTTTAGGCATCATGACACTTTTTGCAACATTCAAGAGCAACTTGACACTGCTATTTATAGAGTAATTTTCTTTAAATCTAGTAATTTAAAAATATCTAATTAAGGCTTATCTAAGTAAAAATATTTGAAAAATTGAGGGTCTAACAATACTAGTTAATATTTCTTAAACCACATTAAAATAAATAAAGTTTTGTTTTGACTTTTTACCATAAAAATGTTTACGTTTCATACTTGGAAAACATTTTATTGAATGATTGTTTTAATTGGGGCTCCATCCTACTTAACAGAATTTTGGTCTTACTTCAGTGTTAGAAAACATTCCCACCTGGCACATTTAAAAAACTGTCCTAAAAACAAAGGTTTTTAGGAAGGTGGATTATTTGTATTAACACTTTATTATTAAATACCAGCACCTTCTTCATTATTTAAGTAATATCTAAGGTATTTAATAGGAGACCTACACATTTTTTTTTTTAATGAAAAATGTCCAATGTTTTCTTATATCTGCACAATCTCATTTGGTACTTAAACTTGCAGAGGGAGGGGGAGAAGCAGGCTCTCTGCTGTGCAGGGAGCCCGATGCAGGGCTTGATCCCATGATCTCTGGGATCATGACCTAAGCCAAAGGCAGAGGCTCAACCGACTGAGCCACCCAGGTGCCCCTAGAAATCTTTTTATTAGAGGTATTTGGAAACCAGAATTTAAAGAGGAAGTTAGACTGCAAAGGATGACTTGTGATTTCCACACTAATTTTAGCTGCTTAAAAAGCAAAACACTGCAGTGTAAAGCAGAACTGCAAAATCAGTTCCAACTAAATAAACCTCTATAAATGAAACTAATAATTTTCTATTTTAGCCTGAAGGTAAAAATGTTTGATTCTATATTTCTCCAAAATAGCAGACAAGCTTCTATCTTTTGTAAAAAAGCTTTTAATAGATTTTTTCTTTTTTCCCTTTTTTGGGTAATAATTGCCATATTTCATCATATTTGACGTTATCAACTTTTAAAATTGGCAGTATAGTTGACATATAGTGTTATAGTAGTTTCAGGTGAAGAGCATAGTGATTCAACAATTTTATACATTATACAATGCTCATCATGATGTTCCCATCTGTCCCCATACAGAGCTACTACAATATTAATGACCATATTCCCTATTCTGTACTTTTCATCCCTGTGACTTATCTATTTTATACCTGGAAGTTTGTACCACTTAATCCCCTTCACCTATTTTGCTCATCTCTCCCCACCCCAGTGACCATTAGTTTGTTCTCCGTATTTATTAGTCTGCCTCTGTTTTGTTGTTGTTGTTGTTTTTCGATTCCACAAATAAGTGAAATGATATGGTATATTATATTTGTCTTATTTCACTAGCTTGAAAAGACACATGCATGCCTATGCTTACTGCAGCATTATTTACAATAACCAAATATGGAAGCAACCTAAGTGTCCACTGATAGATGAATGAATAAAGAAGGGGTGTGTGTGTGGGTACACAAGGGAATATTATTCAGCCACAAAGAAGGAAATCTTGCCATTCACAACAGCATGGATGAACCTAAACAGTATTATGCCAAGTGAATTACTGGACTGTGTGGGATTTCTAATTTTTGAGGAACTTCCATACTGTTTTCCATAGTAGCTATTATAAATTTAAATTCCCACCAACAGTACACAAGGGTTCCCCTTTTCTCCACATCTTCATCAATACTTGTTATTTCTTATCTTTTTTCTTTCAAGTTTTAAATTTTTAGTTGTCTTTTTGATACTAGCCACTCCTGACTGGTGTGAGGGGTTATCTCATTGTAGTTTTGACTGGCATTTCCCTCATGATGAGTGACACTGAGCATCTTTTCATGTGTCTGTTGGCTATCCGCTTGTCTTTGTTGGAAAAATGTCTATTCAGGTCCTTTGCTCATTTTAAAATTGGATTATTTGGGGTTTTTTTGGGTGGTGAGTTGTATGAACGCTTTATATATTTTAAATATTAATCTCTTATCAGGTATATCGTTTGTGAATATCTTCTCCCACTCAGTAGTTGCCTGTTCATTTTGTTGATGATTTCCTTGCTGTGCAAAAGCTTTTCAGTTTGATAATGGCTTTTCTTTCACTTGCCTGAGGAGACATGTCTGGAAAAATGTAGCTAAGGCCAATGTCAAAGAGATTACTGCCTATGTTCTAAGAATTTTATGGTTTCAGGTCTTACATTTAGGTTAATGTAATTAATGGTTAACCCATTTTGAGCTTAGTTTTGTGTATGAGTGGTCCATTTTCATTCTTTTGCATGTAGCAGTCTAATATTTTCAATTTATTGAAGAGATTGTTTTTTCCTCCATTGTATATTCTTGCCTCCTTTGTTGTAGATTAATTGATGATGTACGTGTGGGTTTATTTCTGGGTACTCTATTCTGTTTCATTGGTCTATGTGTCTATTTCTGTGCCAGTACCATATTTTTAAAAAAAGATTTATTTATTTATTTGACAGAGAGAGAGAGAGACAGCCAGTGAGAGAGGGAACACAAGCAGGGGGAGTGGGAGAGGAAGAAGCAGGCTCCCAGCGGAGGAGCCTGATGCAGGGCTCGATCCCAGAACGCTGGGATCACGCCCTGAGCGAAGGCAGATGCTTAACGACTGCGCCACCCAGGCGCCCCCAGTACCATATATTGAAACTGGGATTGTGAGACTTCCAGCTTTGTTCTTTCTCAAGATAGCTTTGGCTATTTGGGGTCTCTTGGGTTCCATACAAATTTTTGGCTTATTTATTCTAGTTCTGTGAAAAATACCATTGGTATTTTGGTAGGGACTGCATCGAATCTCAATGTAGATTGCTCTGGTAGTAAAGACGTTAAGCAGTATCAATTCTTCCAATTCATGAGCATGGTATATCTTTCCATTTGTTTGTGTCTTCAATTTCCTTCATCAATGTCTTAGTTTTTAGAGTACAGGTATTTGTATTTTACTTTTCTTTGATGCAACTATGAGTGGGGTTGTTCTCTTAATTTCTCTTCTGCTACTTTGTTGTTAGTGTATAGAAATGCAACAAATTTCTGCATATTAATTTTGTGTCCTACAACTTTACTGAATTCATTTATTAATTCTAATAGTTTTTTTGGTGAAGTCTTCAGCATTTTCTATATATAGCATCATATCATCTGCAAATAGTGACAGTTTTATTCCTTCCTTATCAATTTGGATACTTTTCTTTTTCTTATTTGATTGCTGCAGCTAGGAACTTCTAGTTGAATAAATGTTGAATAAAAATGGCAAAAGTGGGCATCCTTGTCTTGTTCCTGATCTTAGAGGAACAACTTCTAGTTTTTCACCAATGATTATAATGTTAGCTATGGGTCTGTCATATATGGCCTTTATTTTGTTGAGGTATGTTCCCTCCAAACCCACTTTGTTGAGTTTTTATCATGAAGAGATGTTGAGTTTTGTCAAATGCTTTTTCTACATCACTTTGTTAATGTGGTGTATCATGCCGATTGATCTGTACATATTAAACCATCCTTGCATCCCTGGAATAAATCTCACCTGACTGTGGCGAATGATCCTTTTAGTGTATTGTTGAATTGCATTTGCTAATATTTTGTTGAGTGTTTTTTGCATCTATGTTCATCTGGGATACTGGCCTGTAATTTTCTTTTTTGTAGTGTCTTTGTCTGGTTTTGTTTATCAGGGCAATGCTGGCCTTGTAGAATAAATTTGGAAGTTTTCCTTCCTCTTTTACTTTTTGGAATAGTTTGAGAAGGACAGATACTAACTCTTCCTTAAGTGCTTGGCAGAATTCACCTATGAAGCCGTCTGGTCCTGGACTTTTGTTTGTTGAGAGTTTTTTGATTCCAGACTCAGTTTTGTTACTAATAATCAGTCTGTTCACATTTTCTGTTTCTTCCTGATTCAGTCCCAGAATAGTGTTTATTTCTAGGAATTTATCCATTTCTTCTAGGTTGTTGAAATCTTGGCATAAAACTTTTCATAGTAATCCTTTATAATCCTTTGTATTTCTGTAGTGTTGGTTGTTACTTCTCCTCTTTCATTTCTTATTTTATTTATTTAAGCCCTCTCTTTTTCCCCGATGTGTCTGGTTAAAGGTTTATCAATTTTGTTTATGTTTTTAAAGAACTAGATCTTGGTTTCATTGACCTTTTCTATTTTTCTTAGACTCTATTTTGTTTATTTCCACTCTGATCTTTAATATTTCCTTCCTTTTACTAACTTTGGGCTTTGTTTGTTCTTTTTCTAGTTTCTCTAAGTATAGAGTTAGATTATCTGAGTTTTTTTCGTTTCTTGAGGTAGGTCTCTATCACCATAAACTTCCCTCTTAGAGCTGCTTTTGCTGCATTCCAGAGAATTTGAATCTGTGCTTTCATTTTCATTTGTCTCCAGGTATTTTTTTATTTCCCGTGATTTCTTCATTGATGCATTGGTTGTTTAGTATGTTGTTCAGCCTCCACATATTTGTGGTTTTTTACCAATTGTTCCCTTGTAATTGACTTCTAGTTTTATAGCATTGTGGTTGGAAAGACGCTTGACATGACTTCAGTCTTAAGTTCACTGAGACTTGTTTTGTGGCCTAACATGTGATCTATCCTGGAGACTGTTCGATGTGTACTTCATAATATGTATTCTGCTGTTTTTGGATGAAATGTTCTCTATCTATCTCTTAAGTCCGTGTGTTCTAATGGGTTGTTCATAAGCCACTGTTTCCTTATTTTCTGTCTGGAAGATCTCTCCATTGATGTAAGTATACTGTTAAAGTTCCCTACTATTATTGTATTACTGTCAATTTCTCTCTTTGTGTCTGTTAATATTTGCTTCACATATTTAGGTGCTCCTCTGTTGGGTGTATAGATATGTACAATTGTAATATCCTTTTGTTGATCTCTTTACATTGCATTCCCCTTTTTTGTCTCTTGTTGCAGTCTTTGTTTTAAAGTCTACTTTGTCTGATATAAGTACGGCTACCCCAGTTTGTTTGCTTCTATATGCAAAGAGCATCTTTTTCCATCCCTTTCCTTTCGGTCAGTATCTTTAGGTCTGAAGTGAGTCTCTGGTAGGGAGCATACAGATGGGCCTTGTTATTTTACCATCCAGTCATCCTATCTCTTTTGACTGGAGGATTCAGACCATTTACATTCAAAGTAATCAGTGATAGATACATACTTATTACCATTTTGTGGTTTTCTGGTTGTTTCTGTAGTTCCTCTACGTTCCTTTCTTCTTTTGTGTTATGTTATGTTTGGATTCCTTTCTCTTTATTTTTTGTGTATCTATTACAGGTTTTTGATTGGTGGTTACCATGAAGTTCATATGTAAAAACCTAAGTATATAGCAGTCCATATGAAGTTGATGATCCCTGTAGTTCAAACACATTCTAAAAGCACTGTTTTACTTTCTCCTCTATGTTTTATGTATATGTCATATTTTATGTCTTTTTATTTTGTGAGCCCCTTAACTAATTTTTTTTTAGATATAGTTAATTTTACTACTTTTGTCTTTCAACCTTCATACTAAGTTTTATAAGCAATTGATCAACTATCTTAACCATATGTTTGCTCTCACCTGGGAAATTTTTTCATTTCATTATTTTCTCATTTCTAGTTATGGCCTTTTCTTGTCCCTTTAACTTTTCTTATGAGGCTGGATTAGTGGTGATGAACTCTAACTTTTGTTTGTCTGGGAAACTCTAGCTCTCCAATTCTAAATGATAATTTTGCCGAGTAGTATCCTGGTTATAGGTTTTTTCCTTTCAGCACTTTGAATATATCATGCCACTCCCTTCTGGCTGCAGTATCTGTTGCAAAATTAGCTGATAGTCTCATGGGGTTTTTCCTTATATATATGAATAGGTCCTGTTCTCTTACTGCTTTTAAGACTCTCTATCTTTAATCTTTGACATTTTCATTATGTGTCTTGGTGTAGACCTCTTTGGGCTCATCTTATTTGGGACTCTCTGTGCTTCCTGAACCTGGATGTATGTTTCCTTCCCCAGGTTAGTGAAGTTTTCAACGATAATCTTAAAGTAAGTTTTCTGCCCTTTTCTCTCTTTCTCCTCCTTCTGGGACCTCTATAATGTGAATGTTATTATTCCTGATGTTCCAGAGAGGTCCCTTAACCTAGCCTCATTTTTTAACATGCTTTTTTCTGTTTGCTGTTCAGCCTGGGTGCTTTCCATCACCCTGGCTCTAGATGGTTGATCCATTCTTCTGTATCCTCTAATCTGCTGCTGAGTCCCTCTAGTGTATTTTTCATTTCATTAATTGTATTCTTCAACTCTGATTATTTTTATATTTTATATCTCTTTGTTGAAGGTCTCACTGAACTCATCCACTCTTCTCTCAAGTTTGATGAGCATCTTTATGACCATTACTTTGAATTCTTTATCAAGCAGATTGTTTATTTCTGTTTCATTTAGTTCCTTTTCTGAATTTTCGTTTGTTTGTTTGTTTGGAGCACATTCCAGTTTCATTTTGACTTTCTGTGTTTGTTTCTATGACTTAGGGACCAGAGCTACCTCTCCCAATCATGAAGGAAAGGCTCTGTGTAGGAATGTCCCTGTACAGACTGCATGTGCCTGGCAGCTTTGGCTGGCTGGCAGTAGCTATACCAAGTGTGAGCTGAGTCCTGGGGTACTCCATGCAGGGATGCCCTGGTAGGATGGCTGGAGCTGGAGTGGGTACAGGCTGAGGGTGCACTGGTGTGCACTGCACCATGGCCCTCCTTGGTGGGATGGCTGGAGCTGAGGTGGGCACAGGTGGAGGGGGCTATTTTGGAAGGATGGCTGGAGCTGATGGGGGAAGAGGTGCAAGTATTGCTGAGAGGGCAGGCTGGCTAGAATGGCTGGACTCTGCTCCCATTTATGCTATCAAGGAGGTAGAAGACGGTAAACATAGTGCTTGCTGGCACTTCTGACCCCAGAGAGAGTTCCAGCAGTTCTCCCACCACTTGGCAGATGTTCTAGGGTTGGTATATGGGTTTTCTTCACTTTATTCTAGTTGCCCTTTATTTTTATTGATTTGAGAGAGAGCAAGCACATGAAGGGGAGGGGGCAGAGGGAGAGCAAGAAGAAGACTCCTCATTGAGCAGGGAGCCTGATGCAGAGCTCGATCCCAGGACCCCAGGACCATGACTAAACTGAAGGCATATGCTTAACCGACTGAGCCACCCAGGCATCCCTCTAAATCACAGCTTTTTTGGGGGGCCAGGGTGGGCAAATCTGTGCATGGGTCCCTCAGTGCCCTCTCTCCCCTCTGCAGTTCACAGTGTAGGGGGTGGGGTTCTCATGATTACAGTGTTTCCATCTTTCCTTCCAATCTCTATGTGGTCCTTCTATCCTTTGTTGTGCAGAAGCTGTTCAATCAGCCCTCAGTTCCTCAGGAGGAACTGCTCTATATGTAGGTGTAGATATGGTACGTCCACAGGAAGAGGTGGGTTTAGGGTCTTCCTATGACAACATCTTGGACCCCTCCCCTTAACATATTATACATTTAAGGAAAGGCTTCCATCTGTGCTTTCTACCGTTCTACCTTTCCTTACTTTTTATCTCCATGAAAAATTTCAAACATATATAGAAACAGGATAGTAAAATAAACCCTCATGTTCTTATCCTGCTTCAAATTGTCAAGACCAGCCTTATTAATCTATTTCCCATCTATCCTCCATCTACATACTCCCTCTTGCACTCAATGCATAAGTACTGGTTTATGTTGAAGCAAAACAGGAATCGTTTTATTAAAAAAATTCTAGTTTTTGAGAGAGTGAAAAGATTATATTAAAGCAACTCATTCAGAGTCTGGGAATACCCACTTTGCTTATTTTAAGGAGCTAGGCTATGCCACTGTTTTCCTTATTCCTTTATTCAGTTAACATCTAAACGGCATCTAGTATTTTAACCACTGCTTACTGTGACAAATGCCCTAATCTCACTTTTGCTCTTCTGTAATAATAGTTCATTGCATTCCAGCTAACTATGTTTAGAAACATTTAAATTAAAAAACAAAACACGAAGATACAGCTAGTTCTAATCAAATTATATTTAAACAAAAATGAGGGAGTGGAGAGAACAGGATACCTAGTGAGACTATGAAAAGTCTTTGTTACAAACCAAAGAGCTAATAACGTACCTATTCTTTCTTGTTCTCATTTCTCTCTATATTTTAAGTCCTAGAGTAAAAAAATCCACACACATATTTTGACATACCCTAGTTTCGTGTGCATACAAATCTGATTATCAATGATGTAAAATGACAGTAGGTAATAGTTTTAAAAAATCATTCATCTGAAATTCAGAGTATTGTGACTATACAGAATTATACATAAATTAAACAGAATACTCATGAAAAATAAACTTCCCTAAGCTGTCTTTCTCATCAGTTATCAAAAATTTTAAAGAGAACAAATTTTTGCACCTGATTATTTTTTTCCCCAGACTTGCTATTTTAGGAGTATATATGAAGCCTAAGGACATGCATATATATTACTTTTAAGGAACTAAGTACATTACACTTTTGCATCCTCCCCCATCCCCAGCATTTAAGTGAAAAGAAACAACTATCTTCCTAATGAATTCATCCATGAATGCCACAGTCTGAAGCACTTCTAAAGTGGAAGGTTGCTAAAAACAAATTTTCTAAAATCTTGCTTTTCAGAATGTAATGGTTTTCACATTAATGAATACACTAACCTTTGGGTTTTGGTGGCACAGGACCTACAAATCCAATATTGTCATAAAAGTTATGAATAGCGCTGGGATTAAAATGTGGTCCTGAAATATATAAAAAGTAAATATATCAATGTTTAGCTCAAAAATATTTAATTTTATTTTTTAAAAAGCAAATATTTTCTTTCTAAAAAAGATCACAGTATAAATAGAAGAAATGCTTTTCATTTATTTTGCACCTCTAATCTCAAAGTACATGTAAGGATGTCGAAACAGCTGAGGTAGGTATAATACAGTACTCACAACAGAAGCCTAAGTGGTAAATGGGGGAACAGGTCAAATTAAACTATAGTAAGACAGTAACAGAATTAGAACTAGACCACTGTTCTATGTGACAAGTTAAAATAACTTAAAATTTAACAATTTAAAATATAATTTCAAATGATCGAACAAATAGCTTGGCCCCAAGTATTAAGAACCTTGCACTAATTTAATGTAATGGTTCAGAGGACAAAAAGAACAAGCTCAAGGACTTTAGTTGCTAGACCAGCACTAACTTCCTTTTTCCCTCTTTACAGTTAAACTATGGCATCTTCAGTGAATGTTTCAAGATACACGACTTATTAAGGTTTTTAAAAGAAAATACATTATCATCTTTCAGTTTGATGGATTTTCAGCACACCCTTAAGAGAGTAATTAAGGATTTCTTTTTTGTTGGCTTCCTTCTCTTATCCTGTCTTTTCCATTTCATTTATTTCTATTATTTCCCTAACTTCAGAATTAGGTTTAAGTTATACAATTTCCTTTTAGTTGTCTATGGAACTGAATTAAATTGTCAAGATTTTTTGCTATAATAACCAAGTATTGCTTATCACTAATAGCTCAAGTTTTTATAATAAGTTTTCACTGTTCTAAAAAATGTATAAGCCATGTTTTTATTCTCTTCTCTGTTTTATCAATTAAGATAGTGCCATTAGGGTGGGGATGCCTTTTTAATTAGGTTCTTAAAGCATGATTCTTGAAAAGGAAAAGGAAAAAAGGAAAACAGGAAAAAGACATGAGTACCTATATTTTAACCTTAATATTATAAAAAATATTATAAATATTATACATTCTACTAATATATAACAGTAATACTTTTGACAATACAGCCAGACATACTAATCACCGTCTTCCCTTAACATGAGACAAAAGCAGGTCTGAATAATACAAATTTTATGAAATTATTCATAAACCAAATACATAATTTCTTCTGGAAGGGGGGGCAGGGAGAAAAACCCAATAGTTTTTTAGTACTATCTGGCTCCAAAGTCAAATCTGAGACAATAAGATTATAACTGATAAGTTTGTTTTCAGTCACAGGAAAAGAGTTGATAAATTAATACAATGAATTTCAGTTGAATATGCACTGAACTTTACCTCGGGCTTGAAAAAGATCAATTTCTTTGGTTAAGCAGTCAATGTCAATCTGGAGTTGTCTATTACAACTTCTCAACTGCTGCATTTCTTCGAGCTGAAAAATAATTCCGTGTGAGAAGGATCTATGTTGGATTCTCTCGTCATTAGTTAAGAAAGAGTGGAGTTTGGCAGGGGAGGGTAAGGGCAAAGAAACAAGTATGAATTAAGAGCATTTCTAGAAAACTAGATCAACCTTTTACACTTATAACAGATTGTCTATTCTCATGTTCAAGCACAGAGGTCATAAGAGTTATATAAAGACTTACTGAAGGTATTTGGGATATGGAATTTGATCTTTTCAGGCGCCTTCTAGTTAGATTATTTTCCATTTCATTGACCTCAGATTTTAGTTTATCCAGCTTTTTCTTTTGAATCTCAAGTTCTCTTTGAAGTCGTTCCATTCTGGCCTTCTGGTGTACCAACAGAGCTGCAACACATATTCGTAAACATGAGGACCCACCCACTTTAGTCAATTAACCTTTAAGTAGCCTTGGGAAAACAAAGCAAGTGAATATTTCTGTGACAAACAAGAGTATGCCAAGATACCTTAAAACAAATTATTCTGAGTTTAAATGTTTAAAATTTCAAAATTTTTAACTTGAAAATTATTTTAATTATTTAAGCAGGAAAATGTTGCTACTTTTTAAAAATATTTTTTAGAAAGTGTTAGGATAAACCCACTTTATGGCTAAGGACAGTATTTTTAGTAGCCTATTACCTCTCTAAAGGCTCCCGTCTAGTCAACTAATCTACTAACTACTATTTAATTCACATCTGACCCTCTGAAAGGATAACACCTTCTAAGAAGTACATAAGGTATTCTAATATGAACACTTTATAGACATTTTAAAAGGGAATATGGGTTAAGCTAAATCCATTTTCTTGTATGCAACAAATAAAACAGAATGATTTTAATCCATACGAATGATAACATTAAATTGTTAATTTTTTTTTTTAAGAGAGAGAGTGCAACCATGTGAGCAGGGGTGGGGAGGGGAGGGGGGCAGAGGGAGAGAGAGAATCTTAAATAGGCTCCACGTTCAGCGCAGAGCCCGATATGGGGCTCAATCTCAAGACCTCAAGATCATGACCCTAGTCAAAATCAACAGTTAGACACTTAACAAACTGAGCTACCCAGGTGCTCTAAAATGTGAAACGTTAGTATTAAATTGTTCAAATCACAAAGTAAAAATGATACCACTTAAATCACTTATATTTGTGAAGATATTTTCCCAAGATTTTTTTTTGTTTGCGTTTTTTTGTTTTTTTAGAGAAGGAGAGAGAGAGAGAGCGAGCGCATAGGGCAGGGAGGGGCAAAGGGAGAGGGAGAGAGAGAATCTTAAGCAGGCTCCATGCTCAGCATAGTGCATGACATGGGGCTCAATCTCATGACCCTGAGGATCATGATCCGAGCCAAAATCGAGAGCTGGATGCCTAACCGACACTCAGGTGCCCTTATTTTCCTAAGATTTTTAAAGAAAGAAATTATGCAGTTAATCCTGTAGCATGAATGATAAACTGCTTGGGAAACCTTATTAAGCCATAAAAATCACCATATGTTCTTGTGATTAATCCTTGGACAATGTAGGCCTCTTTTTTAGGATACTGGACTGGGAGTGAAGATACCTGTATCTACTTCTATAAAAAGTCAGCTCAGGATGATTCTACCATGAGAAAACAGGCGGATTTAGAAAAGTACAATTAACAACCTTTAAAAATGAAAACTAGTCATTAAAATGAAAAGCTCAAGTAGATTAAACAGTTAATGCTGAACAGTCATCTTCAACTAATCTGAAATTTCTAAGAATCTAAAAAATAAGAAAAAGGCTCTAGCATATTAAGGTATATTTGGGCCATTCACTCTAGCAGTATATTCTAGAACCAGAACTAGGGTATGGAGTGGGGGAGGCCGTTAAGCTCAAGTACTTCAAATAGTAGATGATTTTTCCCAACAAAATCTGACACTGTTATAATCTGTAGATGCTTCCCTCTGTAATTCTTTCTTATTTATTGGAAGAAATAAAAACTAGGGCATAATGTTTCAAGTTTTAAAAACTATGGCTGATTCTTTTTGATAAACACTAAAACCCTGTTAAACTTTCTCCCATTTTAATATATATTCTGTAACTGCGGGGAGGTGTTTTTGGAGATAAACATGTTCCTGGTTGAAAACTTGCTGTGTCTTTGTTACTTTCCTATCAAGCTTTTTTTTTTTTTTTTAAGATTTTATTTATTTATTTTGACAGAGAGAGCACTGTGAGAGAGGGAACACAAGCAGGGGGAGTGGGAGAGGAAGAAGCAGGCTCCCAGCAGAGCAGGTAGCCCAATGTGGGGCTCGATCCCAGGACCCCCCCTACCAAGCCTGTTTCGTCAGGCTTCTATCAATTTGATTTATTTATCTGAACTGCAGTTTTATCCCTCTATTTCCAAAATATACGAATTCTACCTTAGGGTTTGTTCATTCTCCCAAAAGAAGATGAGGATGTGGGCTGTTATTTTTTGAGTGGGACAAAAAGAGAAGAAAAGCTGGCAGCAGGACTGCAGTAAGAATGAAGGACAAGGCAGAGGAAGATGTGGAATAATATACTTTCCTTCATTTCTAAACTCCAACCATCTTGCCAACAATGTGTCTCAAGTGGCAATACTTAGAAATTTGTGATTATTTTATTTAAAAGTAGCATTTCTTAAAATTAATACTCAAGATGTTCTCCCTAATGACAAAATCCTTCAATATTCTCTAAAAACCAAACGATGGTGTATATTTATGCTGAAATGATAAAACATGATATACATTTGTGGTACTATTTATTGTGAAGCAGGGATGAGAACAGATTTCCTGAGAAACTGAAACCCAACTTATATCACATTTGAGTGATCAAAATTTATACTGTAAGGGCAGAGAGAGAACCTCAGGGTGAGAAATTATTATGACAATTATCCCCAGGCTAGTGATTTCCTTGGAGGCCCTGGCAGAAGCAAATGCAAATGCTCTGGCAACCCACTTCCACTACCAGGGAGCTATTACTATGGGATCCATATGGAAAAACCCTCAATGAAGAGAAGCTCTCAACAGAAAAGTATGACCAAACAAGAGAGTGATCTACCATGAGAATCAATGGTCCAGAAAGAGCCCCCAAACTTAAACTAAAAGGCAGCTTACAGAATTAGGAAAAGATATTTGCAAATGATGTATCTGATAAAGGGTTAGTGTCCAAAATCTACAAATAACTTATAAAACTCAACACCCAAAAAATAATCCATCCAGTTAAGAAATGGGTTGAAGACATGAATAGACATTTTTCCAAAGAAGACATCCAGGTGGCCAACAGACACATGAAAAGATGCTCAATATCACTCATCATCAGGGAAATGCAAATCAAAACCACAATGAGATACCACCCCCCACCTGTCAAATGTCTAAAATTAACACAGGAAACAGCAGAAGTTGGGGAAGATGCAAAGAAAGGGGAACCCTCTTAACACTGTTGGTGAGAATGCAAACTGGTGCAGTCACTCTGGAAAACAGTATGGAATTTCGTCAAGAAGGTTAAAAATAGAACTACCCTACAATCCAGCAAATTGCGCTACTAGGTATTTACCCAAAGGACACAAAAATACAAATTCAAAGGTGGTACATGCAGCCTGATGTTTAAAGCAGGGTTATCAACAATAGCCAAACCATGGAAAGAGCCCAAGTGTCCACTGACTTACGAATGGATGAAGAAGCTGTACGTACAACGTTTAGTGTATACATATATATATGTACACACACAGTGGGATATTACTCAGCCATCAAAAAGAATGAAATCTTGCCTTCTGCAATGATGTGGATGGAGCTAGAGTGGATATGCTAAGCAAAATAAGTCAGTCAGAGAAAGACAAATACCATATTTCACTTATATGCGGGAATTTTGGAAACCAAACAGATGAACATATGAGAGAGAGAGAAGAGGGTAGCAAAAAAAAAGAGAGAAAGAGGGTAGCAAACCATAACAGACTCTTAACTACACAGAACAAACAGGGTTGATGGAGGGAGGAAGGTGGGGGATGGGCTAAGTGGGCGGTGGGCATTAAGGAGGGCACTTGTGATGAGCACTAGGTGTTGTATGTAAGTGACGAATCACTAAATTCTATTCCTGAAACCAATATTACACTATGTGTTAAACTAACAGAATTTAAATAAAAATCTGGAAAGAAAAAAAAGGGAAAAGTACCATAACAACTTCTAGATATGAAATATAGTCAGTGAAATGAAAAAGTCAAATAGATTAAACAGCAGATTAGATATAGTCAAAGACAGTTAGTGACCTGGAAGATAAATCTAAGATCATTACCCAGAACACACAGAGATAAAGCCACAGCAAACATGAAAGGGGTTAAAATATCTCACATAAATCTAAAAAGGAGTTCCAGAAGGAGACAACAGAAAGAATGGAGGAGAGGCAAAATTCAAAGAGATGCTTGCTGAAAATTTTCCAAAACTTAAAGAAAAGAAATAACAGAATCCAGAAGATAATAGCATACTTTGAGCATCTAACTAGACTATCAGAACTTGGATGAATAGCTACATTTTTAGATAAAGTTTGGGGGACTTTACCAACCACAGATTGTTGCTGAAAGAACTACTAATGATGTTTTTTGATAAGATGGAAATTAATACAAAAGGAAAGAACCGATGAATAAATCCAAATAAAGTTCTAACTCTAAAACAAAGGAGAAAGACCAGGGCAGTGGGTGGGGTGGCATAAATTGCTTAGAAAAAAGTAAAACTAAAACATTACAAAGTAACAAGAAACTGGAAACATGAAGACCAGAGATGCATTCTAAGGTCTTAAAGTATTTAGGAAGAATACTCTCAAATGTTGCTAAACCAAATATACATGTTAGGGGCACCTGGCTGGCTTAGTCAGTAGAGCATGTGACTCTTGCTGTTGGGTGTGGAGTCTACTTAAAAAAAAAATACACACACACACACGTTAAATATTCTGGGATCACTATTAGAGAAAGCTAAATAGAATGCAGTTTCTAAGTTAAAAGACCAAACAAAAGGAGAAATAATAAAGATCTGATTAAACTTAGATGGCAGGAAAGGAAGAAAAAAGGAAAGAAAAGAAAATAAATTATGGCAAGAATAATTCCAAATATATCAGTAATCACAACTGCAATTTAATTAAATGTATTTGTTTAGATATAAGAGATCTGCACATTAGATTTTTAAAATTTAGCTACATGCTGTTCATAAGAAACACATTTAAAACAATTCACTCACACATTCTTTTAATATATTGACAGTCTACTTATGTAATCAACGAACAGGCAAAAATCCCTGCCCTTGTGGGGCTTACATTATAGAGGTAGGAGAGATGGTGTGTGTGTGTGTGTGTGTGTGTGTGTGTGTGCAAGAACAAGGCTCTAAACAAGTGGTCAAACAAACTATGGACCACTGGACAGAAACAGCCCACTGCCTGTTCTGTGAAAAAAGTGTTACTGGAGTACAGCCAAGCTCACTTGTTTACTTATTGTCTGTGGCTGTTTTTGTGTTACAACAGCAGAATTGGATAGCTGTGACAGAAACTGCATGGCTTGCAAAATCATACGTAGTTTATTTACTATTTGGCCCTTTATCAGATCATGTGGAGACTTGATCATATTAGGAAGTTTGAGTAAAAGGGGGCCCCATCATAGCACAGAAAGGTCAGGAGTAAAAGGACTAAAGTAAAATAAATATTCTATGCTTTGGGTACCACTCTAAGAGGCACAAAGCAGCCAATTGCTGGGGATATTCAAAGTCTGTGGTACACTAAAGGCAACATCAAAACCTGAACCCAGCTCCGTTCCTAACTAAACTGGCCCAGCCCTTTAAAAGCCCACAGAAAAGAGAGATGTTCCCATTTCTGGGTGTAAATACTACTTATCCCAGTCTCTTCTGTTTTTTTTTTTTTTTTACACACAATATTTGGCATTCAACAAGAAATTATGAGACATACAGAAAGGCAAGAGAAAAATTCAACTTATCACCAAGAGATAAGGCAATCAACAGAACCATACTAAAACATGACCCAGATGCTAGAACTACCTGACAGGGAATTTAAAACTAACTGTGATTAATATGTTAAAGGATCTAGTTAAAAAGTGGACAACAGGCAGGAACAAAGAGATAATTTGAGAAATGGAAATCATAAAAAAAGTCAAATGCTAGAAATTAAATATGGCACCAGGGATAACGAATTCCTTCAACAGACTTACTAGCACACTGGATACAGAAGAATCAGTGAACTTGAAAGACAGATATTACCCAAACACGAAGAAAAAAGTGAAAAAAAGAACAAAGCATCCAAGAGATGCAGGAAATATCAAACAGTCTAATATACATGTAATCAGTGAAAAACAAGTCAGAAGAAATATTTGAAGAGATAATGGGCAAATATCCTCCAAAATTAAGGAAAGACAATAAATCACAGATCAAAGAAGCCTGAGGACCTCTAAGTAGTATTAAAACAAAACAAACCAGACACATCATAGTCAAACTACTGAAAACCAAAGACAGAGAAAATCTTGAAGGCTGCTAGATAAGTTTTTTGTTTTTTTTTTTTAAAGATCTGTTTATTTATTTTAGAAAGAGAGAGAGTGCGTGCCCAACAGTGGGGCGGGGAGGGACAGAGGGAGAGAGAATCCTTAAGCAGACTCCCTGCTGAGCACAGAGCCTGACAGGGAGCTTGATCCCAGGACCCTGAGATCATGATCTGTGCCGAAATCAAAAGCCAGCCGCCCAAACAACTGAGCGACCAGGTGCCCCCACTAGAGAAGTTTTGAAAGTGACATGCCAGGTGACTCTAACATTGAAATAAAGCAAGTGTAGTAATACTCATTTCAGAAAAAAAAATTGATTTCAGGGCAAAATATGTTATGAGATAAAGAGGCTTCTTTACTTAATGATAAAAGGGTGAGGGGGAAGCTAGCATTCAACTTTAACGGTTTCAAAAAACACAGAAGAACATTCAAATTTATTTTCGGACCAATGCATCTCAGAACATACATTCCAGGACAGGGGCTGAACACTCTCCTAGTCACAAAGAGCTCCACTAGTAATCCCCAATATGATATTTTTAATGTTTCTATCAAAATAGGAAAGTAAACCACAGAGGTGAAAGCTACACAGAAGACCAGTATTAGTAGGAGACATCCTTTAACAACAACAGGCAGAAATGTGATTCAAAAAAGATTTAGGAGAAATGAAGGAGCCAGAGCTGCTGAAGGTTGTGGGGATATTTTGAAGTTAAAGAGTAAATTCTTCAGAATGTTTCTGAAATAGGAAAAATATTACATCCCTGGGAATTCACAAGGAGAGGAGTTTTTACAACGGCTAAAGACATGGCTTGCCTCTGGGAAAAATGGCTAGACATATCCTATGATTAGACTGAAGCCCTGAAGTAAAATACTGTGAATCCAATGCCTCAGAATTTATGAGAGATTTCTTTCCAGTGAAAACAAAATCTTAGAGAAGAGTTATAATGACTATATTACTTAGAAATGACAAATACAGTTTATAGACTATTCAGGATCTCTTAAGTATGCTTGTTAATTATAAACAAAATAAAAAGTGTTCTGAAGATAGTAGCAAAGAGACATGACCCTCTATTTCATAGCAATTCTTTCTTCTAAGTGCCTGGATTTCTATGTGTCTAGTTCACTTTCACTTGTGGCTTGGGATTTTTAGATAGAAATCTGAGAAAGATGAACAACAAAGAAAAGAGGGCGGGGCCAAGGTGAATCACTATGAAAATTCAGCTAAAGCCAATGAACTCTTCTTCTCTAGTTGTGGTCTGTCTACCAATTTTAACCTTTACTGTATAAACCATTATACAATACATATCCATTAAGAACCATTATTAGACTCGTAATGAAGAAAAGTAATCATAGTCTTTTTATAAAGACAGCTTTGCTCTGAATCAGGCTCCACCTAATGAAGTTAGCTTTCACAGTCCTTCATTCTTACATAGGAACCAAGAGCCATGTATCACCATACATTTCAGGAACATCTGACATGTAAAAGATCTAGAAAAAGAGAAAGACTAAACCCAGATTAAGCAGAGATAATTCAGGAGACACACAAAAACTTAGATCCTAGTTAGCATCATTAAGAGATCTGAGATAATCATACACCCATAAAACAATCTGCTGTGAGAAAGGAATTAGAGAATTAGTTCTTAGAAATTAAAAACATCATTGCTGAAATGAAATTTCATACATGGGTTGGGATAAAAATTAAGGAAGTATACTCAATTACAGAATAGGAAAGATGAGTACTTGAGGATATAACGATGAGAAATAGAAGGCTAGTCTAGGATGTCAAATAGCTGAATAAGAGAAGTTCTAGAAAAGAGACAATGGAGAAACTGGGAATCAGGAGGGGATTTCCAGAACTGAAGGGAGACACTAGCCTTTAAACTGAAGGAGTTCACTGAATGTGGAACAAGGATAATTTAAAGAAAAACCTAAACCTAGATACATAATTGTGTCTGTATATAGAAGATACATATATACATGTGTATAGATACATATATGTTATAACAGGTATTAGAAAAAAATATATATCTCTATCTATCTATCTATCTATCTATCTATCTATCTATCTATCTATATGTATGCATACAAGTGTGTATACCTTGATAAAAATAACATCCGGTCATATATGAGTAGTTAAACTATAATAAGGCATCGGTAAAGCTGTGCTTTAGTTTTATTTGTGATATTTGCATTGTAACAGTATTTCATTCAGCCAAAAACACATTAATTAAATTTTTACAGTACTGGAATCTAAGATTTTCTGGATTGGATGTGGAGCCCAATGCAGGGCTTAAACTTACAACCCTGAGATGAAGACCTGGGCTGAAGAGTCAGATGCTTAACCAACTGAGCAACCCCGGCATCCCCAAGATAATTTTAATAGTAAAGGAGCTTAAGTTAATTTCTATACTACCTGTTCAAAGGGCATTAAATAAATTAATACCGTGAGTAAAGTGTGAAGGAAGGAAACAAAGTTGAACTATTTCAAGAGCTTATATATTATTACTTTGTATTTATAAATCAGTATCCCACTAACGGAGAAGCTTTTTTTTGTTAGATGAATTCATTGCATTTCACACTTGAAAAAATTCAGCATTTTAGATTTTTCATTATTAAGTACATCTCTCAACTAAACCTCAAACTCCTTGAGAGTAAACACTGAATTCAGTTTTGTAACACGGGTGTCTAGTATTAAAACTTGACAATTGTAGGCACTTGATAAATATTTGTTAAACATAAAATAATGACAACAATTTGACTTCTAATGAATGATAGAGTAAAATACTAATTTTTTGTCCAAGAAATAGAAATATTGATAAAACAGAAAAGTGAAATTTATTTTAGTCTCCTTGAACGTTTAGTTTCAGTATTTATCACTTAGCACAACTGAATGCATTTTGAAATATGGCAAGACTTCTTGGTTGCTCACAATGCAGAAAGATGGCTTTTTTTTAATATGCTACTTTTACCAAGGAAATAAAATAGCTGATGTATTTAACATCTCAATCACACAGTGACTTTGTTTTCTAAACCTACCTATCTACTTTACCCTTGAAATACACAAGAAGGGAGAGGGAGGATGAATAACGGAGAAAAAAAATTCAGTACCTTTTAAACTCTCTTTCAGTCAAAATTACATTTTAATAGATAAAGGTAATTTAAGCATGCAACTCCCTCTTGTGGTTGTTAAAATAACTATTAGTTAATTCAAATACTAGGGTCCTTAAACCACTCCTCTAGGCATTTCTTTTTAAGCAGCAGTTTTAGAAACCTTAGTCTTTACCCAGCTTTTGTCAACTTCCAGTGAATGATGGAAACAACTTCTTACTCAACTTTATTTGTAATTAGAAAAACACACTTCAAGTTTCAGATGGTGTTAGTTTTACTAATTTTAGGTATTTTATAGTGTAAATAACATCTAATTTTTCCAAAAATTTAAAAAAAAAAGGGAGGATGCAGTGTGCATATTAAAACAATACCTTTGCCACTGGAAAATGTAACAGGTATTTATGGATACAAAGATCTTGGGCTTATTAAAGAGAGAGAGAAATTTTCCATCAGAAACATAATAGATACTTATTTCAAATGTCTTTTATACTTTTGTCTGTCATGACAATTTTATATGCCTAAGTGAGGTACATGCCTAAGTCACTGTACCTAATGAGGTACAATGTCAGCGTCTAAAATAAATCAAGACTTTTCTAGATTGTAACTGCTGACAGCAGGGGTATTTGTTGTATATGCCAATGTGTAATTATTGTCACCTATTTAGTAATGGACTCACAAAGGATTCAGAGATGGTAATTACTCATTAAAATAAACATCCTGATGTTCTCTTCTATTTTGCCATCTTTCAGCAGAGTTTGAAATCAGGTCTTTCAATAGTGCTGCAACTGGGTCTGTAATCTGGGCAATAGAAATAATAAAACTATGAGGAATGATGCTTAACTCCTGTAATTATTTTTAAGAAACTTAAATGACTTATACATTCATATTAATAATAGATGAGTATGAGGAGTCTGCTAGATAAACACTTTGTTGGCCTTTATTTGTATATAAGTAAGATTCTTTTTTTTTTTTTTAAAGATTTTTTTTTTTAATTTATTTCGACAGAGATAGAGACAGCCAGCGAGAGAGGGAACACAAGCAGGGGGAGTGGGAGAGGAAGAAGCAGGCTCATAGGGGAGGAGCCTGATGTGGGGCTCGATCCTATAACGCTGGGATCACGCCCTGAGCCGAAGGCAGACGCTTAACTGCTGTGCCACCCAGGCGCCCCTGTATATAAGTAAGATTCTAAATGCAATCTTACAGCATTAAAATACAGGTACTGTCTAAAATTTTTGTTTTAGAGAAAAAGAAAACCAGGCCCTAGAGATACCAAAAGAGCCTCCAAGAAATTGAACTGGATGAACCATAAAGGAACTGGGGACGTTTATAACTTAGGCTTATCCTTTCAAAGGGGACTATGGTAGTTATTTTCAAGTTTTTGAAGGGCTGCCATAGGAAAGAGAAATGAGGCCAATTCAATATGGTTGCAAAGAATATCACTATAATTTAAGAGAAGTGCAAGATTTCTGATCTTTTGAAATCTTGGAAAGTTGAGAAGGGCTAGTTTCTAAATAAGACATAAAACCCAGAAACCAGAAAGAAAAAAAGGTTGATAAGTTTGACTATATGAAAGTAAAAAAAAATTATAAAAACAAAAAATTTATTGATCAAGTTAAAAGTAATAATGTATTAGAAAAAAACAGACTAGGTACCCCATAAAAACAGGCAAGTTCACAAAATACAAACAGCTTAAAAATTAATACATGAAAAGATGCTCAACCTCACTCATATTAAAGATGCAAATTTTTAAAAACCAAAACAATACATTTTTGCCTACCAGACTGACAAAGATGTATTTTTTTCCAATCACCTACATAGTGATGGGTAGGGGAGGGAAGAAGGAAAAGAACATTCTTACAAACGTCACCAAAAGTGTTCCTTATTTTACAAATATGAGAGTTTAAACTGGAAGTTAGAGTCTCAAAACTGGCAACATGTTCTGTGGTAGTCATCAGAGTGTCCTTCACCAAATATTTCTGGCTCTCTGGCTTCTAGGTATGTATGGTAGAATTATGCCTCCCCATTCTCTAGCAATCAGATGTGGTTAGGTGTGGCTCTGTAACTTGCTTTACTACAGAGTAACAACATGTCAGGGTAGAAGCTTAAGGAATCTGTACTGATTTGCTGTATTTCTTTTGTCTTGCCTGAACAAACATGGAGGCATGGAAAGGAGCTTCCCTCAACCTGGGTCCTTAAGTGAGGTTGATAGAGAACAGAGCCCACCAGCTAATCTATAGTGGCAAGTGAGCGACAGATAAACTTTGGTTGTTAAAGACAGTTTGTTACTGAAACATAACCAAGCCTAAATGATATATCTATCAAAATTAAAAATACACATATCCTTTGACACAGCAGTTCCACTCCTGGTAATCTCTTCTGCCAACATACTTGGACATGGGCATAAATAAGTATGTACAGGATTTTTATTGCAGCAGTTTGTAAAAACAAGACCTTAAGGTCTATCTATAAAGAAAGGACTGGTTATGGATTATGGTACAAAATACTATGTAGCCATTTTTTAAGAAAAGAGATCTGTACTTGCCGACATGAAATACTCTCAAAGAGAAAGAGACCAAAAAAATGATAAAGACAACTTTTCACTACACACCCTTTTGTTCTGATTGCATTTTTTTTAAATCAAGTATATTAGAAAAATATTTTAGTGCAATTCCTATCAGAATCCCAGCTGATTTCTCTGTAGAAATTGACAAGTTGATTCTAAAATTTATATGAACACGACGACAAATAGCCAAAATAATCTTGAAAAAGAACAATGTAGAATTTACATGTCTCAATTTCAAAACTTACTGCAAAGTAACAATAATCAAGAGAGTGTAGTACTGGCATAAAGGTAGACATATACATCAATGAAAAATAATTAAGAGTCCAGAAATAAACTCATGGGTTTATGGTCAACTGGTTTTCTATGAGGATGCCAAGACCATTCAATGAGGAAAGAAAAGTCTTTTCAACAGATGGTGCTGGGATAGCTGGATAAGCTGCGTGTGAAAGAATGAAGTTAGGCCCTTACCTCATTCTATTATGCAGAAATTAATTCAAAAAACATCAAAGACCAAAATAAGAGCGCTAAAACTATAAAACTCTTAGGAGAAAACACAGGAGTAATTCTCATGACCTCTGATTTGGCAACTGATTCTTAGATATGACACCAAAAACATGAGCAATGAAAGGAGAAACAGCAAAATAAATAAGTTGGACTGCAGCTAAATTAAAAATTTTTCTGCCTCATAATGCACTATCAAGAAAACAGAGGGGCGCCTGGGTGGCACAGCGGTTGAGCGTCTGCCTTCAGCTCAGGGCGTGATCCCAGCGTTATGGGATCGAGCCCCACATCAGGCTCTTCTGCTGTGAGCCTGCTTCTTCCTCTCCCACTCCCCCTGCTTGTGTTCTCTCTCTCGCTGGCTGTCTCTATCTCTCTGTCGAATAAATAAATAAAATCTTAAAAAAAAAAAAAAGAAAACAGAAAGACAGGGGTGCCTGGCTGGCTCAGTCGGTAGAGCATGCAACTCTTGATTACGGGGGTCCTAAGTTCAAGCCCCATGTTGGGCGTAGAGCTCACTTAAAAAAAGAGAAAAAAATTCACAAAATGGGAAAAAATAGTTACAAATCATACTAAGAGGCTTACATTTAGAATATACAGAGATCCATACAACTCAATAACAAAAAGACAAATTACCCAATTTAAAAGGGGCACAGGATACAAATAGACATTTCTCCAAAGAAAATACACCAATGGCCAATAAACAAGTGTGCTAATCCTCAATGTCATTAGCCACCAGAGAAATGCAAATCAAAACTACAATGAGATAGTACTTTATAGTGAGTAGGATGGCAAGATTCAAAGTCAAACAATGGCAAACACTGTTGATGATGTAGAGAAATCAAAATCCTCATACAGAGCTGGTGGAACTGGCCAAACGGTGCAATCTCTTTGGAAAACAGTCTGCCAGTTCCTCAATGGTTAAACACAGAATTACCATGTGAATCAGGAATTCCATTCCCAGTATATGTTCAAGAGAAATAAAAACAAATGTCCACAAAAAAGTGTACATGAATGTTTACAATAGCATTATTCGTAACAGCCAAAGATGGAAACAACCACATGTCCATCAACTGATGAATGAACAACAACGTAGTATATGTAATAGCACATTATTTGGCTATAAAAAGGAATGAAGTACCAACACATGCTACAACACGGATGAACTTCTGAAACATTACGCTAGCTAAAAAAAAGCCAGTCACAGAAGACTATGTATTACGTAATTCCATTTATATGAGGTGTCTAGAAGATGTAAATCTAGAGACAGAAAAGTAGATGAGTGGTTGCTTAGGGCTGAGGCTGGGGGTAATGGGATAGGCAGGTGAGGAGTTTCTTTCTGAGGTGATAAAAATGTTTACTATTGGTGGTGTTTATGGTGGCACGTAAGTAACTATACCAAAAATCACTGATTTGTACTCTGTAAATAAGTGAATTTGACAGGATTAACTTTATTTTAATAAAGCTATTAAAATAATGACTGAAGTTTCTAACCGACTGAGCCACCGAGGTGCCCCATGACTGAACTTTTTAAAAAAGAATGAAACAGATTTGTATATGCTGAAATGCAATGATCTTAAGATGTTAAGCAGAAACGGTGTAGTCTTTCTCCACAATGTTCGTTATATATACCACAGGGTATGTATAGATAATAAAATCCTGCGTGTGTGTATTTACGTATACCCATATACGGATAGTGTATCCCCACTACAGAGGGTTGTCTGCATGTGATTATGAAGACAAGGAGGATAAAGTGGCTAATGGAGGTTACCTCTGAGAGTTAAGTGGTGGGGGGGCTGGTGGGAAGATACAGGCAGGGGTTGAAAGGAGACAAACTTTATTTCATCTTTTTTGGGGGGGTTGAAATGTATCATATGTGTATGTTGCATAATACTTTTCAAAGAGACCAGTTTAAAGAGGAAATAACTTGCTAGGTGACAGTGTGTGGAGTATACTGCCTTAGGAGGCAGCTCGTTTCTCTTCAGGTACGCAAGCATGTACAGAATGGATTTACACTTACTAGGGACCTTGTAGGACTGTGTTGGCTCAGCAAATGGACTGGATAACCTTGGTAGAATTTGAGATGACTTTTAAAGTCTCTTCCAACCCGGAGATTTATTTCAAATTAAAAAAGGTGGTTAGGGGCGCCTGGGTGGCACAGCGGTTAAGCGTCTGCCTTCAGCTCAGGGCGTGATCCCGGCGTTATGGGTTCAAGCCCCACATCAGGCTCCTCTGCTATGAGCCTGCTTCTTCCTCTCCCACTCCCCCTGCTTGTGTTCCCTCTCTCGCTAGCTGTCTCTATCTCTGTCAAATAAATAAATAAAATATTAAAAAAAAAAAAAAGGTGGTTAGTCTTGAGATTGGGAAGAACCTATGAAAATTCTGCAGGTTTGATGTCAATTAAGCTTAATTTTCATTAATGATTTAACATAATCTCAAGGTCAACAAAGTAGGTCAACATTCTAAAAAATGGCATTTCTAATCAGATGTACAAAATAAAGGCAAAATGCACATTTAAAAATTTGAACTGAAGTTATATCTCCTCTTGAAAAGAATATTTAGCGCACTCATTTTTTGTCAAGATTAAGCATTTTTATTAAATCTTGTTGAAGAGATAGGTGTAGTGATTTGGAGGAAAGCATTGGTTAAAAAAAAAATGATGAGGAATGAGAAATACAGAGACCAAGACGCTAATTTTCATGTTGTAGTTTTCTTATTTGTTTTTCTATTTTAGGTTCAAAGTTAAGGCTACTGCTTAATAATATGATAGAACCAAAAATATAACTGGAAAAAAGTACTGAGGCATCATTAAAAATGTTTATGACCTTTATATATGTAACTCTTAGCACTGCACAGATGGATTTCTGGAAATAATAAAGAAGAAATCATTTTTGGCTTCAGTGGTAGTTTGGTAAGAGCCTTTGGCATAGAAAGCAGGCCCTTTCCTTCCCCTGCCATGAAAACTGGTTTGAATCAGTGAAGCATTTGCTCTCCATATCCATAGAAGTTGCCAATGTTACTAAAAGCATACTTCTATGAACAGGTGAGGACACCAGAAAGTCTCAGAATACAGTGAATGATCAGGTATTTACTGGTACTTTCAGAAGGTAGGTACAGTCAGGTACTATGACTCAAGGGGGGGAATGCAGCTATTTGGCTACACAATAACCTTACTACTGCTGAGCAATTTTCACTTCAATATTTGTTCTCCTCAGCAGGTAAAATAAGAGTCTTCTTCTTATCCACAGACAATGAAATGGAATTTCTCTCTAACCTGAATTTGTCTTTTCCATCGGGCACGCATTTGTGTCTCTGCTTCCTATGGTAGTTTAAGGACTCAAGTGTAATTTATTTCCTTTTGCAGTGATGGTGTGAGGCTTGGTGGCGAAATGAGCAGGATTGTAGTAGAACTTTGTTAATTTACCCCTTTTTCTTCTGCTCATTCTAAGAGGGCATATCCAACAATGTATCTTTTATAAACATAAATTCTCATTTGTGAAATGTTTTATTGTAGATTTTAAATGTCAGATGAAATACAAACGAAAAATACTGCATTTTGTTTACCAAATTTATTTATGTACGTTCTCTCCTCAGTTTGAGAAAACTATTTTCCTATGACTCTAGGACCTGGCTCAGCTTCTTTTCCTACTTGGAAACTGTATGTTCCAGCAGCTTAAGAAAGATCAATTTCACTGCAGGAGGCAGAGAGATTTCTTTTCTCTTTATCACCCACCCCACACAAACCAGAGCTGAGAAGAGATGCGTGCTTAAAGATCGGTATTCTGTGGGTCGCTGCATGAAGTACGGTAGTGAGTGCTGTATAAAGCGTACAGCATCACACATGTAAGGTAACATCATCAAAGACGCATTTTCAGAAAAGAATTAATGGAACCAAGTCAAAGAAACACTAGATCAAGACTTTGTCACTGATATGCATAAATCTGGGCAACAGCAGTCCCATACTAAACAGAAAAAAACAAGATGAAAGGCTTCAGAGCAGGACCTCCCCCAATACAGCGCACGCAGAGAGCTAATACAAGGACGCACGGCCACACGGATGTTATGAAATTCCACATGTATGTAGATATGTTTAAAGAAAGTGAGTGTGGGTGTTTAAACCGTCTGAAGGCTGTTAGTGAAGAGAAGTAATGTGAGTGGCAGATTCTGAGGAACCTTGCCGCTTGCTATTTGGGTAGGCTTTGAGCTCTCAAACCAGAGCCTTCACTCATCAGCAAATTTTTTTTTTTTTTAACCTTTAGGTGCCTTTAGAAGGTGCTCCCTATACCACTCCAGGGCATTACTTTATTTTTCAAGTTGTTTATCTAACTGTATCTGTATGTTGTGACTTCCTTCCCTATAGCTGCCTGTTTTTGTTTAACTTTTTATTGAGTGATCTTTTAGCTTCACACTTCTTAAACTGGGGCACATGTGGCTCCCACAATGATGTACTAGGGGTTATGTGAAGCTACAAGACAAACTTGAAGCATCTTTCCAGAGGTTTATTTTGAAAATGTGGAAAATGTTATAGTGCTGTGGTTAAGAGTGTGGGCTCTGTTGGCAACTTCCTAGGTTAGAATCTTTGACTCTGCTATTTGTCCTTTGGCAAGGTACTTAACTTACCCAGTCTGTTCCTAAGTTATTGATTGACTGATTGATTGGGGGGGGGAGCGTGAGCGCACGCAGGGGGAGTGTCAGAGGGAGAAGAGAATCCTAAGTGGGCTCCACACTGAGCGTGGGCCTCGATGTCATGACCCCGAGATCACGACCTGAGCTGAAATCAAGAGTTGGATGCTTAACTGACTGAGCCATCCAGGTGACCCCTGTTCCTAAGTATTTTAATCTGAAAACAGGAATAATACTAGTGTCTACTTTATAGTTGGTTGTGAGAAATAAATGGCATTCAGAAAATTGCCTAGCACATACTAAGTTTTCAGCAGGTGTTATTATGTGTCTTAATATTAGATTATTCATCTCCCCCCTCTCTAAGCAAATATAAGTAAGGATGGAGATAGGACATGCTGGGTGGAGATTAAGACAGGAAAACCAGAGATAATCGCATGGAAAAGGTGAAGGTGACATCTGAGTAAAGATCTGAAGGGAGTTAACTGTGGATTCTGGGAGAAGGAGTTTCAGACAGAGAAAACAGCAAGTACGAAGAGCCTAAGGCATGCCTTCCATGTTTAAGGAATGCCAACAGGGCTGGAACAGAGTGAGTGAAGTGGTAAGCAGATGGAAAAGAGATGAGGGACGGGCAGTGGGTCATGCAAGGCTTCACAGCTGTTACTCTGAATGAAAGAGCCATCATATGCAGAGGAGTGATACAATCCGACTTATGATTTTTAACAGTGTCTCTCTGGCTGCTGAGTTGAAAGAAGACCATGAGGAAGCAAGAACGAAAGTGGGTAGGCTACTGCAATAATCCACCTGAGAGATGATGGTAGCTTAGACCAGAATGGTGACCACAGGGCGGTAAGAAGAGAGAGAACTCTTGATACACCTTGAAGGTTAGAGTTGACAGACTTTATTGTCAAATTAGACGTGAAATATGAAAGAAGGAAGGAATCAAGGGTGTTTCTGAAGTATCTAGCCTAAGCACTAAAAGAATTAAGTTGCCATTAACTGAGACGGGAGGACTGATCATAGTAAGAGTAAGCTGGGGGAATGTCAGAAGGTATTTCAGATACAGAAAATTTGAGATGCCTAGTAAACATTCAAATGGAGATGTTAAATAACTAAATAAACTGGCTTGAAATTTGGGGAATAAGTCCAGGTTAAAGTTACAAATTTGGGAATCATTAGCATATAATATTTATTTATTTTTACTATTTTTAAAAGATTTTATTTATTTATTGAGAAAGCAAGCGTGCGTGCCTAAGAGTGGGGGGGAGGCAGAGGGAGAGGGAGAGACTCTCTAGGCAGACTGAGCTGAGCATGAAGCCTGATGTGGGGTCTGATCCCACGACCCTGTGATCATGACCTGAGCAGAAATCAAAAGTGGGACGGTTAACTGAGCCATCCAGGCGCTCCAGCGTTAGCACATAATATTTAGAGTCATGAGGCTGAATGAGATCAACTAGGGAATGGTACAGACAGAAAAGAACAAAGGCCTAAGGATTAAACTTTGAGGTTTTGATCTCATTTCTTTGGGAAGTGGAAGGATAAAGAGGTAAGAGATGAGGGAGGGAGAACCAGCTAAGAATAAAAAGAGAGGTGGAGATTCTAGAGTAGTATCATAGAAGTCAAATGAACAAAATGTTTCACAGTGAAGAGGGTGCTTGACTGGTAAATGCTGCTGATACATACATTAGGGAAGATGAGGGCTGAAAGGAGACCATGGGTTTTGTAACAATGCTGTCATTCATGACCTTGACAAGAGCAGTTCTGGGTGACTATAGTGGGTAAAATCCTGAATGGAAAAGATTCAAAGGAGAATGAGAGAAACTGGAGATAGCAACTTTAGGCAACACTTTATATCCACACTCCAGTTAAATGTGAATATGTCTATTGCAATTGAAAATTCCCTTTATCAAATTATCTTCACAATATTTACTCTCCATTTAAGAAACAGCAACTTTCTAAATCTGCTATTTTGATGGAAGGAGAGAAGGAGAAGAGGACTGTGGGAGAAGAATAAGAATTAAGTATCAGTGAAATAAATATTGGTATATTAAAATTCATGTACCACCCGAAACTAAATAAAAATGGTTCCAGTTTTAGCACAATTTCTAGTGCAACTGTTATCACCCATGGACTTTCAAAACACACACGCACACCTAGACTTCACCATTCAGAGATTCTAACTGAGTAAGTTTGGGATGAGCCCTTGGGCATCCTTATTTGAAAGCTCCATAGGTGTTTATGAAATCTGAAAGCATCACAGCCCAGCTTGAGTTGAGAATCACAAGAATATAGTAGTTTAAAACATAAAATAAACCCAATCAGGCTCCTCTGAGAAACTCAGCAGTAAAATCACTATTTTTAGAAATTTTTAAAAGGACAAGTGGCACGAGTGGTCATATGGGGCTGCATGTTGCAAGGGGGTGATAACCTAGTATTTCCCATCTACAATACTTGGAACAATTCACTGTGGATACAAAGATGACTACATGATATGTTGTTGCTCTAAAGGACTCCCAGCTGATTCACAAACCTGCATCAATATTCAAGAAAACACTTAACCTCCATTTTCTTTTCTCAAGGAGTTTAATGGTTTCCTACCGAAGATCAAGTAACTTAAGGGACCAAATAAAATATATATGACAGAAATTATCTCTACTTGAATTAACGCAGGTATAATTTAGTATTAAACCAGTATCAACTAGTCTATTTCAGAAAAGGATAATCAAGGGAGATAGATCAACTAACGTTTTTATCCACAATTCAAATAAAAAGGCAGGCTGCATTACTTGACGTTTAAGGGAGGCTGAAAGAAACAAATATTAAAAACAGAATTCAAAATCTCTCTTAGAGGTTAAGGTACTTGTAAGAAGTTAGATTTTGATGTAAAATAAGACTAACAATATTATATTAGAAAAATGAAAATACTTGAAGAATAGAGAAATTGCCTGGTCAAAGAAGGCAGATTTACCGACTATATGAGGCCACTAATCTCTTACTAAGATGTGATTTTATGAATTTTTATTTGCAGAAATTTTAAAGGGCAAGTCAACATCACCACAGAGAAGAGAATTAACTGAAAAGAAAGTGCTAAAACATTAAGAAAGCAAGCAAACCAGGGTGGATTATGCTGCAGATGTAATAACCCTATCCTTCAAACTCTAAGTTATATGACAGTAAAAATGAAGTTCACAATTTGTATGAATACTCTCAGAGGTTTTAAAAGTAGTATGATTTGACACTTAAAAAGATGAAATAATAATGCTGATAGCCATTTCTACAGTGAAATCAAACATACACCAATAAGCCCGGCACGGAAAGTGACCCCACCTTCAGTACTATTACCTTGAGTGTAGGCAGCATCATCAGATCCCATACTCAACTTCCGTGCTTCACTTATTCTATCCACATGTGCTAAAGCAGGGTCCGTGAGGTGCTGAATATTCTCTGTTTCTACATAATGATCAGGATGGTTCAGAAGATTTGTAAGTTCAAAGGTAGGGGACACCACCCCTGGTGAAACTGCAGGGGGCTTATTAGGAGAAACTGTAATTTTGAAAGTGTATTTTGTATTGGGTTGCGTGACCACGACTCGAGGAGAAGTTGCAGAGTTATTGCCTATTGCTCGACTTTTGGGAGGGTGGTGATGAATAAAGGCAGGACCCATGCTCACTTGCCCAGACATATTCCTGGAGGCAGCAGCTGCTCCCGAGTTTGTGGATATGAAGAGGGTGGGCTGATTCCGCATGATCTGTTCATCTCCTGGGGCAGCATTCGCTGAAATATAGACCTTGGGCTGACTACGGGACATCATCTCATCGGTATTTGGGGGACTGGCAGCTATGTAAACAGTGGGCTGATTTCTATTTAAGGTCTGGCTGTTGACTGAAGAGGAACTGCTGGAGGTTCGAGGTCCAGAAGAACGCAATTTTGAAGAGCTGTTTCTTTGTGGGGGTTCAAGTTTGATTTCAATCTGGTTTTTTCGAGGTCCTGTTGAAATATTCTGAATGTTATACTGGCTATGGGCAGAAGACTGTGAGCTACCAGATGAGTGAATTGTTGGTGGCTGTGGAGTAGTAGGTGAACTGATGGGCATATAGACATGAGAGGTCTGGTGGCCTTGCTGGTTTGGCTGCTGGGCTGAGGTATGTGACATAGGATTAGGTGCAGGATAAGTAGTCCAGGGACCAGGTTGTGAAGGTTGATAGACTTGCTGAGGGTTCATAGGATTAAACTGAGATACCCAGCCAGAGTGCTGCTGCGTCTGTCGAGCTGTACCACTAGGAGTTGTAATGTAAGGCCTGATATAGATAGAATTTCCCTGTGGACTGTTAAGTACAGGTGGAGGTACACCATGTATGTGCAAAGATGTAGGAGTATTACGACCAGTCTGGATGTTTGGGGCTAAAGTTACCATAATGGGATTAAATCTGGGAGTTTGTTGAGAAAGGTTAGATGTTCCTTTGCTGCCTAACTGAAACCCAAGATGCGGTGCTGAATTTGAAGCACCAGATGTACTAGACATTCCAAACACATTAAAGCCTTGAGGAACTTGAGCTGGTGCTGTCTGTGGCTCCTGCTGAAAGAGTTCGTTACTGGACTGACCACCTTGAAGTTGTCCATCACTAATGCTGTGCGTTAGAGTCCTGCTTCCATTCATTCTATTTCCTTCTCTTCCATGGTGGTAAACATTCTGTGACTGCAAGTCCAAGTTGAGAGAAGTCATGTGATTTCGTAGGCCAGAAATTCCAGAGTCATCCGAGAAATTCAAGTCTCCTTCACCATAAAGATACCTTGTACTCTCTTGAGAGAGAACGGCACAGCAGGCATCCAGGTTATTATTATTCTATAAAACAAAATAAAAATAGCTTGATGTTAACAAGCAGAAGGTAATGCTTACACTCTCATCACTACTAAAATATTACGTAATTAACAACTGATTAGTTAATATGAGTCTAACAGACATATTTGAACCTTTTAATTTGAGAAGAACTATTTTTTTGTGCTAATGCTTGAATTACAAATCCTCACTACTAACATAATAGAAAAGCTCTCTAACTAACTAATAGTCGACAGCAAACCAAGTCACTGTTCTGTTTTAGGAGCTATTGTACAGTAAAATGGATTTATGCAAATACAGTAAAATTATAACCTAATTAAAAACATCATTTGAATGCTGAACGAAACATAACCATTCAAGTATTATATTCATTAGGCATATAATACTATATAATTGTTTTGCACATTCAAGTGCTATATGAATTGTTTTAAACTAATGACCTATTAAAAAATTACGTATGTAGGGAGCGCCTGCGTGGCTCAGTCAGTTAAGCATCGGACTCTTGATTTTGGCTCAGGTCATAATCTCAGGATCGTGAGATGGGGTCCTCAGCCGGGCTCCATGCTCAGCACAGCGTCTGCTTAGGATTTTCTTTCCCTCTCCTTCTGTCCCTTCCTCCTGCATGTGAATGCTCTCTCTAAATAAATAAACTCTTTAAAAAATTATATATGTAGTATTTAAAAAGTCCTAAAATAACACAACAGGGGCGCCTGGGTGGCACAGCGGTTGAGCGTCTGCCTTCGGCTCAGGGCGTGATCCCAGCGTTATGGGATCGAGCCCCACATCAGGCTCCTCTGCTGTGAGCCTGCTTCTTCCTCTCCCACTCCCCCTGCTTGTGTTCCCTCTCTCACTGGCTGTCTCTATCTCTGTCAGATAAAAATAAAATAAAATCTTTAAAAAAAAATAAATAAAATAAATAAATAAATAAAATAACACAACAAATCATCTCAATTCCTTATATGCTTCCTCTTAACTTGTGTAAGAAAATCTCCCACACATATGTATGAAATAAACTCAAAGTAGCGCTTAGAACAACTGAGCTTTATCTCTGCCCTTAGATAGCACCATACAAATCTACTCTACAGAAATTAAAACTAAAACAAAAATAAAAAAGCAACCAGATCATTTCTAAAGAATCTTCAAGAGATGGACAATCACTACTCATAAATCATCCATGAAAATATTTACTGAACACCTAAAATATGCACAGTGCTCTGAGACTGTGAAAGACTCAATGACATATAGAACCAAAATTTTCCCTAGAAGAGTTCTGCAACTCAATTAGAGAGACGAACCATGGATTAACAAAAAGCTAACATTACCAAAACATGACTATCTGCCAAATAATAAGTGGTTTTTAAGTTGAACAGAGTATTGTAGACTACTGTACAAAGAAATGTGTTAAGGGAGGCATCGTCTGGTGGGCTTTGTATACAGTAGTACATGCAGCACCTGGACAGGGAAAAAGGATTCCTGGTGAAGGGAATGGCATGAGTAAAGACAGACATTAGTGTGATAATAAGTAAAAGCATATTTTAATAAGGTCAACTGGAACAGACTTCGTTGGGACTTAAAAGGTTTGTATTGGAGATTTTGTGGAAAAAATATTAAGAAAAGCAGATTGGGATTAAATACAGGCATACCTTGTTTTATTGCACTTTGCAGATACTGTGTTTTTTACAAATTTAAAGTTTGTGGCAACCCTGCCTTGAGTGAATTTATTGGCACCATTCTTCCAACAGCAATTGCTCACTTCATGTCTCTGTGCCACATTTTGGTAACTGTGAGAATATTTCAAACCTTTTCATCACTATTATATTTGTTAGGGCAATCCATGATCCAGTGATTTTTTTTTTAAAGGTTTACTTGTTTATATTAGAGAGAGAGAGAGAGAGCACGCAGGAGTGTGCAAGTGGGGGGAGAGGCAGAGGGAGAGAGAGAATCTTAAGCAATCAGGCTCGATCCCACGACTCTGAGATCATGACCTTAGTTGAAACCCAAGAGTTGGACGTTTAACTGACTGAGCTATCTAGGTGTCCAATCCAGTGATCTTCTGATGTTACTACTCTTAATTGTTTTGTGGTGCTATGAACCGTACCCATGTAAGATGGCGAACTTCACTGATAAATGTTGTGTGTGTTCTGACCATTCCACTGACTGTTTCCTCATCTCTTCCCCCCCCCCCCCCCCCCCCCGGACTTCCCTATTCTCTGTGACACAACAATACTGACATTACCCTAATTAATAATAATAATAACCCTACAATGGTTTCTAAGTGTTCAAGTGAAAGGAAGAGCTGCACATATCTCAACTTTCAATCAAAAGCTAGAACTGATTAAACTTAGTGAGGCATGTCAAAATCCAAGACAGGCCAGAAGCTAGGTCTCTTGTGCCAAAGAGTCAAGTTATAAATGCAAAGGATTTTAAGTTCTTTTTTTTTTTATTAAAGATTTTATTTATTTATTTGACAGAGAGAGAGACAGCCAGCGAGAGAGGGAACACGAGCAGGGGGAGTGGGAGAGGAAGAAGCAGGCTCCCAGTGGAGGAGCCTGATGCGGGGCTCGATTCCAGAATGCTGGGATCACACCCTGAGCTGAGGGCAGATGCTTAATGACTGAGCCACCCCAGGTGCCCCAGGATTTTAAGTTCTTGAAGGAAATTAAAAGTGCTACTCCAGTGAACACATGAATGATAAGCAAGCAAAACTGTCTTATCACTCATATGAGGAAGTTTTTGTGGTCTGGATAGAAGATCAAACCAGTTTCGCCATTCCCTTGAGCAAAGCCTAATCCAGAGTGAGGCCCTAACCTCTCTTCAATACTGTGAAGGCTGAGGGAGATAAGGAAGCTGCAGAAGAGAAGACTAAAGCTAGTAGAGGTTGGTTTATGAGGTTTAAGGAGAGAAGCCTTCTCTACAACATCAAGTGCAAGGTGAAGCAGCAAGTGCTGATACAGAAACTGCAGCAAGTTCTCCAGAAGATTCAGCTAAGATAATTAATGAAGGTGGCTACACTAAACAACAAATTTTCAATGTAGATAAATCAGCCTTATACTGGAAGAAGATTCCGTCTAGGACTTTCATAGCTATAGAGAAGTCAATGCCTGGCTTCAAAGGACAGGCTCACTCTCTTGTTAGAGGCTAATGCAGCTGGTGACTTTAAGTTGAAGCCAATGCTCATTTATTATTCCAAAAATTGTATGGCCCTTAACAATTATGCTAAATCTACTGTTTTTGCTCTATAAAAGGAACAACAAAGGCTGGATGACAGCACATCTGTTTACAACATGATTCACTGAATATTTTAAGCCCATTGTTGAGAACTGCTCAGAAAAAAAGATTCCTTCAAAATATTACTGCTTACTGACAATGCACCTGGTCACCCAAGGAGCTCTGATGGAGATGTACAATGAGATTTATCTTGTTTTCAAGCCTGCTAACACAATATCCGTTCTACAGACCATGGATCAAGGGGTCATTTAGACCTTCAAGTCTTATTATTTAAGAAATATATTTTGTAAGGTTATAGCTGCCACAGACAGTGATTCCTCTGATAGATCCAGGTAAAGTAAACTGAAAACCTTGAGAACATTTGATTCATGGGAAGAGGTCAAAAAAACAACATTAACAGAAGTGAGGAAGAAGCTGATTCCAACACTCATGGATGACTATGAGGGGTTCAAGACTTCAGCGGAGGAAGTAACTGCAGATGTGGTGGAAAGAGCAAGAGAATTAGAAGTGAAGCTATGACTGAGTTGTGTAATCCCATGATAAAACTTTAACAAGGAGGAGTTACTTCTCATGAACGAACAAAAAAAAGTAATCTTGGGGCGCCTGGATGGCTCATTCGTTAAGCGTCTGCCTTTGGCTCAGGGCGTGATCCCAGCGTTCTGGGATCGAGCCCCACATCGGGCTCTTCTGCTGGGAGCCTGCTTCTTCCTCTCCCACTCCCCCTGCTTGTGTTCCCTCTCTCACTGGCTGTCTCTCAGTCAAATAAATAAATAAAACCTTAAAAAAAAAAAGCAGTCTTTCTGAGATGGAATCTACTGCTGAACATGCTGGGAAGACCGTTGAAATGACAATAAAGGATTTAGAATATTACATAAACTTAGTTGAGAAAGCAGTAGAGGATCTGACTGATTCCCATTTAGAAAGAAGATCTCCTGTGGGTAAAATGCCATCAAAAAGCATTGCATGCTATAGAGAAATCGTTTGTGAAAGAATCAACTGATGTAGCAAACTTCACTGTTGTCTTATTTTAAGAAAATGCCACAGCCACCCCAGCCTTCGGCAACCACCATTCTGATCAGTCAGCAGCCATTAACAACATGGAGGCAAGACCCTCCACCAGCAAAAAGACTGCTACTCACTGAAAGCTCAGATGAAGGTTAGCATCTTTAGCTCTCAAAAATCCCTTCAATCCTTTAAAAAATCTGATTATTTAATATGTTCTAGTCTCCCCATTATGCCAGTAACTCACATGCCCTTAGGTTACTTACCCTCTACAGACATCACTTTCTCATCAGCAAAACACTGATAAGTAATATACTTACAGGGACTTTATAAAGCCACAACAGGATAAAAGAAAATTGTACTTTTTATTAAATTTATTTAAAAAATTTAAAACATATTTAAAAATAAAGAGTGACTATAATAAACTCACCCATATTCATCATCCAGCTTTAACAATATATGGCAAATCTTTTTTCTTCTAATGGATGTGCCCCAGCTTCTCCCCCCACCAAGCTAGATCAAGTTTCTGACATTATTTCATTTTTATCTGTAAATACTTCAGTATGTATCTTTTAAAAAAAAGGGACCTATAAAAACATAACCACAATGACAATATCATACCTTAAAATATTCAATACCTAATATCTATAGTGTTGAAATCCCAATTGCGTCATAAATGTCCTTTCAGTCTGAATGAGGATCTAAGGGAGGTCCACATATTTAATTTGGCTGATATGCCTCTTAAATTTCTAATAATAATTAATCCTCCCCTCTTCTAAAAACTTTCTAGTCATTTGTTTGCTGAAAAACTTGATCACTTGTGCAGCAGAATTTCCCATCTAGACTGGATGGGTGCACTCTGTGGTGTCAATATCCACTACATTTCATTGTGAACAAGTAGTTGCAACTCTATGTGTATGCAGGTTCATGTATGAATTTTTGGCAAGCCTCTTTATAGGGTCTGTTTCTTACTGCATCATACAAGGAGACACAATAATGTCTGTCTGTCCTTTCGTGATCTTAAAGCTGACTGGCAGATTCTGATGTTACCAGCCGGATCCAGCTGATGATTTCTAGCAGTTAACTGATGATCTCTGTTTAGAATCTTTTATTTCATTAGGGGTTGTAAAATGTGATATCCCAATTATAAAGATTCCTTTTTTGTGTATTAGCTGCAGTTCTTCCTCAAAGAACTTGCTCTCTTCAACTATTTAGTACTCTTTGCACAGAAGAAACAGGATAAATAAATTCTCTCTCTACTGGTTTTTAGAAGAATGAATTGGTGTCCTTAGCAACCTCCAAAGGTTACTAAGATTTATTTTTAGTATCATCATAAACTCTAGTATCTTTAACATTTTGATGTGTATCAATTGATTGTGGTCATTATATGCTATCTTTAGGCTAGTGGGAATGATTTCAAGTTAGCTCATGTGTACATATGACATGAACCTAGTAGTCTTTGATAGCTTCTTTGTTTTCTGATAAGACAAGAAGTCAAAATCATCTTGTACACCTCCTTCCTTAGACCTGGAATCACCTATTTCTCAAAGACACCCCAGTTACTTTCAGTGAGACTCCCGTTAAGCGTAACAAAAGGCGTGGGATGAGTTTCTAAAAAGTTGAAAATCATTGCTTTTTTTGTATATATGCAAATCTGCATTCATTCTTTTCAAAGCTACAAAAGGTCTAACTCCTTATTTCCAGTTCCTCTTTCGTTTTTCCCCAAGCTTCTTGCACAGACACGGAGATTACAGATAGTATCAAAATATCTCCTATGATCATCCTTTTCTAACTCTGATTCACTCACTCCTTCAACCAATTTACTGAGCTTCCATCAGGTGAGTGGAAAGGAATACAACTGCTGCTAAGGATATCATGGGCTCATAGAAGACGTTAATGTGTTCACAAATAAATATAATACAGAATGAATATGGATAAGGACTTTGGGTGGAGATCATCTGAAAAGGTTTCAACTAAGGATGTGGTACTAAATACTAAGTCTTACAAATACTGAATGAACACCAACTAATGCATTGCTTTGAAAAGAAATAGCAAATTTTAAACTTATAGATTCAATCGTCATCTTAAGAGAATTGAAAAAATCAGTTAAAAAAAGGAAAATATCAGAGTGTCAACTATGCAATATTTTTACACTAAGATTTAATTATCAAATATAAATACAATTTAAAGATATGAGTTATACCTGCTGATATTATTGCCATCTTAGAGAATCCACAGCACAAGGAAATGATATGAGTAGTTTCAAACAGAGGAATGTGAGCAGTAAATAAAGTCAAGAAAAGAACAGAGGATAGATACTTCTGTTCTTAAGCAGCAAGATATTTAAGAGCAAATATACAAAGTGGCAGCATAGCATGATCCTTTGATGACTGATTTCTTATATTTTCTTCACCATGGTTTTTCTTTTCTTTTTTTAAAATTTTTTATTATTACCATGTTTTTTTCATCTAGAAAAGTTCTGGACCAGTTATTTTATAGGGAGGTTCTCCCCAGAGAAAGGACAGAAGCCTACCCAATTGAGAAAGGGATAGCAGCTCCCAAAAGAAAAGGCTGTCACCAAATAAGAGATGTTTAGAAGTACATTTAGACGTAGTTAAATTTACTTTTACTTTAAAAACATCTCCCCAAATTTGGGAAGATGTACACCCTAGCTGTATTCCCAGAGGAGCCTTCCCCATTCCTTTCTTTAACATTTCTTGTTATATCAGCTAAAACCCACATTACTTGGAGGCCCAGAATGATTATCAACTCAATTTAAAAGAATGTGGTTTCACAGGTAATTTGCAAGCAAAACAGATTTCATTTTAGTTATCACTAGATGCTGGGAAGTATGCCTTAGGGAGGTTTGTCTTTGTAAAACCAGATAAACATGGTGAAAGTGTTATTACCGGGTGCCCAAAAGAAATTCAAAATCATTTATTTTCTTTCTTGGTAAAATTGAACACATGCTTACTTATTACATTAAAAAAAGAAGAGGTAATTCATTTATACAGATCAAAACAATAGAGAAAGATATGTTGAGATGTCTCACTTCTACCTTCATCCCCATCTGGCCTGTTCCCTCTTGCTCACTATGGGTGACTATCTTTAATTAATTCTGTTTTGAATCCTTCTTGGTATTTCTTTATGAAAACAAGGGCAAATATACATGTTTATATTTATTCCCCTATCCTCATTTACTTTTATTTTTAAAAGATTTTATTTGAAAGAGAGAGAGAGAGCGCATGTGCGCCTGGGCACACGAGGTCGGGGGCAGAGGGAGAGGGAGAAGCAGACGCCTCACTGAGCAAAGAGCCCCTTGTGGGGCTTGATCGCAGGACCCTGAGATGAGGACCTGCGCCGAAGGCAAACCCTTAATTGACCGAGCCACCCAGGCACACCCCCATCCTCCTTTATACATACTACACTGCGTTTTGTTTTAATTCAATATACCCTGAAAACCATACTGTGGCACTCTTTATTTTTGTTAAAATATTTTAAATAATTCTACAAAATGCTTCCAGTTAAGGTTCTTCAAAATCTCTACATTTTATTGAAGAATGTTTATTATTTTTCTATTTTTCAATGCCTCACTGAACTCTTTCAGTATAACGTTATTTTATTGCAAAGTCTATTTGAAAAGTTAGAAAGAGGTACCTAGGTTCTAGGGGGAAACCCCTTGTCCCCGCACTCTCTCTGCTCCTCCCCATACTTTAACTTCTGACTCCACTCTTATTACTTTTTTTTTTAACTTTTCATTTTTCTCTTACATACTATATCGACTAATGTGGACTACTGATTCATTCACCAAATGTTCATTATAGGTCTTCTACTATTATTATTGTTCTTAGTAATGGCTGCTAACATTTATTGAGCACTTATTATATGAATCAGGTATCCTACCAGTTGTTTTACGGGCATCATCACGTTTAATTCACTGTAAAGTTTTTTATTCCCACTATACAGATGAGGTAAATGAGGGTCAGAGAGGTTAATTAAATTACTGCTAGTAACTGTTAAACTTGAACTCAAGTCTGTTTATCACGAAAATGTAAGCTATTTATTTTTTATTTTTAAAATTTGTTTTTACTTATTTCTCCCCAATTTTACTAAGGTATGACTGACAAAGATTGTATATATTTAGGCTGTACAATGTGATTTTTAAAAGGCAAATACAATGCTATGACTTAATATACATATACACTGTGAAATGATCACTATGATCAAGTTAATCAACGCATCCAACACTTTATAGTCTTTGTGTTTTTTCAGTGGTGGTGAGAACACTTAAGATCCACTTTTTGCGAATTTCAAGGACACAATACAGTACTATTAACTCAAAACACATGCTCTTAAACACTATACTATAGAAAAAGCCAGGCGTGTTCAGAGAATTCCAATCAGTTGAGGACGTCTGCAGCACAGGGTGTGAAGAGGAAGGATTAGGCAAGAGACCAGGCTGCAGAAGAAGGCAGGATTCCAGATCACAGACCTAGTGTGCCCTAGTCACGGTATACGAACTTTATTCCGAAGGGTATGGAAACCAATCATGAGGTTTTTAAGCAGGTAAATACATGACAAAATCTGCATTTAGAAAGACACTTTGGCAGAAGTGAGGTGGATAGACTGTAGAAACAAAACTGGATTAGACTAAAGGCAGGTAATTCAACGTACAAATAAAAGGTGATAAGGGTACGAACAAAATGTAGTCACTTGGTATCAAGTACAGATGTTGAGCCTTAAAAAATTTCATTCAATTTCAAACTTTAAAAATAATTTGTCGAGTAAATATATCTGAGCCAAAATTATTTTTATAACTCTATTTTTAACAAGCTGAAAGATAGTTTTTGATGGAAAGATTTCTAGTTAATCAAATGAGAAGGGACAACTATCACTAAATATTTAGAATTATGGATTTCTAAAATTGCACATACGAGAAAAATGTAAGAATTAGCCGGTTAGTGATATAAACTGGAAAACCTACAGATTCAATTAAAAAATACAAAAACAAACTTTTTTTTTTAGAATTGGCACCTGAGGCATTGTTGAAGTCAAATTCCCTTGTTTTACAGACAAGAAAACTAGAGTATGAAGAAGGCATATTACTTGCTAAATTGGCTTGGGGTGCTCATTTGGGATTAAAACCCATGCCTCCTACTCCTTATTTAATGAATTTCTCACTTTCATATGAAGACGTGGAATTTAAAAACATTCTGGCAAAACAGGCAGGGGCAAAGTGAAGCAAGCTCACAGTAAGTCTGGACCATGTACCAACACTTTCCATTGGGCTCCCGTTTAGTCCTCACACCTAGTTCACAAGGTAGGTATTATCTGTATGCCAGAGAGCCGAAATACCTTGTTAAAGGCCACCTGACAATCAGACACCAAAGTTCATTTCTTTTCATCATAGCACACTGATGCCAACAAGAAGATAAAAGTTTTCTTCCAATGTGAAAAAAAACCCAGCACCCAGGTTTGTATGAATGAGTTCAGAAACCGATGCACACTGACCTGTAACATACACCTGGATACAACAACTTCAGGTACTTCAGGGAATTTTTGTCGCAGGTCATGTAAAACCTGAAAATCAATTTGGTGGCTTCCTTGGGCCATTCGTATATTGCCTGATCAGGACTATTTGTACAGTAGGCAATTCTAGGCCTTAGTGGAAATAGTACTCATCTCTTCTGTCCAAGCATTTTCTGTGAAAGAAAGAAAAAAAAATTTTAATGACAACTGATTATGAATATTGTTGTGGATTTAAAATTTCAATACATAGGGTACGTGCTTTAGTACCTAATATTTAATATGTTATCAAAATACTATTTAGTCCTATAATGCTTTCCATGTAGTTATACTGTCTTTTCACTTTATAACTCTTGCTGGCAAACTTTTAGACTAATTCCTATCTATTTGTATGCTTTATGATGGTTATTCCAAAAGGCTTTTAAGAAATTGTCAAGGGTGTCTTCCCTCATTCTTTTAAAAGGCGAAAATGAATAACTTTACTGACATTCTTCTTAACAATCTGAGGACAGCCTGAGGTGCGTAATCTTATTTACTCTACTTAACATTTTTAAAGTTTGGATCCTGATAAAGTCTGGTTCTACAAATGACTTTGCATGCTTTGTCTAAAAATGATCTATAACCCAACAGATGTGATATCTTAATTTTCAGATACACTTAATCCGTAAGTGTGCAATGAATTCATCCTCAGGGGATTAGGAGCATTTTACTCCCTGTTTTTAATAAAATCAGTATTTAAAAAATACTAATGCTTGAGCCTCAACCCCAAAGGTCCTGATTTAACTGGCTGGGGAGTAGCCTGGGCATATGGATTTTTAAAACTTCCCCAAGTAATTCTCATGTGTGGCCAAAATTGAGACCTACCTACCTTGTTTTTATTCTTAATGCAAACCATGTTTAATCTTGAAAGCCTCTTTGGGATATAAATAGTATATTATAGTAACCTAAATAATATATTAAAATATTTACATATCATGCTATTTTCTTAATCATTTCAGTTTATGATAAATTTAACAATATGGCAATCTCTTTAAAAACATTTCTTATCTCTAGTCTTTCTCTTTTAATTTTGCTAACATATGCTTAAAAAAATACAGACCTGTAAACTCCATGAATATAGGAATCAGGTCTCCTCTGTCCCTTTTTGTGTAGCTGGCACTGTGTAGGCAGTGTTCAGTGGAACAGTAGATATTAAAATATTTTTCATTAAATTTAGTTATGGCAGAACTCCTGAGTCCTCAATAGAATATAAGCTCATTTAGATATGCATAGTACAGCTTTTCAGCTTTTTATTATTATTTAATTAAATTCCTTAATTGTTTTGTCTATGTGACTTCTCATAGGTAAAAGTTACAATGGGTTATAGGAGAAAAGAGAAGGACTGAAAATTAATAAATGGTACTTAAAGATAACTTAAGGCATGATAACAGTACTGCTCAACTTGAGAAAGCCACCCTTGACTTCACTTCAGATATCAGCTCCTTTCTCTGCCCCTTCCCTCTTCTGGGCTAAACTACTTGAAAGTGTTGTTTAATCTCTTTTAAACCTACCCCAATCAGGCTTTCACAGTTTTTCTCCACTGAAACTATACTTATCAAAGCTTTCGGAGAACTTCAGGTTGTCAGACCTAACGAGTTCTCAGTCCTCGTCCAACGATAGTTTAGGACTCAGTCAACCAATCCCTTTTTTAAACAACTGCTTCCCTTGGCTTCTGAGATCTATACTTTTTTGGTGTTTCTCCCACCCACTGGCAGCTCCTTCTCAGTTTTGTCAGATCTTCATCCTTTCCTGGACATCTAAACGTTGGCAGACAATGGAGTTCAGATCTAGGGTTTCTTCTCAACTACACCTACATTCCTCTGCAGGGTAATGTCATCCAAACACACTGCTTTACACAGAGGCTTTGCAAATTTATTTCTGCACGGCCAAGGGAGCTCTCTCCCTGGAGTTCCACATTCATATAGCCAGTTACCTGCCTGACATCTTCTGGACATCTAAAACTCACTTCAAACTTAGTATGTCCACAATTAAACTCTTAATCCCCCCCATCGAAACCAATCCTTCCGTTCCGCAGTCTTTTTCATCCCAGTAAATGGTGCCATCATTTATCCAGTTGACCCTTCTTTCACGTCCCATATCTAATCCAGCATCGAGTCTCGTTGGCTGTATCTGTAAACAATATTCGGAATTGGACCACTTTCCCCCACCTGTTACTGCTCTTGTCTGGGCCACTGCTGTAACTCACCTAGACTGCACCTGCTCTTGACTGGTTTCCTCCCCGCCTTCACTTTCTGCTCCACCCCTGCCACTCCCTCTATGGAGCAAAGTGACCTCTGTGAAAAGTAAATCAGGGCAAAATCCCCTGCTCAAAATCCTACAACACAAGGCCCCTGGCTAACTCCCACCCCTCACTTTTACCACTCTCCTGGTTCCTTCAGTTCTGGTTAGTTCTCAGAAAAGCCACTCTTTCCTCCCTTAGGGTTTTTGCACTTGCTGCTCCTTCTGCCTGGAACATTTTACCCTCAGACGCTTGCATGGCCCCCTCTCTTAAGATCTCTGATCAAATGTCACTTCCTCAGAAACAGCTTCCTTGACCCATCTCTCCCCAAAATAATGCCACAACTGTCTCCCTCCATCACATCCTCATACCCTGCATTTGTTAATACCTGATATGTATTTATTTATTATCGATCTATTCCCAAAACATTAACTCCACAGGATCAAGAACTTTGAAGTTCACTGCTACATCCCTAGGACCTAGGTCAAAGATGCAACATTTGTTGGATGAAAAGAAGGTTTTACTATATGGCTTCTTCATATTAATTTGCTTCTAAAACACATCTGAAATGATCTAGATTTGGAAATTTTTAAACAATTTGAGGGAGAGGCAAATAAATAAATTTTCAGTCTGAGTTAGACCACATTTATTAGAGAAGGATGAATCATGACTATAAATTTCGACTGACTCCATTATTAAAACATAAATTTCCAAGATTGTTTGAAGAACTCTTATCACACCTGCTTTCTTATAAAGACCATCAAGAACACAAACAAGAAAACTGTTCAAATGTATAACTATTTTAGGGATTCCACTTCCTGTAATGGCTGAGTAGCTCCTACTAGCTCAACTCTCTCATAAACAACAATAAACACTAGACAAAGTATAAAAACAACTACTTGAGGGCAGAAAGCATAAACAGCAATAGAGGGATGGTGGGGAGGAGAAGGGAGTCAGTACTTAGAAGGTAACAGCATGGGGTGATTTTCCCTTTTTTAAATGGCACTTAGCCAGAGAAGTCCCCAGCTGGTTTGGGTAGCTGAAACCTAGACAGGAAATCTACAGCCCTACTTGCTTAATGAACCAAAGGATAGACTTTGGCATAACCACAACAGCTGAAAACCTAGTAAGTAAGTCACAGAAAGAGAGGAGCACCAAATCCTATGTATAAATTCTGCACACATCTCTGATCCCCAAACTACACGTATGTGAGATGCGGCCTGGCCAAAGCTAAAACAACTGAGATTCCAGAGTCTGTAGTTGGGAGTTCAGCCAAGTGAACTGCCTACTAACTCAAGCAAGCAAGCAAGCAAGCAAGCAAGCAAGCAAGGAAACCAACCAAAAATCAATACTCACTACTGGACGAACACAATAGAATCCAGAGTCTCTACATGTCATTTTCATAAGAAACACATTAAGGACAGGAAAAACTGACCCATACTCAAGAGAAAAGGCAACCAAGGGAGACCAAGCCCAAGATGACCCACATGCTAGAATTATTAGCACATAAGGATTCTAAAATAGCTACTTCAACTATGCTTAAAGATGTGAGGGCAAATATGCTTGGATTTCAGTTAAAAAAAGACAAGAAACGGAAAAACAAACTGTATTTTAAAAAAGAGAGAGAGAACCAAACACAATTAAAAAAAATGAAAAATAAAATGTCTGAAACAAGAAATTCACTGGATGGACTTAACTGCATATTGGATATGACAGAATAGTCAGTGAACTTGAAGACAAAGCAAAGAAATTGTTCCAACTTGAAGGATGGAGAAAAAAAAATGACTGGGGGTGGAGTGGGTAAGGGGAGGAGGTGAGGGGAGGAAGAGAATCTCAGTGACCTGTGGGAAAATATGACAAAGTCTAAGGTACTTGCAATTGGAGATCCAGGAGGGTAGGGGAAAGACAATGGGGTAGAAAAGAACTATTTGAAGAAATACTGACTAAAAGTTTCCCCAAGTTAGTAAAAGATTATGAATTTACAGATCAGGAAGATCTTCATCACCTCCCCAGACACCCTGGTGGCTGCTTTTGGTTGGGGGTCATCCCACACATAAGGCAGAAGATGGTGGCTGCAAAGACAACAAAAAAGTTGCTGGAGTTAGTTAACTCCAGGCTCCAGATCAACTCGAGGCTCTAACTCCTCATGAAAAGTGGAAAGTCCTTGCTGGGGCAGGAGCAGATTCTAAAGATGATCAGACAAGGCAAAGCAAAACTGGTCGCCCTCTGCAACAACTGCCCGCCAGCCTTGAGGAAAGCTGAAACGGTATTACGCCACACGGGTCAAAAATGGTGTCTGTCATTACCGTGGCAATTCTACTGGATTGGGCATAGCCTGTGGAAAATTTTGCAGAGTATGCACTGCCTATCACTGATCCATTGATTCTGATATCACCAGAAGCATGTTAGAACACACTGGTGAAAAGTAAATCATGCAAAATGTTTAATAAAACTGGCCAGAGCTTGTTTGAAACACCGCCACCACCACCACCACCACCACAAAAACAAACAAAAAGAAGATCCTACTCAAGAATATCAAAGCCTAAGCAGGTTAGACTCAAACCTTAAACAGGAAAAGCCCAGGAAAACCACACATAGGCATAACTGTCCAACTGCTGAAAATTAAAGAAAATGTTGAATGCAGCAAACGAAATGACAGAGGGGAACAACAATTTCAATGATGTCGACTTGTCATCAGAAACTGTGGAGGCCAGGAGACAGTCAAATGACATAACAGAGGTGCTGAAAGAAAAACCATCAACCCACATTCTATATCTGGCAAGAGTAAACTTTAAGGACAAGGCAAGATAATGTTTTTAATGTAGGCTTTGTGGTGAGTAAATTTTACAACTAAATTCATTATTGAAACAAACAGCAGGTGTATTTAATTTCAGAAGGAAAACCGTGCAACTTAATCTGGAAAATTATTTCTAATAATAAATGGAAACATATTTTCTATGGTTAAGATGCAACATGGCTATTTTGAGAAAATAAAGAAATCGTATTTTCTAGAAATGTTTCTAGCATCAGGTGCAAAGTTTTGGCACCTAAACTGTCATCACCTCAAATGATCTATGAAGATTAATTTCTTAATTAAGGATTCTAAATAGTAGCAGAATATATACAATACTACAAAATCTAACAGTAAATATACTGGAAAGCCTTGCAAAATGTGTCTTATTCTTTCCTTTCTTAAAGAATATGTAAACAATTTATTTCTGACCCCTCAATAATTATCATGACAGTGCAGAGTACCAAGTGTGGGAACATGGCTCACTGACACCTCAAGCTATGATGGTTAGCAAGTCTTCACATTCACCATCATTCGTCATAGTGATTTTTTCCAGGACTAGAACAGTATGTAACACACCTGTTTAACTGTACCCACAAGAAGAGACCATGGTCCCCAATTAAAAAAACAACAAAGAGAAAAGCAACAGGACTTAGAGGTCTGATCAAAATTGGGGCATTTATGAGGCAACTAGATATGAAGAGTATTTAAAACTGGACGATCACCCTCTAGTCATCCACAACCCATACATTACAGGAGTGCCTAGAATGCAGCAGACACTGTGCTGAAGATACAAGTAGTGGTCTGTGCCCTTGCTCTCCAGGTCACAGAAATTCCCAGATTAGAGGCACATTGACACAAGTTTATAATTCAGATAGCTGTTCGAACTTGTGCACTATTTTACCTTCTGTCTGCCTCCTGCTGCCAGTTCAGTCTAGCTTGTTGCTACCGTATTTGTTTCGTCTCTTTCCTATTCAGAAAGAGATCTGAAGGGAGCATGGTACATGAGGAAAAGTTGTAGACTAGAGAGCAAGAAAAATGTGGGGCCCAAGTCATGATGTGCCTTAGAGGCCATTAAAATTTGGAAGTTTTATCATCAGAGTAATGGGAAGCCACTGAAGATTTAAGCTCAGAAGCAGGGAAGGAGACCTGATCAAGAAATCATGTAGATATGACGAATGGCTACTGTATGGAGAGAAGGGCAAAATATATGAGAAGCCCTGTTAGAAACCCACTGCTGGAGGCCTGCCAGGAAATGCTACTAGCTTGTCCCTGTAGAAACAGCAGTGGAGGCTGAGAAGGAAAAACTGAAGGGATATTTAGGAAGTCAAAATTAATAGAACCTGTTGATGTATTAAATATTGGGGTGAAGTTGGTGTTAAGATTGCTTTCTGATCTGTGAATGATTAGAAAAGGACCAAGTGGTAGATTACAGGTTTGGTTTTGAACACAGTGAGTCTCGGGCACCTTAAAACATCCAAACAGATATGTCACAGAAGGAGTACAGACTGATGGGTCTAGGGCTCAGAGAACAGGTCTGGGCTACAGGTAAACATTTGACGGGCATCTCTGGTAGATAATCCTGCCATATAATTGAAGAACACTTGAAAAAAAATGTTCTTGGTTATATTATATATAAAACATTATATAGTCATTATTAATTTTTCCCAAAGACCAACATTCCTTTCAGCCCAAACAACTAAACAGTATATACAAAAAAATGATTTAAAAAATCTTAATAATTATTTGTCCAGGAATTATTTTAACATGACATATCCTATAATGAAAAATTTAAATAAAATTGTAAAGACAAAACACGTACACAGTTTAAAAGCCAAAGAGTACTACAAACTTTATCAGGGACACCAGCAACTTCCCTACATCATGCCCTCCTACTCTTATTCTATTCTATTGAGTAACCACAGTCAACACTGAGCTGTTTCTCCACATTCCTACACAAGGTGATTATAGGGTTATTTCTTGATCCAATTTTACACATTATCTATGGATTTCCTACTGTGGAAAATGAAGATTTAGCTTTGTAATTCAGTTCCCATATATACACACACACCATCCTTCTCGACGCCGATGCTCATCTGCCCAAATACTTATTTCACAATTTTTGCTTAAAACCGTATTTAGTGTTTATATTACTTTTTTTTTGGTAAATACTGTTAGCCTAGCCAGTTGGTCTACTATGGGGGATGAGCTCTATCTCCAAGGTGCTTTCCCATACTACCATTTGGGGAAGACAAATGTGAGTGGTCTTAATGAAAAAACTGTAGAATATTAATCATATGTGACCAAAAGCTAGTTTCCCATCAAATACAATAAAAAAAGCTTTTGCAAATCTCACCCCATGGGAAATGAAAAGGGGGTGAAATGGGGTGAGGTGGGGTGAAGGCGAGACACTACTATTTTACTGAAGTTATAGATTTAGATATGTTACTTTCTTTTTTTTTTTTAAAGATTTTATTTATTTATTTGACAGAGACAGAGACAGCCAGTGAGAGACGGAACACAAGCAGGGGGAGTGGGAGAGGAAGAAGCAGGCTCATAGTGGAGGAGCCTGATGTGGGGCTCGATCCCACAACGCCGGGATCACGCCCTGAGCCGAAGGCAGACGCTTAACCGCTGTGCCACCCAGACGCCCCTAGATATGTTACTTTCTAGAAAGCAAACTGCCTTGATAAGTAAACAAAACCCCTAAAACAATGACTATGGAGATACATAAAAGTGTATCAAAGATTCAAGTTGACTGCTCCTAACCAGGAGGTACCATACAAAGTAAATGATGGCACAAACCTTTAAAATGAAAGGAACAAATGATGAGATCCAACTGTTAAAATAAAAGGAGCAACTGGTAATGTAACTTGTATAATTTAAGCTTGACAATCAAAGTACTGGCTTTTACTATTAAAGTCTTATCAAAAAAGAAATCAGTGAATAAATTAAACGTCACTCTGAGATAGGCTTAAAATTTTCCCAAAGAAAAATTGGACAGCTACATGCAAAAGAATGAAACTTGACCACTCTCTCACACCATACACAAAAATAAACTCCAAATGGATGAAAGACCTCAATGTGAGACAGGAATCCATCAAAATTCTAGAGGAGAACATAGGCAACAACTTCTATGACATCGGCCAGAGCAACCTTTTTCACGACACATCTCCAAAGGCAAGAGAAATAAAAGATAAAATGAACTTATGGGACTTTATCAGGATAAAGAGCTTCTGCACAGCCAAGGAAACAGTCAAAAAAACTAAGAGACAGCCCACGGAATGGGAGAATATATTTGCAAAGGACACCACAGATAAAGGACTGGTATCCAAGATCTACAAAGAACTTCTCAAACTCAATACACGAGAAACAAATAAACAAATCATAAAATGGGCAGAAGATATGAACAGACACTTTTCCAATGAAGACATACAAATGGCTAACAGACACATGAAAAAATGTTCAAAATCATTAGCCATCAGGGAAATTCAAATCAAAACCACACTGAGATACCACCTTACGCCAGTTAGAATGGCAAAGATAGACAAGGCAAGAAACAACAATTGTTGGAGAGGATGTGGAGAAAGGGGATCCCTCCTACATTGTTGGTGGGAATGCAAGTTGGTACAGCCACTCTGGAAAACAGTGTGGAGGTCCCTTAAAAAGTTAAAAATTGAACTACCCTATGACCCAGCCATTGCACTACTGGGTGTTTACCCCAAAGATACAGACGTAGTAAAGAGAAGGGCCATATGCACCCCAATGTTCATAGCTGCATTGTCCACAATAGCCAAATCATGGAAGGAGCCGAGATGCCCTTCAACAGATGACTGGATTAAGAAGCTGTGGTCCATATATACAATGGAATATTACTCAGCTATCAGAAAGAACGAATTCTCAACATTTGCTGCAACATGGACGGCACTGGAGGAGATAATGCTAAGTGAAATAAGTCAAGCAGAGAAAGACAATTAATATGATTTCTCTCATCTATGGAACATAAGAACTAGGATGATCGGTAAGGGAAGAAAGGGATAAAGAAAAGGGGGGTAATCAGAAGGCGGAATGAAACATGAGAGACTATAGACTCTGAGAAACAAACTGAAGACTTCAGAGGGGAGGGGGTGGGGGAATGGGATAGTCTGGTGATGGGTAGTAAGGAGGGCACGTATTGCATGGTGCACTGGGTGTTATACGCAACTAATGAAGCATCGAACTTTACATCGGAATCCGGGGATGTACTGTATGGTGATTAACATAATATAATAAAAAAAATCATTAAAAAAAATTTTCCCAAAGAGTAGAATTTCAAGAAACAGTATTCTACACTTTAGCTATTTGTTTCTAAAATTTTCTGGCAAAAGAGCATGTTAATGGGTAAAAGCAGTGGTGACACTGCTAAATATTTCAATCTCAATTCTGTATTAGTGGGCACGGTCTCATTTAATGAGATAAATAAAAGAATGTATATAAAGTGCACACTATTTGACACATAGTGGTGGCTGCTTCAGTATAAATTCCAGGATGCTAATAATTTGTGCTCCCTTATTTATGAAATTGAATCTGCCACTTACTTGCAGTATCTTCTTGGGCAAATCATTTAACTTCTCTGTGCCTCAGTCTCATCTATAAAATGGTGATGATGGGAGTAGCTATTTCATATTATTAAGAAATTAAATAGATAATACATGTAAAATAATTAAAAAGAGCACAGAGTAAGCGCACAAGTAAATAAAGTAGCCTGTGTAAGTGCTACTCACTAATACTACCATTTCTTCTTTGTAAAATGGAGAAAACAGCTCAAGGAATTTCAAGGTTAGTGATAACATAGTAAAAGTAAATTGCATTGCACCTGCCTGGCCTGTAGCAAAAAACACACACTGGTAGTAATTATTATTTATTCTACATACCATGAATTCCCATGAAGTAAAAGGAACAAAACCTTAGCAAAAAACAGGGCTGCATGCTACCCTGGCTGTAGGACACTGAGAAAGTTGACTGAACCTTTGAAGCCTTCCCCTTCCATGTATATGGACAAAGAACTTGTGTAACTAGGAAACTCAGGCGAAGCTCCCTGAAAAGGCAAACAGTACTAGGCTGTACACGAGTGCCAGAGAAGTGGTTATAAACTGAGCTGTATGTGTTAAAGGGCTCTCTGGGCTAGGGAGAGAGTGGGAAGCTCTAGAATCATGGGTACTTAACAAGCTTAGGAATAGAAAAAAGAATGAAATCTTGCCATTTCCAACAACATGGATGGATCTGGAGGGTATAATACTAAGTGAAATAAGTCAGAGAAGGACTTATGATTTCAGTCCTATGAGTAAATTAAGAATGAGTGAATTTACTCCTATGAGTAAATTAAGAAACAGAAGAACAGAGAAAAAAGGAGAGAAACCAAAAAAACAGACTCTTAACGAGAGAGAACAAACTGGTAATTATCAGAGGGGCAGTGGGTAGGGGGAGGGGTGAGATAGGTGAAGGGGATTAAGAGTACACTTACTGCGAGGAGCACTGAGTAACATACAGAACTGCTGAATCACTGTTCTGTACACCTGAAACCAATGCAACTGTACGTTAACTGAAATTAACATTTTTTAAAAAAGGTTAAAGTATGAGGCAAGACAACCAAATAGGAGGCAGATTCTGGAGATAGTGAATCAGTCATCTGTCTGGCTAAAAGAAAGGAGGGACAGAAGGGAAGAAGGGGATTATGAAGCAGTATGGGGTGGGGAGTAGTTACAGTAGAAGATGAGAAAGGCTTCTATTACAGAAGCCCTTCCTTGAGGTGCAATAACACTGAAGTTTTAATATTATTATGTAAAACTATATACATATTTTATCTTTGCCCCATTCTTACATGACTGAGTTTTATTGGAACAATGTAATTATTCTAACAAAGAAAAATATAGTTCAAGTTGAATATCAACAAGAAATAGAATGAAATATATAAAACTATAATTCACTTCTCAATTGCATTAGGATTCTCCTTTAGCTTATGGACCAGAAGGTAAGGAGGTCTTCCCATTATATATACCATCCCAAAATTTAATTCTGGTTAATAACCTCAAGAGATGATAATTTTTTCTGTAAACAATGGAATCTTGAGTGGGACAGGATCCCAGGAAATTATCTTGTAAAAGTATATAATTTTAAAAGGTTAGAAAAAAGCCTGTTGCCCAGTAGATTCCTTTGTTATTAGACTTCTCTTTCATCTACCTAATTTTATTTCTTAAAACTAACCCTTGATGACAAACAAAATTCTTCACACAAGTCCTGTTAGTCCCAAAGTGGAAAGACTATCTTGTTCACTGCTGTTTCCTAAATACTTAAAAAGTGTACACCAAATATTAGACACTCACTAAATATTTGCTGCAATAAATCTCCACGCATCAGAAAATGCCTAGATTTTGAAGACTACTATAAAAAGTGGCATCTATCAAAACAAGAGTTTCCCTTACCCTCAGCGTAAGTCAGTGCTACTAAAGCACTTGTTTTGAAACTGTATATTTGTTCTAATGCAATTGATATAACAGGGAACAACGTGAGCATTAAGTGAATTGTGCTGTGATTTCGCCAGCAAGAAACACTAGCTGAACACACAAAACCACACTCAGCTGAAACAAGCGTGTGTGAATACACAAAATGTAAATATGAACACACCTCAAACATCTGCCACCCAGTTCACCATATCTGCACACGGTCCCACCTATCCACATCTTGTGTTACAACTTTCCTTCTGATTCCAGAAAACCCTTCTTTGACCTCTTCACAATAACAAGCTGCCACATCTATGCACATTTCCATAAGCAAACTTTAGAACTTTTCCAAAGTACAATATTTGTTTGTATATTGTGTATGAGTATGTATTTCTTAATCATTTAACATGTATAAAACTATACTGTCATTTTTAAAGGTTCCTATATTTTTTTAATGTTCTCTGATAAAGTTTTTGACTGTTGCATCCCAAATTCCGCTTTTTTCATAACCCCTGTGGCTTTTTTTTTTCATGATTTGCATAGATGGTGATTTTTAGAAACACATGTTAAAATTTTAACACAACTGTCTGTACTGCAAAGCCCCTCTGATCTCAACAACTGTGAATACTAATTTCCCCAGGATGCCTACTGGGAAGGCAGAACGTTTCAACTTATGTCTTTGTTGTCAAAATGATGTTAATAGTTTCTCATAACTAATTACAATTTGCGTGTCTTCTGTGGATTGGCTGACATTATCAGACTGTGTAGTGAGGTATTCTTATAAAGTATCTTCATCAGAGAAAGCAGCACTGATATGCAGTAAGAACAGCTCAATGATGCTATAATTTTTAAAATTAAAGTAAAGCAAATTTTGAAACCTTTTAGCCTCAATACGATTTCAAAAATAAACCTTAAAAAAAAAAGAAATATATTCCCTGTCTAATTGCATTCACTATTTTAAATACCTTTTACTTTCCTGATACCTTATCTAGCATCTCATCAAATGCTAGTTAGGTAATAGTTGATGTACTTCACATCTGATTAACCTCAAAAGAATTTGCAAATGTCACTAATTGAACATGAAAAATTTCAAAAAAATCTTAATAGCAAATTATTAGAATTCCATTTCTTGGAACATGATGTTACAACTTTACTAAGGCAAAGCAAACCCCACCCCCACCAAATCTACAATATCAAGTTATTTTTCTAAGAGTTAAAATGTGGTAACTACAGCTATGTAATTAAAAATCTAAAATTCAAATAGTATCACCATTTAAGCCTAAAAACAAGATAATTATAATCCATCTTTAGCATAAATTTTAGCATGAAACAGTTGTAATACTGAATCACTTTACATAGCCAGTTATTTACAAAAATAAAGTAACAGAAACATACCAAATAAGTCATCTAAATGCTACTACTTTAAATTAGCTATCATGTTCAGCTTTCGTGTTATTTAAAAGCTTGAAAGGAGAAAAGGATTATGTTAGCAGAAAATCGATTCCTCAACTTTATAACCCTGCGATAATTTACTTTGTAAAGGAAAAAATAAACATCAAAGGCTGAAGTACGTAATGATCCATACTACCACCTCCTAAAAAGAAACTTCCAATTTTTTCATTTAATACATTGCCTCAAGTCCATGAATGTTGACCAATTCTTATGGTTAAAAGGCTTACCAGTTATAAGTTCTTCTAAAGGAATGTGCAAGTCAGCCACACTTGGCAATTTATGTATTGTGGTTTTGTGGTGAGCGCTACCATTTTCTAAGGATCAAGAAAAGCGCAATAAATCTAAGACAGAATGGTTATAATTCATCAAAACATATTATATAACTAACTACCTTGGGTGTACTTTCCAATTCATATCTTATTATTTTTTTTTCCAATACATTAGGGCTTTCAGATGGGAAACACAGTTATTTTTTAGTGCCCCCTTTTTACTCTTTTTGGATAATCCGTCCTGTGCATAAATATCTTTAAAAGAAAACATGATATAAATAAATGACAGTAAGTTCCTGTTATGGGTAAGAGGGAAAAAGAAAGGGTAAAAGAAAATGAAAGCACTAGGAAGGACCAGTTAGCACCTTATATCAACCATAAACATTTGTAATGAACCAATGAACTCAATGGCATGTGAAGATTATAATAATCTGGTTAAAATGTTAATCTAAGATGGCATCTTAGTATGAAGATTCAGAGAAAGTTATGAGAAGTTCCATCAACTGATCCCCATGCAGTTCCAAACACTTACTTGGCCCCATGTTTTTTGGGTACATCTCAAATAACTTTCCCATCTTCCTTCTAATGTCATGGCCCTCAACTGACTTTTCCCCAGAGTGGACTTCTGGCCAGGCACTGTGTGTGTGTGTGTGTGTGTGTGTGTGTGTTATAGCATTGGGTGTGTACTGCTGATTATGTTCATGAATTACACATAGTGTAAATAGATAGATATCAGTGCTCTCTTAATAACAAAAAGTTTTAATAACTAACAAAAAGTTAAATTGGAAATTTAAAAATTATACACATACACTTGATTGGTAATACAACTCTGGTGAACGGAGACTGCTAAGCCTGCTAGTAGAGAAAATATATAAAAATGTATTTGTAAAGAACAACGTTTAAATGAAATATTTCATTACTATAACAGTACTCAGAATCTTAAAAAGAAATTAGAGAATTCAAAATGGGCAAAGGTGAAATTGGTGAAAAAGTATCAAATTGAATCAAGTCTCTAAAATATAACACAATGCAATAATTTAGTGTGTGCCCGTCTTTCACGTATTACATTGTGAAACTATTGTATACAGTTTGCCATTAGTCTTGTTATAGTTCTGGTGAATGAATTTTTTTATTAGATGGTCAAAGATAATCTCAGGGGGCGCCTGGGTAGCTCAGTTGGTTAAGCGCCTGCATTTGGCTCAGGTCATGATCCCAGGGTCCTCGGGATCGAGTCCTGCGTCGGGCTCCCTGCTCAGTGAGGAGTCTGCTTCTCCCTCTCCCTCTGCCCCTTCCCCCTGCTCATGCTCGCTCTCTCTCAAATAAATTAACTAATTAAAAAAAAAAAAAGAACACACGCTAATTATTTTGGAGAGGGGGCTAGGTAAAGGGACACATGGATGGAAGACAATCCATCATTATTTGTATTCTGATACACGGCTAGGAGAGTAAGAGTAGCATAATTTGAAAGTAACTGTACTTAGCCAACTGTATGTACCTCCAAATAACTTAAAGCCTATGTTATCTATGCTGAAACTGTTACTGTTATAGTTAACAGCTGCAACAATTATCAGTTTTCCAGATGCTTGACAGATGAGATCTATAGTTACATTTGATTGAAACCTTATGTATGGGCTTTATGTTTAGGTGCATGACTCTCTCTATGCTCAGTCCTGTTAAAACAAAAAAGCCAGGTCCCCCCCCCCTTTTTTTTCAACCAAAGACTAACTCAATGTGAACTAATGCTCAGCTCTCAAACTGAATAAGAAGTATTCATTCACCAATGGGATAGTTTAATTGTTTAAAAGAAAAAGGTAGGAGGTAGTAGAAAAAGAGGTTTATTGTTACTTTCTTAAAAATCCCTCAATAAACACAATACTCTTATAGAAAGTTATCACATGTAAAGGTGACAAGAACACTTCTCTCTGAGTTTACAGTATAATCACTATGGTTCAGCGTTACTGGTTCACCATGACTATGGGCCAGGTCCTGTGCTAAATGCCTAGTGTGTATTATTTCAGTTACTTCTCACATTCCTGTAATAAGGATTAAATGAGAAATTGCAGGTAAAACTCTTCACACAGTGTCTGGTACATACAACAATAAATGTCGTCCTTAATTAGGTATTACTACTGCCTAATCTCTGACTTCATCAAGTGAACCCTTAACCTACTGCAGTCAGCTTTTCAAAAAACTCACCTACTTAAGTGTGCCAAGGCTAAGAAACCTTCAACAGATTCCCATTACCTACTACTGAATCAAGTCCCAACTCTTTCATCTGATATTTGAAAGCATGCATGACATAGATCCATTTTCTATCACATCCTGCACACTGTTTTCTAGGCACACTAGACTACTCACAATTTCTAGAACATGTTCTATATTTTCATTTCCATAACTTACACATATTCCTGCCATTCTGTCAAAAGAATTCTATCTATTCTTCAAGGCTTGGTAGAAATGTTGCCTTCCCCACAAAGCTGACTCTTTCTGGTACTCTCCTGTACACGGTATGCACCCCTATTACAGTACTTTTTTGGTATTACTTGTGTGTAAGGTCACTGAAAGCAAGGTTTATTCATTTCCACATGCCTACGGTGCCTAGTAGTTTTTTATACAAAAATTGCATTCAGGAATGTAGAAAAACTTCACCATCACTAATAGCCCCAGTGATAACTTATTAGACTTGAAATTCAAATGCAACTCTCTCTTGAATTTCCCCTCCAGTTTCCCTGACAGCGGTAATGACCCTATAGTATCTCCAGCAGTAGCTCCCTTTCCAGTCCTAATTCAACACTGCATGAGATACAATCCTTTCAATACCAAACAAATCGTGTGGGACATAATTGGTGACCCAACGCTGAACACACTGGTTGACATTAAATTCATTATACATTAACAACGGAGGAGAGAATTTTCAAAGCACAAGTTAGGATATTAGAATCGTCTTTCAAAATCACAGTTGGGATATAAAATTCCTCTGTTCAGTTCCTCTGAATTGAACTTTAAAAACAAAAGATATGGGGAGATGCCTGGGTGGCTCAGTTGGTTAAGCGTCCAACTCTTGGTTTCAGCTAGGTCATGATCCCATGGGTCATGGGATTGAGCCCCATGTCAGGCTCCACGCTTGGCGGGGAGTCGGCTTGGGGATTCTCTCTCTCTGAAACCCCCCAACATAAATCTTTAGAAAAGACAAAATAAAAACAAAAGATATATATGGCTATCTGCCCATTTAGTAAATAAAGTCACCTTTTATGGATTAATCCTGTTTCTAAATCTATACAAATAGGTAAAAGCAATAAAAGTCCTTAAAAGCTAACTGACATCTGCGCTCTAACCATCCATAAGTAGTTGTTATTCCGTTAAAATCTAAGGCAACAGGAAACCTCAATTTTTGGTTATGTTGTTATATTTCAGGACAATTCCAACTACGATGTCTTTCTTACTTGATTTATTTTGAACAATCAAGTAAAAATGTAGCAAATATTAGTTATATACTTACATTAAAAATTCTTCAGGTAAAAAGTACTATATAATACATTATCTGGTTCTATTCAGAAATCCTATGATTTCCAATTACTGAAGAATGTATTAACTCTATGTGAAGACATTCATAGTGTAGAATAGTTAAGAAAACTAGGATCATTTATTTAATTCCTTGTACTACTTATACTATATGTGAACATCTTAAAGGAAGACAGTTTTGTTGTCATTAATGTTTACTTTTCAATGAAGACTAGAGAATTTTTTGTACATTTACAGGGTCTAACTTAATAGGATTTCAAGTTTATTTTTCTTAAATCGTTTTTGCATTAGTTTGCTACTACTAGCAAACAAGTTAAATTAGAAATATTCAGCAAAAGGTATGTTAAAGTCAAGAGTAGCTGCATATTACCTAGATGTTAGGAATGTTACTATACTTGAAAGCAAGAGGACCACAGATGTTGAAAGTAAAGTTTTGGTTATTACAAATGTCATGGTAAGGCAGTTACACAGGCTAAGCTTGACTGGTGCCATGGACTTTAGCATACCTGGAAATAGAAAAATTCAAATTGTAGCTGTTCTTGGTTGGCCCATTGCCATTTTTGTAGCTTACAAATTTTTAATTAAGTAACTGCAGTGAGCTCATCTCTACTGGATACTTCTTTTCCAGGGCAGGTCCAGGAACTGGGTCTGGAGCCTTGAAAGCAGAAGAGAAACTAGAGTAAACTAGAGGTAGGCAGAAGAAATGTGACCAGATAACATTATGAGATCTAACAGCAGTGAGGTAGTCCCCAGTGTGTCTCACATAAAATATTCTGAGGTGGAAAAAGGATCTCTTAAGTTACAAGTTATCAGAAGATGCTATTTGCATTAGTTAAATCACTGTCCTACTTTTACCCAGTTCTACTCTAGACTCCCAGTTCCAGCTACTCAAACAGCGGCCTACATGAAATCTGTAATGGCTTTTTGCAACAGACTGTCCAATATGGGACCACAGAGTATAGCAGAAAGAGAAAACAAGTCCACTTTCACTGGTAAAATTAAAATTGTAAAGTCCTCATTTTCAGGTCATTTTGCTCTTCTCTCACTATCTTATTTCCAATCATCTTCTAACTGCTCTCCTAATTTCCTACATCAATTCTCAGACGTTTCTTAAGAAATGCATCCAAGCAATGAACTGAATTTCAGGTTCCAATTTAAAAATACTTGGTAATTCTTAAAGTGGGAGGCAAAGAACAGCTCATAAGATGTGGTTCGTAACCACACTGGAAATTTTTTTTTCCATTACCAAAATAGATTCAAAATTTTTTTTTTTTATAAATTTGTTAGGTCCATATTAAAAAAAAAAAAACAACCCTGTAACTACAAAGGTTACAGAAATGGTAGGATATTAAAAATGGGAGACTGTTGTACGAGGGCCTGGAAACGATCTCCTTATGCTTGGTGAATTGGCACTCGTAGGAGTTTCTCTAAGAAACAAATGTCATAGCAGTCAAAATAAATTGAATGCTCTGCTACTGTCAAATGATGGCAGACTATGAAAACTGTAACAGGACCAAAAAAAAAAAAAATGAAGAGGAGGATTCAAAGAACTTAACTCCTGCATTTCTTGTGACTAGCAACACAACAACGAGAAACAGAATCAAAGTAGTTTTTAAGAAAAAATGCTAATTTCCCTTCTTTTGTGATGGTGCGTTGTCGGTGAAAAAATTCTGGGAAAGACAGATCCAGGTTCAAATCTGGTTTCAGGATGGCCTTGGACTAAAACTCTGAACAAGTTTTTTTTCTATTAAGTGGGACACCATACCACACCTTACCGGACTGTCAAGAGAAATTAGCTAAAATATAGAAGTATCTAACAACCTGGCACACAGTGGGTATTCAATACATTTTTCTGCATTACAACAGAATGAAACGCATTTTTAAAATTTTAAACATATGGGTAAACTTAAGTTTTCACTTTTATATATGCTAAAGAAACAGCTATGTAACAAGCTTTATGTTTAAATAACTCAACCACATCAGATCCAAAGATATAACTGATTCATCAACATTGATTTCAGAACAGCTACAAAGGAAATGTGTGAGAGAGCTCAAGTCAAGAGCTGATGATGAATAAAAATAAAACAATTTTTTAGGATATAAACAGTATCAGTGGTAAACAAGGAGACATGTAACTCTCCCTACTAAGTAAAGTAGAAAATACCTTTGTCCACACACTCTTGTTAAAAAGTTACAGATCTGGAATACGCTGTACTTTAAAAAAACAAAACTATTTCCATGCGCGATAAAACTTGGTCTTTAAGTCAGGAAATGCTTTAAGGGCGAAGAAAAGCCTTACATTTGGGCAATAATTTTCCTCTTACTGATAGAACTGTGGGTTCCATACAAAATTATCATTTACCAAATATGGCTCAAAGATCAGATTACACCTTCCCTAGCATTACCAAGTAATAAGGCAAGTATCAAAGTAACAAGGATTTAAAAAAAGATTTCCTTAAATCACTCTATTCACTGCTACAACTTTATTTCAAAACCGTTTTTAAAAGTTAACATGGAGGGGCGGCTGGGTGGCCCAGTCAGTTAAGCATCTGTCTTTGGCTCAGGTCATGATCTCTGGGTCCTGGGATCAAGCCCCACATCGGGCTCCCTGCTCAGTGGGAAGCCTGCTTCTCTCTCTCTCTCCCTCTGCCCCTCCACCCTGCTCTTTCTCTCTTTCAAATAAATAAAGTCTTTTTTTAAAAAAAAAGTTAACATGGAAAGTGTCTCATTCAAAACACACTGCAATTTACTTAGAGATGATTAAATTCAGCCTGTGTATTCCCTAGAAGGCAAAAAAAAAAAAAGTACTTAAGAATGAGGATTTCCATTCATTAATCCATACAGATGGACTTTCAGTTTAAAGACAATCAAGAAAAATACTTTAAACAATTAATTTTTGTTTTTATTTCATAACTATTATAATGAAATCTCATTACAGTAATGTGTAAGTAGATTCTTTTTGTCTTTTCCAGATACACAATGTCATTTATAAATAAATTTGCCTCCTCCCTTTCAATAATTATTTTGTTTTTTAGTCTAATTACATTGGACAGTATTCCAAAGACAATGTTACAGAATAGTTAATGCTGGCCAAACCTTTCTTGATTAATGACTTTTAAAAAGGAATTTAGTATTTCATCATTTCTAATAACAAAATGCAGACTTCTGGTCTGAGATATGTAAAATCTTAGATCTATTCATTTATCCCTGTTTCATGAAGGATTATTAGAAATAAATGTTGATTTCCCTCCTTTTTGTTATCCCTCAAGATAGTCACAACCCCCTCTTACCATATGAATTCATTTATCATTACATTTCTAAATTTCTATATTTAAACATTGAATTCTACTCCATTACAATATTATTCTGTTAATGTAATGGTAGTTTCCATTTAATAGTTTTATTAAGCATTTTTTGCACCAACTTTTGTGAGACTGGTGTGTAATCTTTTACGCTCATATTTTATTATCATGTCATGCTGGCTTTGTAAAAAGAACTGGGAAGCTTACCTTTTCTTCTCTATGCTCTGAAATAGTTATCTAGGGCTTGAGGTTTTAAGAATTCAATGGTAAAACCTCCTGGGTCTGGTGCTTTTTGCAGGAAATAGTCTCTTACTAGTAAGACCAGCACTTCCATCTACGACTCGAGATGCTATCCTCTTTCGTTCACATCTTGAGGAAACCAGTCATCTTTCTTTTCAATCTCTCCCTTCAACCTATGAACATGTTTAAGTCTTAACCATCTCAAACATACATCCATGTATATACTCATACCACAAAGTATTTCCTTACCAGTTAAGTCTTGTCCAGCAAGTATTTATTCATATGAAAATAGCTATTCAAGGCACTGAGGAAAGAGAATGAGCTGTAGTTCCTGCCCTCTGCCTCCTCCTCAAGTGAGAAACACAAACATACAAAAAACTGCAAGAGCAATGTAAGGAATGAATATGCTATGCTAGGCCATCTGTCTCTTACCATTCATGCTTTGCCAAACTTCTCTATCGTGTAGTTATACTATGGCTTCAACTTTGTTTTAATCTGCCTCCAAGCTTCCTCCCTTGAGAACAGCTTTATTCAGATAATCAAATACAATAACCTTTTCAGGATCCTCATCCACCATTTTGCAGTAACATCACTTCATAGAATATTTTAAGTTTTATTGGGTACTTTCTAATTCATCCTATCATTTGATCTTCATGAAAAACTACCCTGAGAAGGCTAGGTAGTTATTACTGTCATTTTGCAAGGTTCAGAAAATTAATATACTAATTATCAAAAACTTCAATCCATGGTAGATTGAGGGCCAGAAATGTATTTGTGGCTTTCTAACTCCTGGTCCAGAGTTCCCTCCTCTATGTTGTATTAACTTGATTGATTACTAACTTGAATGATTACTGATCATTCTTTTCTTGAATATTTTTCTGGTCAACAGTGTACACATTCTTCTAGTTTCCTAGGATTGTTACTTCTATGCTTAACGTTTGTCAAAAGGATGCAGGTGTAGTGGGACACTCATCCTCGCTCGTCTTCCTCAGGCACTTATCTGCACTTACAGCGTAGGTGAAGGAGAATCTCCTTTAAGTTGTAGTTCAATCTTTCTCTTCTACTTGATGAAACCTAAACATTCAGAATCGTAGAGATTGATGTTGAAAGGAGCCTTATGTATATCTAGTCCAATATCCTTATTTAATAAAAACATGAAGTTCGAAATTATATAAGTCAGTAGCAGAATCTGAATAAAGTTTAAGACAAAATTTGCCTTTTAAAACTATGAATCAGAAAGTAAATGCATACATTTATATACGATAGATATAAAGTAATTAAACTAATTTAAGAGTAATTATTGAACCTTATTTCATTTGTTAGACTTCTCTGTCCCTATTTCTAAGAAATTTTACTTATATAACAATATTAATAGGGGCGCCTGGGCGGCGCAGTCGTTAGGCGTCTGCCTCCGGCTCAGGGCGTGATCCTGGCGTTCTGGGATCGAGCCCCACATCAGGCTCCTCTGCTAGGAGCCTGCTTCTTCCTCTCCCACTCCCCTGCTTGTTTTCCCTCTCTTGCTGGCTGTCTCTCTCTGTCAAATAAATAAATAAAATCTTTAAAAAAAAACAATATTAATAATACGAGTCCATTTATTAGATTTAAAAAAAACCCCACAGAATGGCAATAGTTAAAACCTACTTAATTCTATATATTCATGAATTATCTATATTCCAGATTTTTAAAGTGAACTGGGATCAAAATCGTACCTCTACCCACGCTAATGCTTCCCACCTAGTTGCTGTCATGACCCAGTTTACAAGGAAGAAAGATACCACTAGGCTACCTATGTAAAGCATTTAGAACACTGCCTGGCATGTGGAAAGCATTCAAATAAAACATGTCCACTACCACTGCAACAGTTACTACTATTATATATATTCACATCATTATAAATATGGCCATATCAATGATTGAACCACATGGAAAAGAATGCTGTTGGGGTACAAGTATCTCACTCGACTTCTTTCGGTCTGTTTTCCAGGTTTTGTTTTGGTGAGCAGGGCCACAACCCTTAACTATCTAGGAGCACCTCTTCAACCACTCTCAACCTTGAAGTACTGTCAGGTCTCAACATCATAGTCATAGGTTCTGAAAATTAAGAGCTCATTTTAAAAGGACATTTTATATTCCACTGGTAAACTTTTAAGCTCATTCTACCACTATGGAATACTTGAAAAATAAAAGGGAAGTTTAAACTTAAACTCCTCACCACAATAGCTTCCCTCCTCAACTTCCCATTTTTATCAGAAACAGTAATTTTTTCAGCCTGAAAATTGAAGTAACCTAAACTCTTCTCTTGCCTTTCTATACCCTTCTTTCTTTCAAATCTTATCAATTTCATAATCAACATTCCTCAAAACACAACGTCCTAAGACTCTCCTCCCCGGATGTCATAGTCAATACAGTCTACAGTCACTTCCACAGTTCTGAAATCTAACAAGTTCTTAAAAGACGTTTTTCATGAAACTTCATGTCAAAACTCATCTGGACGGGGTGCCTGGCGTTCGAGGAACATGCAACTTTTGATTTCGGGGTTGTAAGTTTAAGCCCCATGTTGGGTGTAGAGATTACTTAAAAATAAAATCTTAAAAAAACCAAAACCTCATTTGGTAGTGGCAAAAAACCTGCTTTGAACTCACTGGAGGCTACTTATAGGCTTTAGTTAGCCTACTGACTGTGACTATTTCTAGATTTTGCTACAGAAATATTAGTGTTTAATTACGATGCCTCGGACCTTGCTGGGGGTGTTACATAATATACAATATAAATACCATGTTTCCTTTCTAAAATTCAAAAGATTTTGAATTCCAAAACACAGTTGGCCTTGGGTTACAGATAAGTATTGTGAACCTGTACGGTATTATTCCAGGAATCCTAATTTAGGCACTCTATTCTTAACTTTCTGTTATTTTCCCTTACACCACTCCATGCATTTCAGCCTCCATGTTTACCACCAAGCCCTTTAAGCTCTTTAATACCTCTTGGAATCACCAATTCTACTCCACCCCTACCGCTACCACACTACCCCAATCATCCCACATCTAAATGACCACCAAAGTCTCCTACTTGACCTACCAAGTATAGTACAGCAGATTAAAAATGCTCCTATATAACCACTTTGATAAAGATTTATTAAGTTGCATAAGAACTTAATAAACTGGAACAGATACATGAAGAGTATAAGGATAATGAGTGTGGGATTATAGACAAGTTTTTGTTACCTTGTAAACTTTATCTATAGCTGTGAAATAAAGAACTCCCTCTCTTTTTTAAACTTAATGAAATTAAAAAATTTTTCTAAGTTAACTTGTATTTATCCTGTAATTAAAACAAACAAATAAAAATTTTATTAGGCTCCTCCTCCACTTATCATTTCAACTAAAACTCTTTGGCATGGTTTTCAAGGCCTTTTCCCATTTGGTCTCACTAGATCTGGCGTCATCAACTCCTTTGGCAGTCTGAAGAAGGCTACAGATACCCTCTCAGAATATTTTTAAATGCGTTAAATACAGTATGTAGGATTTCAAAGAAAGTCAATTTTACTAAAAATATAATTATTTTTTAAAAATATGAGTGGTTTTAAATGCATAAATGGTTGCAAAGAAAACCAATTATACTGAAAGGTACCACGTTTCTTTTAAAACCTGTATTTGTGGTATGTTAATATATATGCTTCTTTATAAACACCCAACAAAATAAAATCTAGAAGTCTAAAAACCATAATTTTGAAGTAGTACTTTGAATAAATTATATCCAGAAATATCAGCAGTTATATAGTAATTTGAAAATATCTGTGCTTTACTATTAGTAAAAAAGTCACAGGCACTGCTAATACCTGCCTAAAATCCTAATACAGATCTTCCCTGAGTTATGATGGGGTTCCATCCCAACCCACTGCAGCTTGAAACCATAAGTCAAAAATGCATCAAATCCACCTAACCGGCACAACATCACAGGTTAGCTTAGCCTACCTTGAATGTGCTCAGAACACTTACATAAGGGCAAAATCACAAGGCCTATTTTATAATAAAATGTTGAATATCTCATGTAATTTATTGGCTAGTGTACTGAATGTGAAAAAGAATGGCTGTTCGGGAGCAGAATGGTTTTGTAAGCTGATATTGGTTGTTCACCCTCACGATTTTGTGGCTGACTGGGCGCCGTGGGTCGCTGCTGCTGCCCAGTGTACAAAAGAGTCCGGCACTGCATACTGCTAGCCAAGGAAAAGATCTAAATTCAAAATTTGAAGTATTATTTCTATTGAAGGCATATCTCATTTGCACCATCAGAAAGCTGAAAAATTATCAGCTGAACCATTGTAAACAGGGACTGTCAGTAGAAGGAAATGCTAAATTTCAGTTACAGGTTCCCGTTAGTGAAAACAAAGATGTGGGGTCTTTTTCTCCTTTTTCTCCTTTAAAGGCAGGGATTCCTCTAAATTCTATCCTCAGACCCCTTCAGTTTCATGGAGCTAGAGTAAAACTCAGTACTAAGTCCACCTACTTTCATTTCCCACTAATCCTCACACCTATCGGAATCCAGTCAGGCTTGTCTGAACATGTTTAACCCAGCTTTCTTTCCTGATTAGGCTATTGCCCTGGCTTAGAATGCCATTTCTCCGTCTTGATGCTTATCAAAATCTTTAACTACTTTCCAAAACCAATTCAAGCTTCATCTCCTTGAATTCTTTTGCTACTGCTTCAGCTCACATGGATCTCTCTATTCCTAGAACTCCCACTGTACCTGTGGGTCAATGCTTCACGGTCCAACATTTGTCTCTTACAGTTTCACTTCTGTGTCTCTTCATCTAGGTTATAAGATCCCTGGGGACATAGGCTATATCCCTGTAAATAAGACACTGCTTACACATAATAAAGGCATATGGAATGTATTCAGTAAGGAAACTATTCTCAATAAATTGAGTATTAGAAGGTCATTTGTTTGACAACTTTAAGTATACAAGAAAATACATCAAGAAGGCCAAAAATGCCACTAAGCAGCTAGAAGACAACATAAATTAAGTTTAACAGTTCACTTCAATCAAAACCTAGATACTCCTATTATATTAAAAACTCAGAAGCTAGGTGGTAATGAAGTCCAAGTAATAAATCAGGAAAGGAGTGCTAAAGTAGACATAAAACAATGATTTGTTTCAAAAATATTTGCTAAGCACCTACTACATGCCAGGCACTATTCCAGATTCCACGGACTCAGTGGTAAAAAAACAAAATATTTCACACAGGAATTTACTTTTAGACCTTGGACTAGAACCTACGGCTTCTGACTCTCATTCTGAAGCTTTGAAACAAAAAGCTATTTCTATCTTTCAGAACAGGTTAAGTGTGGAGCAAGGGGGATGTTTCCTATTTCAGAAGGTAGTAAATCATATAAAACATTATAAAGAAACATAGTTGGAGCTATTAAATGTATATATATACACACACACACATATAAGTAAAACCTACATAGTGTATATATAATATAAAAATCTCTATACATAAAATCTATAAAAAACCATTTGGGGGTAAGTTTCAATTATGTTATGTAGCATATTTATTACCTAATGAAACCAGATGGATGAGGTGTTACTCTACTCACTGATTAATGTTTTAATCACAAACACTTCATAAAGTTTTGTTTTTCTTCAAAGATCTCTATCAAATTGACTCATTTATTTCAAAAAATATAAAAACTTATGTACCAATATCCCAGAGGTTGGGTGGGTGTGGGGTGAGGTGGTAGTAGTGATGGTGGTAAATATCATTCTAAGTAATCTTTTTCATTGGAGGGAAGGGTCAAAAGATGAGAATGGGAATGCGAGTAGCAAACAAGGAATTGCGTTCCACACATTACAATTTCTACTGTTAATTATAACCAAAAATAAGTTACTTTTCCTAAAGGGAAGTTCTTAGACCAATAATAATGGAATGCAGGGTGAGTGAGGGGGAAGGCAAGCAAGGGCCCGGTGAGGAAGGACTGGAACAAGTAAAATTAACAGCCTGACAATGCCATGCTAGGAACCCAAAGTTATCCTGTCTAAAACTTACCTCACTGCCTTCCACCCAATAATGTACCTCTATGTCAATTATTAATTATAGAGCATGATTCTGAAGCTGGCAATTTCAGGGTCTTCAATTGTTTTCCTCTCTATATACAATCAATAGCAAAGTTCCACTGATTACTTCCACAAATATTTCTTGCATTCATCCCCCTTTCTATATCCACAACGTCCTTGTTCAGGTATCTGATACCTGGACAATCACAGTAACACAACAGTCTCTTATCTGATGGCTTATTCTACTCTTAAACCTTGCTAAGCTGTACTTCACAGTGGTAACAAACTTTCTAGATCTTAAAACATAGCTGGATCACTGACATTCCTCCCCAAGAGAGGTTAACAGGTTTTGTAGAATTGTACAGTACTGAGTTTCAGTAGAAGGTGGTGACACTGACCTAGGGAATTATGAAAAGGTGCTAAGCAGGAAAAGAGACTTGAAGACCAAGAATTTACAACAAAAGAGTCAGAAGAGTTAGATAAAATTTAGGAAAAGGTGGGGTCAAGAAATCCACATGAAAATAAGCATAACAATAAGGATTATAGAGTTTTAAGTTTATTATTTTGATAGTAATTTTTCGGCTAATTTATGAACTAAAGATTTTCTATAAACAGCTAACATTTATTAAGCATTTATTAGTGCATCAACAATATCGGAGAAAGCTTCTTCCTATAAACTTAATTTGTAATGGACTAACATGACATATACATGTATTTATAGATACATACATACAGACATATATATGCACATACATGTATAAACACACTATGGATCTGGAAATAAAATACATGGCTACAAAAATAAATGTTCTCAGGGTACTTGAATCTTCATGGAACAATAAAGCCTCATGGTATTTTTGTCTTGTAAAGGTCAAAGGAATAAAGGTATATGAAAATGCTTTTGAAAGTATAATTATTACTGAAGAGAAAGTTGGCCTATAAATCTACCATCTACCTAGAAATGGGGAGAAGGACTAGGTAAAAGATTTTTAAAATGTGTGCAGGGAATTTCCCATGAGACATGCTACTACAGACTAAACTCTAAGCTGAGCCTACTATTTGCAATGTGTGCCCCACTCAATACAAGAAGTCTGGGCCAAAGTTGAGATGATTTTGCATAAATCCATTACCACGAGGAAAAAAAGAACAGATAACAATAGGCAAAATGTGTGCCTCACTAACTTTGGTTAGTATTGTTGCTATGTGCGTTCTGTAGGAGTATAATGTTCCTTTGAAAGCATCAACTCAAAATGTACTCAGAAGAGACACATGACCATAAATAACCCAGACTCTGGAATCTCAAAAACTCATTTACTTTCAAAAGCAAGCAAGGTTACTAGCTTTAAACTTTAGTAGTGTGTGTGTCTTCATTCATTCACAAATACTTACAGAGAGCTTAAGTGCCAAGGCATTGTACTAATGCTGTAAACACTTATATTTAGTGGGAGAAACTGAAAAGTAAACAGAATATTATAACACAATATGGTAAGTCCTATGATAGAGGAACTATAAGTGCTAGAAATATATCAACTATTGATAAAAAAAATATTATGAGTTAATTAGTTGCAACAGAAAAGACTGTGGCATTTAAACAATATTTTCTGAAATAACCTTTCTATGAAATAAACCTATCTGAATGGAACTCAGAAGATCTTTTTACCAATTCTGCAAATTGAGGCTCACCCTCTCCCTTTACCAGTTTATTTTTGGGTCTAACTCAGAAATTGAAGTCTCTTTCTTGCTAGCTATTTTGCATCCTTGTTTTTAATTTTTGTTTTTGATCTCTCTGGCTGTCCTGTTTTTACCACAGAAAGCCTATAAGGCATTTACATAATAGTGTCAAACCTTTTCCACAAAACACAAAGAAATATTTCCTTTTATAAAGGTTCAGGACAACCCTCTGAAAATAAGTAAGACACATGTGTCTATACTACTATTATAGTCCCCTTCCTATCAAATAAGCACAGTTAAATACATTATTACAGGAAATATATATCCCTCAATCACATAGTTTCTGGTGCACTTAATGTCAGATACACAACAGCAGGCTGATAAATAGAACCAATCCAAGTTGAAACTTGGTAAAAGTTCTTCACGTGGTAGGAAAATATGGCACTTTGCAAATAAAACCTTAGATTACAGTAAAAAGAAAAAGGTTACAGGTACAGTTTTTAATAAATATCACTATAAATTTCTCAGATACACAACAGCAGGCTGATAAATAGAACCAATCCAAGTTGAAACTTGGTAAAAGTTCTTCACGTGGTAGGAAAATATGGCACTTTGCAAATAAACCTTAGATTACAGTAAAAAGAAAAAGGTTACAGGTACAGTTTTTAATAAATATCACTATAAATTTCTCAGATACACAACAGCAGGCTGATAAATAGAACCAATCCAAGTTGAAACTTGGTAAAAGTTCTTCACGTGGTAGGAAAATATGGCACTTTGCAAATAAACCTTAGATTACAGTAAAAAGAAAAAGGTTACAGGTACAGTTTTTAATAAATATCACTATAAATTTCTCAGATACACAACAGCAGGCTGATAAATAGAACCAATCCAAGTTGAAACTTGGTAAAAGTTCTTCACGTGGTAGGAAAATATGGCACTTTGCAAATAAACCTTAGATTACAGTAAAAAGAAAAAGGTTACAGGTACAGTTTTTAATAAATATCACTATAAATTTCTCAGATACACAACAGCAGGCTGATAAATAGAACCAATCCAAGTTGAAACTTGGTAAAAGTTCTTCACGTGGTAGGAATATGGCACTTTGCAAATAAACCTTAGATTACAGTAAAAAGAAAAAGGTTACAGGTACAGTTTTTAATAAATATCACTATAAATTTCTCATACATGAACTTGATTGATAGCTCTCAAATTTCTATTTCTAGCCTGGATCTCTTGCTGGAATTCTGTTTTGTATACCTAATCACCTACTTGATATTTACAAGTCTAAAAGGCCTTTCAAAGTTAACATGTGCAAAAACAAACTCTTGACTGCCCAGCCCAAACCTGCTATATCACTGTCTTCTCCAATTCAGTAAACGACTCTATAGTTCCAACTGCTTGGGCCAAAAACCTTAGGAGTCATCCCTGACTTCTCTTTTATGCCTCAGATCCAATTCATCAGCAATTCCTGCCCACGCAAGGTTTGAAACATATCCAAAATCTGACCTCTTCTCACCCTTTCCTGTTACTACCCTGGTCCAAGCCACTATCATCTTTCATTTGGACTACTGTAATAATTTCCAATATGGTTTCCCTGCTTCAAACTTTGCCCCACTCCCATAGTTTATTCCATATAGCAGCCTCAGTGAATCTTTAAAAAGAAAAGTTACAATCAGTTTAACGAAGAAAAATATGATCCTATTAATTGACGGTAGAAAGAGCACTTGATAAAATTCAATACCCAGTCATGATAAAAATTCTTGAAATAGAAAGGGAACTTTCTCAATCTCATAAACAGCATCTACAAAAAACCTACAGCTAACACATACTTAATGGTGAAAGACTGAATGCATTCAGGCACAAGACAAACTTGTCTGATTTCACCACTCCTATTAAACACAGTACTGGAAGTACTAGCCAGAGCAGTAAGACAAGAAAAGCAAATAAAAGGCACACAGACTGGAAAGAAGAATTAAAACTGTCTCTATTCACAGACACATTAGAAAACCCACGGAGTCTACAAAAAAACCTTCTAAAATCGTTTAGTTTACAAAGGTCTACAGAAACCAGGGCAACTAACAGAAACCTATAATACTGTTACAAACTAGCAATGAACAACTAGAAACCAAAATTAAAAACAGAGTATCATTTATAAATGCTCCAAAAAATGTACATAGGTATAAGTCTAACAAAACATGTATAAGGTTTGTGTGTTCGAAACTACACAATGCTGATGAAAGAAATCAAAGACCACGTAGAGGTAAGGAGAGATATACTGTGTTCACAGACTGAAAGACTCAACAAAGTAAAGATGCAAATTTTCTTCAAACTGATCTATAGATTTAATGGAGTTCCTACCAAAACCCCAGGATTTTTGTAAAATTTTATAAATTTTACATGGAAAGGAACTGGAATAGTTTTTAAAAATCTGAAAAAAGGCAAATTAAACTGGAGGAATTTTACCACCTGATTTTAAGACTTACTACATGTAGTGACAGTAATCAAGATAGTTACTAATGGAGGGATAGACACAAAGATCAATGGAATGGAACAGAGAATACAGAAATAAACCCTTACAAATACAACCATCTGATTTTTGACACAGGTACAAAAGCAATTCAATGGAGGAAAGATATAATTTTTCAACAAACGGTGCTGGAACAACCTGGACATCCATAGACAAAAATGGACCTGAATCTAAACTTCGATTCTTAGGGGCAACTTGGTAGATCAGTCAGTTAAGCGTCTGCCTTTGGCTCAGGTCATGATCCTGGGGTCCTGGTATCAAGTCCCGCATCGGGCTCCCTGCTCAGCAAACAGTCTGCTTCTCCCTCTGCCTTTCCCCGGCTTGTGTGCACACTCTCTCTCTCAAATAAATAAATAAAATCTTTTTTTTAAATACATAAAATCTTTTTAAAAAAACACATCTTAAATAAAAATTGAGTCAAAATGGGTTATAGATCTATATATCCAAAATGTAAAGGTTTCAGAAAACTTACAGAAGAAAATTTGGGATCTAAGGTTAAGCAATGAGTTCTTAGACTTGACAACAAAGGCACAATCCACAAAAGGAAAAATGGATAAATTCGACTTCATCAAGATTCTAGTTCTGTATCTTGACTGTGATGGTTACACAAATCTTACATATGATAAAAAGATATACAGCCATACATATACATTGCAAATAAACATGTTCTAAAAAATGGGGGGGGGAAGGCAAATAGATCATGTCTTAAAACCCTTCCTTTCACATCCTGAATAAAATCTAAATTCTTTACTACAATCTAGAGATACTACATGAAATACATACTTGGATCTCATCTACCCTTTCCATCTCTCTTAGCACCAACTACAGTGGCCTTCTTGCTCTCGGAACCATCTAAAGGCCTCTGCACTTGCTATTGCCTCTATTTGGAAAGCTTTTCCCCTTTATCACCTCATCAGGTACCTACTCAAATGTCATCTAATCAGAAGTCTTCCCAGTCTTTCCCCAACAAAGTGATATCTTCCTTCTTTCTCTCTATAGGAACCTTGAAACGAACAAAAAGAACTCATATATTCCTCACCTGTTATTGCCCAGGTATGTTCTTACACTGGTAAATGGCAGGTATTACACTATGCGCTCAGGTACTCAAGCCAGGACCTGTGTGACCATTACCTTGTTTTATTTCACACTCAGTATTCTCAAGTTCATTACCTACTCTTCTCTTTAATCATTGCCTTAATTACTCCGGTTCCTTATCCAAATACATGGTTATAAGGCCTGCCTCTCCCGTCCAAGCCTGGCTCTTTTCTTAATATTCTGTACACTACAGCCAGAAGTATCTTTTTAGAATGTTAATTTAAGCACTTGCCTTCCACCATTTATAGACGGAAGGCAAATCTACCTTACAGAGCATACAGGTATTTTCATGCTGTCTTCTAATTCTTCACCTCATTTCCTACTAACCCCTCACTACTGCCTATGCATGGTGAAACTAGTTACTGAAGGTGTGTGGACCTTCCTCCCTCTATCCTTCACACATGTTGCTTTCTCTGACAGAAAATGGCCTCTCTTCTCACAGCTCGTACTCCTTGTCTGACATACACTCAGATTAAACATCACCCTTCCTATGAAGATTTCACTCTCGTAACCCTTTATCCCTCAGACACTCCTCCTAGAAATTCCTTAAGGGTTTTATGTTTAACACTATCACTGCATTTGTTACAGAATAGCATACTAGTTTGTATACATGTCTGTTGAAGGCAAGACCTCTATCTTATTCACCTTTCCATCTCTGTCACCTAGCAAAGTACCTAGCACACAGGAGAAACTCAAAACTATTGGATAAGTGAATCAGGTTAACTAATAAAGAATGCAGACATGAGACACAGTGGAAGAATGAGTCAGGCAAGATTCCCTGGGTTAGCCAATTATTTTGCACAGGTGTGTCACAGAAGGCATCTGACACAAATTCTGTAGTTTCTTTTTATTCTTTTGATCACGTGATAGCCTATAAACGTTGAAGTACTAATCCTATAGCTTGGTTTGGCTAAGATCACCAGTTCAATCTTCCCATGAACAAGCTACCTTCCCCAAGGAAGAGTACTTCTTATTCCACTTGCAGACATACAGGAATGGCTCTGAACAGTAATCCTGTAAATTCATGCCATTGTTCATGAGGGGAAAATCTCCTGAAGAGAATGAGGATGTCTCACTCAGGCCGACCAATTACCTTACCTACAAAACCCCCGGGGGGGGAAAAAACTCACAGAAAAAGAAAGAAGAAAAGAAGGAGAGAAAGAAAGAAGAAAAAGGCAAGCTGGCAAGCTCAACGATACGTCAATACATTTTCCTATGTAAAAAAGCAGAATCGTCCATGTGGAAATGGAAGTTTATTTTTCCATTTCCTAAGAAAATCATCATAAAGTGGCAAACAGTACTTAGTTAAGTACCATTCAGGTAAATGCTAGTTTCAAGGTAAACAGCAAGTTGCTCTTAAAGCAAATACACAGTACCTGCATTTCCACCAACTTTTGACAATATCTTAGATATCTCCTAAGTACTTTCTCTTCAATTCTAGCAACTGCGTAACTGTGACGCCTACACACAACTGCTTCAGTTCCGAAGAGTAAATCTCCGTGTTTATCAGGTCACTAACTGCAACGATACAATCTGTGCGCAGCGGATTAAAATGCAACATACACTTGAGTTCTGAATTCTTTTCAAAAACAAGTGTTTTTGGCCCTGTCTTCTCTAAAACTACTTTTTAGGGATGACTTAGCACCAACAAAAGCCTATGATCAGGAAATGCTAGTGTAAAAGACAGGACAGCCCACAGAAAGTCAAGAACATGGAAGCAAGTATCTATCTTTACCTTATCTTTATATCATAGATTTGAATGTAATTAATCCTTTAAGGTAGACTTCAATTTAAATTCTTATGCAAATGATTATTGATTTGCTACATATAAGATGAACTCTGTTGCAAAGGGAAAAAAAGCAAAATTAATTTGCTGACCTAATTATTACTGGCATTAAGTGACCCATATGAAAGGTTCTGAAAATATGTTTTTAAAAATAATGGTATTTGAGGAAAACAAAAATGGTCTTTGAGGAAAACAAAAATTCTATAAATAATCCTACACACTACATACTGACTTTGCTAAAAGAAAAACTATTTAGCATAGAAAGAATACTGAAAAGACCAACATATACTTCATAATCCTCTCTGCAATAATGTTATTTATCTATGAATAATGGCTAGATATCCATTATTCTTTGAGCTTCTGGGTTTATTTTACAGACTGCACAAAAACTGCACGTGTGTAAGAGTAAAACATATTTATTACCTCTAGGTTTAGAGATTTCATATACACACTACAAAATGTTCTAAACATACTTTTTCTTTATTCATTCATTCATTCCTTCATATTGTTTAACAGTAACCACAGCAGCTGGATTTATATTTTAGTAATAAGTTATTTGTATTACTTACAATTCCAGGAAAAGTTCTGAAGTTTACTGGGTGATCAATAAACAAATGGTATTTATTAATATGTTAAAATATTATTTATGCAGATAGCATCTCATGCTAATTAGTAGAGCAAAATATTCTACAACAATCACATTAGGACACACAATAGATTAAGATAAAAAAAACTTATAGGAAATAAACAGAGCAAAAAATCACAGTTAATCCAATAATAAACACCAGGAAACTTAGCACTATATTCCTTTTGAATGTGAAATACAGACATAAAAGAGTATTATCAAAATAACTAAAAAAATATTAACCAGGAACTTAAAACAGAGAAGATACAAAGATCATTTTATATAAAGTAACACAAGTTTTATGGTATTTTATTTAACCTCATATTTAAGATGTTTTCAAATATGATTCATGCCAATTTTCTAATTAGAAAGAACTTAATTATGAGCATGGACTACTTTCAAATCGAAAATGTAGGTTTTTTCAGAGGAAAAGGTGAGGAAAATACAAAGAAGTCACACGTTTCTTTTGTGATTAAAAAATAATGATGATGCTTTGTTTCATCCTTGGTCTAAAGAGTAACAGTAAATTAAACAGTAGAGAAATTATTTCCTTTTCATTCTATTTGTTGAGCAAAAATAAAGTAAGTACCCCAAAGGAAAAAACAAGGCAAAATTCCAAATGTAAAATTACTTCTAATTACTTAAGCTATATGTCTAATGTAACTACAAGAATTTGCCTTTTTCTATTTGAAAGATTAATACTTTAAAAAATTAAACTTGACTAAATAGAAGGTGCTCAATATGAACTAACATGAGAAAGTTACACTGAAGAAAAGCTGCCTTGAAAAGCACAGGGTATCATAGGATATATTTTGCATTCTGTTTACTGATCCCTACTAGGTTCTATGTCGGTACAGTACTAAGTAACATCAGAAATACAAATAATATTGTTAAAACTACCATTTAAGATAGGTATTAGTACACATTATTTTTCAAAAGAAAAGTCCTAGGCTCAAAGAGTTTAAGCAATTAATCTAAGGCCATACTTGAGCCAGCAATACAACCTGGGAGTTGAACTGGGGCTCATCTGACTTTAAAGCTCAGGTCTTTTCTTATTAAACCTCACTGAACCTCACCATGGTAAAATTAAGATATTTAGTTAAAGGGGTAGATATTGACAAGTTAAGAGACCAAATCAAAATCAAAAGTATTATTTTCTTCAGTTGCTGACATAATTAAAACTAAGTAAACTCCCCTCATCTCCTATCTCTCTAGTTCATAGAATTACTGTTTTTGTTGATTTTTCTGACTACGGAAAACTTGCCTGGTGTGAGAACCACATTCTGCAAGGTCAAGTTGCTGATTTCAAGTTTTTGTTTGTATTGGCAATTATTTTCTCTCATTGATAAGGAATGGAAAAATCATTCCACTGAATTCAGCCATTGGCTCTATACTGACAAAACAAGCAGTATCTTTGGCCTGCCCAGCTGGCAAAATGACAACAAGCAAAACTGTGATGTGCTCAGGTTTGCTAACATCAAAAAGGTTAACATTAAGATAGGCCAAAAGAAATTTTCCTTAACATAAATGTTAAGAGTGCTAAAACTCTAATAGTATTATCTATTAATTCAGACAGAAGTATAGTTAATAAACCAGGGAATAAGTAGAATTTAGTAATCAGAAGGACTCTTTCACACACTTTTTTGGGGAAGGGGGCAATAATTTGCTGTCATTCTCCCAGAACCTGTCTTCTGCACCAGGCAAACAGGCAAGTTAAACGGTCAGAATTACCCTCCAGAAATGTTCAAGACTTTGCTGGTAACACTAATCTCTGTACTATATCTAGTAACGCGGCATTGCTTTGACTTACTGTTTTGGTAAGATTGGGTGGGGGGACGGGCTGTAGGGATCACACACTTTGATGGTTAATTCTTTTGAATAATTTATTAGTAACAACCAGCATTCATGTATTTCCACCAAAATCTTTGTTAAATTCTACATTACTCTTGCTTCTCTCCTCTTTTTGCAGAAGATCTTCCCAACTTCTATTATTTGACTTCTGTGACTTATCCTAGGACTGTTTTTGTTTTTCTTAAGTGAAACAAGAATGCCATTTTCTTTTTTTTTAAAGATTTTATTAATTTATTTGACATAGATAGAGACAGCCCGCGTGAGAGGGAACACTAGCAGGGGGAGTGGGAGAGGAAGAAGCAGGCTCATAGTGGAGGAGCCTGATGTGGGGCTCGATCCCATAACGCCGGGGATCACACCGAGCCGAAGGCAGAGGCTTAAGGACTGCGCCACCCAGGCGCCCCAAGAATGCCATTTTCCTTAACGATACAATTAAAATACTATAAATTCTTACAATGCCCTCATCTATGTTCTACTGGTTTGTGGATAGATCAGACTTTCTTCCTGAAGCCATTCAAACTGACACTCTGTAGGAATATTCCTTTTTAGCGGTAGGTTGTTAGAGTTCAAAACAAGCAAACAAAAAACCACAAGAATATAGAAGTATTCAATTGTATTTATTTCTATCTCATTTCTACAACAGTATCATAACACATCAAATTTGAATATAAAGCAATTTGCTCCTATATACCTTTGAAGAACATTTTTTAAAAAGCCAAGAAATATTTTGTAAAAATGACTAAATGTCTTAGGACTTGAGGAAATCTTAGGTTTTCTAAGAAAGCTAAAATTACTATTCATTAGGCAGAGGATAACTTGCCACAAACAGGAAAAAGCTGGCTGATGCTAAGATTTAAACATATGAAAAATGGTTACTGTTAAAGTAGGGTGGGGTGGGATGTTTTTCTGTGAAAACAAACAAACAAACAAACAACCAAAACACCAATAGGCCCACATAAGAATGTAACAACGTGACTGAGCCATTTAATTCATAAGGCCAGTATAAATCTATAGTTTAATTGAAAGTGCCTTAAAGAGAAAGATAAACTTGTCTTTTAAAGTTAAGGGCATATAATCATGCATGAATTATTTTTTCTATTTTTCTTATAATGACTGCTATTCACTTTTTCACTTGAATGTCAACAACTTCATAGGAATAGGTTAATAAATGCCAATCTGGCTGCAAAGAACTTCTTTATTCCTTTCAATTTCTATGGTATTTTTCAAATTTTTGGGTAGATTTAAAAAAATGGCACTCAGAAGACCTTGCCTGACACCTCAGTCTGTGCTTAGAGATTCAAAGACTTAAGCCAGTAGTCTCTTTTCAAACTCAAAGTGGCTTACCACCAAAATGAGCTGTGATACACAGAAAAACTAAGAACCATTTCACATACAATATTTCTTGAGCTCTTAAGCAGAGACCAACCACTGAAGATAGGGTGAAGTCAATACTGAAATGAAAATAAGCCATGGTCTGTCCTTGAGAAGCTCAGTTAGTGATCTTCCAGAATAAAAAAGAAAAACAAATACTTCAGTTTGATTGGCTATTCCACTCTACCCTCAAAAAAACTCATCAACAATTTGAACTCTTTTATCTTTGTAAAAGTCTTAATACTTTGTGAATTCTTTGGATTACCTCCTACATACAATAAAGAAGTAATAAATAATGAAAAGAACAAACATTTATCAAATGCTTACAATATGCCAGGCTGTACTAAATGTTTCCAACTATTTGTATAAATTGGAATCTTAACACACTATTTGTGTGTATCTGTCAAAATGCTCAGATTCAGCTCGTCAACCTTAATAAACTATGTCACAATGTTCTGTCAGCAGAAAAATACTAAGTTTACACCTGGTATCACACTGACTAGGCAACTGTACCAATGTCCCAGACAGTACTAGTGACTGTAAGTTACAGGTGCATTTTAATCAACCTTATGTATCAGACAAGAATGCTTTAGTTGTTCAAATGAAATATATACTAAACAATGCCCCACAGTGTTATGAGAGCTTCTTGGAAGGGTCATCAACTTTAAGTTTGTTTGACAGAACTTTCTGATAAGTAGTAAACAAAAATGTTACAACTTACCCTTCTATATATCAGATAATTGACACAAAATGTATAATTTATAATCACATCAACCTTACTGATACTACACTCCTTCTAGAGAGAAGAAAACAAGTTCAGGGGCGCCTGGGTGACACAGCAGTTAAGCGCCTGCCTTCAGCTCAGGGCGTGATCCCGGCGTTGGGATCGAGCCCCACATCAGGCTCCTCCGCTATGAGCCTGCTTCTTCCTCTCCCACTCCCCCTGCTTGTGTTCCCTCTCTCGCTGGCTGTCTCTATCTCTGTCAAATAAATAAAATCTTAAAAAAAAAAAAAAAGAAAACAAGTTCAGAGAGGCTACAAAATTGTAATCCTCTCTGATTCACAAAGCTAGTCAGTGGCAAAACCAGGACAGCAAACTCTAGATTTTCTGTTGAGCCACAAAGCAGTTTTCTGAAGTACTAACAATAGGAAATTGCTATCAGTGGAAACTATAACTTTCTAGTACAAACATAATTGTGTTCGCAAGTTATAAAGTACATTCTTAAAGAAAAAACTTATGTAAGTTTTTGTTTTTGAAATCAAGGATAGTATTGATCATACAGTTCTGAAAACAGCAAATAACCAATGTCCATTCTCCAACCCACTTTTCTGTTTTTTCTCCACAGTACTTTTTCATCCTAGACATACTACATTTTACTCATTCGTTTTTCACTACTAAAATGTAAATTATATAAGGACAGAAAATTTGTCTATGTCAGTTCACTGCTGCCACCTCCAACATCGCAAAGGTCCTTGGCACATAGTAAGTGCTTAATAAGTATTTGTGAAGTGAATGAAAGCTTGGCACCCAGTAGGCATTTAGTAAAAATTAGTGTCTTTCTTTCCTTTACTATAAAAGAAACACTAAAAAGTTATTAAGTTATTAAAGGTCAAAAAAAAATTCATCGCTCCCTTGATAACCCCAAATTTTGAAGTGGTAGAGAAGATTAGAAATGCAATAATTTATTAAAATTTTACGTTAAAAATATTAAGAAGCAAATCAAAAAGACATCCAGCAATTTATCAAGCATCAAGAGAGAAGGGGGGTCTACATAAACTATATTTTGAAAAAATTCACTTTTAAGTGCCTAAGCTTTAATCGATTTTCATAGGTATGTTTTGTTGATATTAAGATCTATAATTTTAGTTTGTGGAAATTCTGATTTGGATCTCCTAAAATATCAACTTGTCAGCTGACACTTTTTACTGTGTTTTAACAGTAGCTCATTCCTTTTCCAAGGATTAAGAAATTAGAAACTAAGCATATTCTGTAAAGTGACTCAATAAAAATCAGAGTGAAAAGTCTAAATGAAATGCTTAACTTTAATGCTAGAAGGTCAGTAGTATTACTTGGTACTAAACATTGTGTTTTGAGGGACGGAATATTTAGAAAACAAAAAGAAAGCCATTCTTAATCTATTGACTCTATCAAGATCACAGTCAGGTTTAGTGGTCAACAAAAGAGAATGCTGAAAGTACAATACTAGCTATCCCTAAGAGTACTTCCTCAGGTTTTTTAGCTTTCTGATTAAGCAAGTGTCCTTGATTTTATACGGCCCGAATCATAAGAAATGAAATGTTAAACTACTGTGTTTTTGAAATATGAACCAGAGATAATACGAACGTACATGCATTTAAATTTCACATAATTTCAATGTCTCCAAATCCTTACCACTTTGATACAGTTTTATTTCATATTTTATAAAGATTTTATTTATTTGTCAGAGAAAAAGGAAGAGCACAAGCTGGGGAAGCAGTAGACAGAGGGAGAAGCAAGGCTCCCCGCTGAGCAAGGAGCCCAATATAGGATTCGATCCTGAGCCAAAGGCGGATGCTTAACCAACTGAGCCACTCAGGCATCCCTTGATACAGAAGGTTTTAAATAAGATGACATACATATGGTCAGAGTATATCAAAAGATTCAGAGCAAATATCCTTAGTACAGTTCAGCATGATCATTTTCCTATGCTTGGCAGCCACCACTACCCACCTCTATATATTTCTAGCTACCTAAAACTGTTCATCTAATAATCCCTTATCTTCTCATTACTATTTTGCCCCAATCTTCACGTTTGCTTCTGTAATTACCTCATAATCCTTCTATTACAGACAGTGCCAATCTCAGATGCATCGAATAAAGATGACATAAGTGAAACAAAGGAAAAGTGCTACTATGTTCTCTGGGTCATGGGAGCCTGGCCAGGTAGAGATATAATGGAATTGAAGAGTTTCTGAATTACAGTTTAATTTACAAACTTTACATATTGGAAGGATTATCTGATACCTTTTTTTAAACATCTATAAAAGACAAAAATTCCCTCTTAAAGTATTTTGATGATTGTTAAAAAAATAAACTTTTAGTCTTAATCAGTTTATGTATCTTAAGAAATGTTTAGAAAATTCAGACATCCCTCAAAGAATTTTTGGCATGAAATGTATAGTTTCATGTAAATGGTCTACATTACACCTATTTTTCAAAATGCAGTGTGTTCACCCTGAACAGTATTTTGAGAAAAGAATTTTCCTTACAGAGAAAATGATAAGAAATAGAATAAAACTTTGTTTTTATCATGTTAAGACAATTACCCACGTTACTAATACTAACTACTAACGAAGGAATACTCATTAACATAATTGGGGATCTGGGTAGTGTCTACCTAATTGCAGAATTTAAAAACCTCATTTCATTAGTTGTAATAATTGTTTCCAAGTCTTTAAACAATCTTTAGTTGAAGACAAGTACTTCTTTCCACTAAAAGAGGACCAAATATAGATGTTATTTCAATCAAACAGGATTGATTTAAATCAAAATATATTTTTCAGGAAACTGGTATCAGATGAGACCCCCATTATTTACCCACTTCTTAATGAGGTACAATAGCACAGGCTCTACTACTATTTGACAGTTCACTAAAAAAGGGTGAATAATTGCAGTTCATCAGTGTCCTAGGAGAATACTTTTAAACTCAGAAAGTTATTCCACGTACCCAAGAGAAAAAATGAAATAGTGGATGAATTACTCATCTAATTAACACATTCAACTTTCAGTTGATCCTTTAAAGATTTAAATCATAAGATCCTATATTAGAAACTGATTAGATTAAAGGGAGAAAAAAAAAAAACCCAACAGAAGTTCTGAATCACTGGAATTTTTGCTCTATTTCCTGTTAACATACTGATGGTACCATCACTCAATATATTTGTTCCATACACATTTTTAAATGTTTCAGGATCCCTTTTAAACTAACTTGGCCCTAATTTAATTTGTAGCTCATTTATCTGACAATTCCTTCCATTGTTTCTAATTTAAGTGCTCAGCCAAAACATACAATAAGATGAAAAGCATGTCTTCCTTTATTAGAAAATGCAATGGTTTCAAACTGAAGTTTCAAACTGCAGGGTTTATGAAAACCAATGATTTCACTGTCACAAAAAAAGGGTGCCAATACTCTGCTACTGTAGGAAGAAAAGTGTGGCAACCAGTTAATAGTGTAAAAACTGAAAGCAAAAATTCTATTCCATGCCCACCAAAATTCCCAGCCAAATCTGATATTGCATAATGAGCAACATTCTCTTCTGAGCTAAAGCATAGACCAGTTCCTTTTATAAAAAGTGAATCAACCTGACCCTAAAATTTGACACTTTACAAACTTACCTAAAACAGACAAAATGGATGCATAATTATACTGCCTCACTGTTGTCTCAAACACGACCTTAGTGTTCAAGAACTTTCCAGTGAATAAAAACTCTTGAAAACAGCCTCGCACTGGGGACCTGAATTTCATGGACTACTGAGAAACCCCTGTGAAGCTGCAAATTCCCTCCACTCTCCTGGAAACCCCTCTTATCAGAAACATTTGAAGAATTTCTCCACAACAATTAAGCGGACTTGAAGAATGGAAACCTAACATCTCAAATATACTATATATGGAATGAAACGTGGCCAAACACATAAATACAAACTCACACGGTCTCAGAAACTTTGGTATACAACTCTGCCCTAGCAATCCGACAGCATCAGCAACAGAAAGATACACCTGTCACCTGTTCAGCTATATCCAGACCCTTTCAGCCTCCCTGCTACAACCACAATCTTAGGGTTGGAGGTCGATTGGACACAACACTAGAATTTTCCAGGGAAATCGAGGGGGCCACATATTCACAGCAGGGCTTGCTCCCCATTTCAAGTAGGTTACAGAAAACCAACACTGCAAAAGGAACGAAGTTCTCCCTCCGTCGCCACAGAACTCTTTCAGTCTCTGCCCCCAACACCCTCGCTAAATCATCTTTATCCGGACCACAGCTCCCCAAAAAGGAGTTTTCCTTTCCCCCACCCCCATCTCACACATGCCTGAGGGGCGGGCCGGGGGCACCGGTGCAGGCAGGGGCCCTCCCCACCCCCGGCACCCTCCCCTACCCGGGGCTCTCCCCGGCTCCCGACTCCAATGAATGCCCCCCTCCCCCTACACACATACTCCCCGGAGCCCAGGCCCGGCCCGAGGCTCCCCACCCCCACCCGGTCGGGAGGACTTGGGGGGCCTCCCACTCTGCCTCGCCACTGGGGGAGGAAGGAGGCGGAGGGAGGAAGAGTGAGAGGAAGAAGCGGACGCCCCGCAAGGGCCCTGCGAGTCAGCAGAGCCCCTTCCAGACGAAGGGGGGGTGCGGGGAGTTGAAGGGAGAGCCGGGACTGGGGATCCCGCCGAGGCCCGGCAGTGCTGTCCGTTTACCCTTCGCCGCCGCCGCTTCCCCCTCCTCCTCCTCGGCCGCCGCCGCCGCCTCTCCCACTAGGGCAGCCGTCTCCACCTTCGCCGCTGCCGCCTCCACCACCACGGCTGCCGCCAGCGCCGCCGCCGCCTCCGATTCCACCCGGCAGGGGGGACACCTCAGCCCTCCCTCCCTCCCCGCTCAGCCCCTCCGATCGGCCGCCGCCGCCAACTCCCTCCGGCCGCTGCTGCCGCTGCTCGTGGCTGAGGGGGAGGGGAGGAGAGGGGGTCGGGCTGGGTCGCCCCGCCGGCGGCTGCTGCAGATCAAAAACGCTGGCTGGGTGGCGTCGCCCACCCCCCCAAGCTCTCGCTCGCTCTCGCCGCGGCTCCGCCAGCCCAGTGCAAATCAAAATACTGTCACACAATATGGCGGCGCAGCCGCCGGCAAACACCGCGAGATCTGCGGCCGCTGCTGAGGCGGCGGCTGTGACGAGGCCTCCCCCAACCGGCCGGCGGCGGCGGCAGCGGCGGCGGGGGGATGCTCTTTCTCCGCCCTGCACCCCTCCCCCGACACTCGCAGACTCCACGCCCGCGTAGCGAAGGCCGGAGGGAGAACCCTGCTCCGCGATGCGAACTGGCGCTGGCCGCTGCCGGGGCAGCGCAAGAGGGGCCGCCGGCGCAAAGAGCTTGGGAAGGGCCCGGGATCCTACGTTTTTAAATCCCGACCTCCCGTAGTTTGGAGGGCTCTGTGTGTGCGTGTGTGTGCGCGGAGAAAGTCCAAGTTCCTCCACCCCAAGGGGGCCGGTAGCAGTTTGCGCTGAAAGGCGAAAGGAGCTGCAGCTCCGTCTGCTCGGCCCGTCCGGAAGCGGGCGGCGGGACCTGCCCCGGGTCGGCTGCGCCCGCGGGGTGGAGACCTCGTGCTCGAGGCTGGGGGTGGCCCCGGAGCGACAACGGCTCCGCGCCTCCCGCAGGCCCGGGCCGCCGGGGGCTGCAGGTGGGCCAGCGGCAGAGGCGGCGTCCGGCCGCTGTCGGGCCGGGACACACCCCCTTGGAGCCAGGCGGCGCAGAGGCCGCTGGCGGACGGGGGTGACTGGGACCGGAGCCCCGAGTCTCAAGAGTGTGCGGGAGAAGCCCTGGAAGCTTCGGCACTCTCACCGTCGAAACTTGAAAAAAGTCGGGCTTTGAGTTTTCTAGAGCGCTTGAAAAAAAAACAACAGCAACTAAATGCTGCAAGGGTTTTGTTGTTTCGATTTTATTTTAATTGCACGTTCCTAGAAGTCCTGGAAGCAGAGCCAAAGACACTTTAACTTTGGGGGGAGAAGGGGAGACTTGTTTCTATCTTCTTAAAGAAATATTTGTTTAATTTCTCCTAGGGGGAAAAAAAACGTGTTTAACGCTCAGACATTTCTCACAATGTAAAATATTTATTTAAAGATTCTAGTGCTTTCATGGTGTCCAAAACACTACGGCGTTTTTCTGTCCCTGTCCAAAATGTCCATATCCCTGCCAGTTTCTTCCTTGAAACAATTCTTACTTATTCCTCAGAAAAATCCTGAAGGACCATTTTTATTTTTGTTTCCAGAATGAGCGCTATAGCTATAGTGAATTTTTTTAAAAATATCTTTTAAGAAGTACAGGTTTCTATACAGTTAAGGGACTTTTCCCAGTTCCTTTTTCCTCACTCATCCTTTAAATATATCTGTGATCTTAGAATAAAGAACCAACTCAAAACCTTTACCATTTCAAAAGCCAAACGTACTTGTTAATCACAATATCAGAATTTATTTTCTCTCCTGTTGATATCATTAAGAGACGTAAAAATAAATTAGGATTCAAAAAATGGAAATGCTATAGTTTTAATTTATTCACTGGTGGGTAATAAAAAATCACCAAACTTTGATACTTTTAGTAGTCCATTCTGATGAATTACTTCCATACTTAAAGTAATTGAATAAATGAGTTTAGAGAAATTGGATCTATTACTAAGTAAATTTCGCTGGTCTTTGAAACCACTAAAAAGCACAAAGCCAATGATGTTTTGAAATGGTGGAATAGTGTACTTAATACAAAAATATTTTTAGAAACGTATTTAATGAAATAAATGTGTATTTTAATAGAAACGATGCTTTATAAACTTATGAGTATGATAGGTGCACACATACATTGAAGAGCTTTAACCTGGATCTAATTATGAGGAGAATCAGACAAACCCGAAAAGAGGAAAGTTTTATAAAATAATAACAGGCCTGTATTCTTAAAACACTGTCAGTGTCACAAAAGACAAAACAAAGATGCAGATTAAATGAAACTAAAGAATCCTGACAATTCAATGCAAAATGTGACCCTGAACTGGATCCTTTACTGGAGCAGAAAATTGCTATAAAGGACATTATTGGGATTATTGATGCAATTGGAATATATACTGCCAAGTAGATAAAACTACTGTACCAATGTTAAATTTCCTAAATATATGTCTGAGAATATCCTTATTCATAAGAAAATATGCTGAAATATTAAAGGGTAAGTGAACATTATATGGGATTTTCTCCCAAATGGTTTAGAAAAAATAAGTTATGTACACACACACATGCACACATACACATCTCTCATATCTCCCATACACATATACAGGCAGACAGTGATCGGTGAAATTTAAAAATTGGTGAATCTAGGTTATTATTTTTATTAAAGAATCAATTTTATTTCTATTGAGGTTGGAATATGATGATTCCCTTATAAAATTAGGAATTTAAAATGAGCCATTGGGAAGGACTTTTAAAAAGTGAGGATTTGAAAATACAAGAACAGATTGACTTCTGGAAGAATAATTCAGAGGATAAAAGAAAAGATAATTTCCTTTTTTGGAGTCTATAACAGAATTATAACTCATTTTTCAAAGATGGTTTAACTGTTCTCATGCTTGAAGGTGGTGGTGTGTATTTTGTGTTGTGTGGTAAAAAAAACAAACCATATAACATAAAACTTACCATCTTAACCATTTTTAAGTGTGCAGTATAGGCTATGTGTATATATATAGTAAATATATAGTGTTAAGTATATTCACATTATTGTACAACAGAGTTGTAAAACTTCATCTTGCAACATTGAAACTATACTCAACTAAATATTAATTCCCTCTCCCCTCCCCCAGTCCTTGGCAACTACAGGATTATTTTTAAATTCAAAGAAATGTTTAAATATTTTAAAAACCTGGTGAATATGGAACTGCCTGTGCTGTTCTTGCAATTTCTCACTAAGTTTGAAATTTTTGCAAAATTCAAAGTTTTAAAAAATAAAGAGCTTTAAACTGCAGAGTTCTGCTGGACTAAGAGAGCAAAGTTGTAAGGTAGACAGGTCAATAGAAATAGATCCTTTTAGGATGGGCTAGCCTTGTGTCTCAGTAACAGGTGAGAATTTTGTCCTTTCAGCTTACCCTTCTCCCCTATTTAATCTACTTGAATTTGGAACAAAACAGTTGGGAACCCTTACTTCTATACTGTATTTGGTAAATGTGATTTCCAAATTTAATGATCAAATAAATATTCAGTGTCTATTGGCCACAAGGCTCCGTGGAGAAAATAAGAATAAAACGTACTGTGCCTTGCCAGTGCTCTTTGTAGTGATTACAGAGATAAAAGAGATATAATCCCTGTGCTACATTCAGGAGCCTTTTAGTCTAGGACTATGTCGTCTGATACAGTGGCCACTACCTACTTGTAGCTATTTATATTCAAATTAATTGAAACAAAATAAAAAATTTAGGCCATCAGTTGCACTAACCACATTTCAAGTGCTTATTAATCATCATCACAGAAAATTCCATGGAAGAGCGCTGGTAGTGGAAGAGATTATGTTATACGAATAATACCAATTCAAAGTAGACAGTAATAAAGACCATAGAAGTTTAGGGGAAGGAGAGATCACTTTGCAGGGTGTGGAAGTAGGGAAGGGATAGCTTCAAGAAGAAAGTTGCATATGGACAGGAGTAAGTGGAACAAGAGTATTCCAGGGAAAGAAAACATGAAAAAAGCAGGAAAAGGAGAGGTATATTTGAGGGCTAGCACTTAATTCTGTGTATCTGTAACATGAGGTATGTAAGGCATAAAACCACCAATGCCGAGCAGCTGAGTCTGAACTATTCTCTTGGCAATAGGAAGTTACTAAAGGTCTTTGGACAAAACCAAAGACATGATCAACAAGTTCATTAGGAAAGATAATCTAGCAGTAGGTGTATGAAATAGATTAGGTTTGAAGGCATAAAGATCACATAGCACTGCAATAGCCCAAAAGAGATAATGAAGAATTGATATAAAGTAGTCTATCAGTAAGGATGTTCTCACCCGCATGTAACAAATCTCAATTTAAAATGGATTAAGCAATAAGGAAATTTAGATCTCATAAATTTGGATATTGTAAACTAGAGTAGACTTCAGGTTTAAAAGATCCAGAAGCTTAACAATATCATCAAAGACCAAGTTCTTTCCATCTCTGCTCTGATGTCTTGAGTGTAGGCATCATTGTTTGGCTAATAGCAAGATGGTAATGGTGGTCCCAATGATCACATCTTGAGGTCATAATGTCCAGAGGAAGAAGGGAGGTCTTCTTAAGAAAGGGAAATATTTCCCAGAACCATTTCCCCACCCTTACCCCATCTCCTAGGCCATAATTGAATCACATGCCTATTCGTGAAACAGTTACTGGTTTATATGATGGAACAAGTATTGAGGAGTCAAAGACAGAGAGATGAGAGTCAAAGATGACTCAGGGTTTAAGCCTAAATGACTATGGTACATAGGAAGAGGAAAAGTCATGGAAGGAAAGATGATGATCTCCGTGATAGTCCTTCTAATTTGAGACATCAAAGAGATATCTTGATGGGGATATTCAGCATCTGAAAACATGAGACTGGAGTTCAGAAAGAAGATCAAAGTTGGGGATAAACACAGGATGTCATCTGCAGAGAGAAAATAAATGAAGCCATGAGATTTTAAAGGAGAGGAGGAGTAGAGAAGATCTACAACACAACCCTGGAGGATGAGGTAGAAACAGGGAAAGCAGGAGAAGTAGGCAAAGTTGGGCTATATGTAGTCAGAAATTAAGGAGAATGAATGGATTTTCAAAAAGGCCAACAGTGTTTAGTGCTATGAAAAGATTCAGGATCATGTAGACTTAGAGGCATTGGGCTGCTGACTAGAAGGTCATTCTAGACCTTTAAGAGAGTTTTTTTAAGTAATGTAGGAGCAGGTAGATTTCGGGAGTTAAGGAATGAGCAGATATGTAGGTAGAAGCATGAAATAGACTATTCTTCCCAAAGGTTTGGTAGTCATGAAAGGGAAAGTTACATCTATGAGGATGCTTATAGCATATTAACTTACACGACTAAAAATTGGAAGGAACAAAAATTTCTGAATATACTATTATTTGAAGAATTAGGATTTGTGTAATCAATTGTGTGTGATGTAGTTATTTAAAGTAATTATTAAGATTATGGGGCAGTATGGGAAAATTTTTATAATATTAAGTGAAGGAAGAAGATAGAAAACTTTTTAAAAAACACATGTAGATTACAACACCAAAAATTACACATGCATGTGTATATAAAGATACTATGAAATAATCATAACTGCCCTGGAGTGGTTGAACAATGAGTTTTCCAAATTTTGTGTAATGTTATAACAACTTTATAAATAAAAATGTGTATGTGTATATTTAAAAATATTAGATGGCAAAGACAGAGTACAGTAACTGGGGGAAATGTTAGGTTGAAAACATTTGTTTTGTTTGTTTTGCTTTGGCAGGAAATGAGATACATTTCTCTGTGTTTATCTGCTGAGGGGAACAATTCAAAGGACAGTGAAAGACTGAAGGTGCAAGAATGAGGTGATGATGCTTGAGTGTGCAAGAGAATGCTAGGGGATTAACACTGAAGGCACAAAAGGAGAGTTTGAACTTTTTAGGAGAAGGGATATTTTTTGAGACAAAAGTAAATAAGAAAGGAAGAAAATTTCACCCAGTGTTTGTGTGTGCGTGCATGTGCATGCAAATTGAAAGTTGATTCTAATATTTATATGGAAATGTAAGGGCCTAGAATAACCAAGATAAATTTCAAAGAAGAACAAAGTTGAAAGACTTATACTACCAAATTTTAAGACTTATTAAAAGACTCAGTAATTAAGACAGTGTGGGATTGGCACCAGGATACAGGAATATACCAAAGGAACATAATAGAGAATCCAGAAATAGAACTTGATTTATGACAAAGGCACTGCTGCAATTCAGTGAGGAAAGGATAATATTTTCAACAAATGGTGCTGGAGCAATCGGCTACTCATATGGGAAAAAAAAGATACTTGATTCCTACCTCACACCATATATAAAAATTAATTCAAGATGGATCATAGACCTAAATGGGAAATTAAAAGCAAAAAAGCTTCTATTAATCAAAGGACACTATCACGAGAGTGGTAAGGAAGAGAGAATATATTTCAGTACATATATTGACAATAGATTCACATTCAGAATATGTAAAAAAAAAGAATTCTGTAATAAGAAAAACCAAACAATGCAATTTTTTAAATGAGGAAAAACTCTTGAAGAAGTATACTACAAAGATGACTTCTAATGGCCTTTTGCCTCAGGACTAGACCTGAAAACAGGAGTTAGAATGGCTAATTTCATCTTTATCTCTCCCTGTCACCATATATCATAGGCTCTTCAATAGAAATATGTTTCATTCAGAAAGGTTTCTGTCAGCATGATTAGCAATTGTTTACAATCTGTGACAACATCCCCTATCTTTCACCTGGGCATGGGTGGTCAGTATTTTTAAGGCTCTTTTTTACCTTTAACAAAACCAGTGTTTAAAAAGTCTGTTATTTTCTCAACCAAATAATAATGATAGTTTCCATGTTTGAGACTAGATTGTGATGCCAAATCTTATCACAAATTATTGGTACCATCTTATACAGAATATAACACCTTGATACATTGCTTGATGTGCAAAAGGGTAGGAACTTAAGGCACACTAAATGTATCAATTCTAAGCCAATATTTATTATACAGTGCTTTACAATTTACAGTTTTTTTTCACATACATGACCTTTGTTCTTCACAGCTTCTTTTGTTATACACATTATTACTACCACCACCAATTCACACCTAAAGATCTTAACGTAATAGGTTAAATGACAGTACCCAATCTAAAACAATTAGTAAGTGAACAGTAGGGCTTTCAACAGATTCTCTGACCACATATCCCAGAATTTTTTCATCATACCATCATATAAGGCATATTCTCTTGGCTTAAACAGTTTATGGCAGTGATAATAATAGGGTGAGTAGTTTCAGAGAAACAGAGTTACTCTGGGAGTTCAGAAGAGTTGGAGATTACAGGAAAGGTTTCTTGGAGATGATGTTTCAGATGAGCCTTGAGAAAATGATGGGTTTGCAAAAGAAAAAAAATGGAGAGCATTCCGGGTGCATGTGGATGGCAGAAGAAAAAATATAGTCAGAAAATCATAGAGAATATTTTGGGAATGTTAGGTAGTTTGGTTTTGCTGAACTGTAGGAGAAAAGTAGGATAGTGGTAGGAGACAAACTTAGGAGGCAGTGGCATAGCATTAAAATTTTATGAACAATGGAATATAATTGGGTCTGCGCTTCATCTAGCCTCTCAGGTGCAGAAGGAAGAGAGGGAGGTGGGGAGACAAGAAAGCCGACTATTTCTGGGCAAAAGGATAGAGAGCCTGAACAAACCTGTGGTGATGAAAAGGAAGGGTCAGAAGCAAGAGAAATTGCAACAGTAGGTTTTTAAAAATTACTGTAGGCAAATGAGTTAAAGTAGGGGGTGAAGGGGATCAAAGTTATCAAAGAAGGCGATGTGATTCTGAGCCTGAATAATGGGGAATTGTTATCCTATTAACAGAAATAGAGAAGTAAGGGGGAGAAATTGCTCTTGCAGGAATGGTGAATTAGATTTTTAATGTGTTGAACAATGATTTTAGTTGTCCTGGGGACCCCCTCAAGCCTTCTCCGCCATTCAAATGCATAAGGATGAGAAGCTCAATTTACAGAGACTATTATGACCAATGAATGTATGGAAATGTATTACCTCATTGGTAATAACGTAAATACAAGTTAAAAAAAAAACAAAGGAGACATTTTTTTCCCAGACTATCAGATAAAGATTGAAAAAACCAACTATTCAGAAATAAATGTAAGAAATATATAGGATTTGTAAGAAGAAAATTAAAAACTACTGAAGGACACAAAAGAAAGTCAGAAAAAAACAGAAATAATATATTCTTGAGGGGGAAGACAATGTTTTATAGATGAAAATTGTCCCTAAGCTTATAAATTTAACTCAATCACAATCAAAAGCTGACAAAGTGATTTTATTTTATTTTTTGTTTATTATTTTTAGCAATCTCTACACCCAACGTGGGGCTCAAACTCATGACCCCCGAGATCAAGAGTCGCATGTTCTTCGGACGGAGCCAGTCAGGCGCCCTGACACACGAATTTTAAAAGCATTTGGATATTTTATTAAGTGAATCAAATAAGCAGGATGCCAAATAGTGTATATATCATGCTACAATCTGTGTAAAGGAAAAGGAAAATCACACACATGCACTGGAGAGGAAAATGAGGGCAGCTGAGGTAAAAGGGAGAGAGTAAGAAATCTCCTTTCATCCCTCATCCTCCTTCTGATTTAGAAAATGTGAAAGCATTGCTTATTAAAATTAATGAGATCAATTGAGAAGAATCACTAGAATCGTTTTTAAAAGGATGAGTAATTAGGTGGGGGGCAGATTGGGACATAAGCTACTGGACGAAAGACTTGTTCCAAGGATAAATGAACGAGCATATGTAAAGTGCTTGCGACAGTTCTTGACAGATTGTAGTGAGTATATAAATGTTTGTTGTTATTTTTATGATCTTCATATGGGAAATATAGAACTTAAATATTCATCTGTCATAAGGAATATATGGATAGATTTTTACTACATGAAGCTTGAAGACTTTTGGGCAGAAAAAAACATTTTTAAGAAAATATGAAGAGAAACACAAACTGGGAGAATTTACTTACAACATATATGATAGGCAGGGTCTGCCCTGCGTCAGGCATCACTCTAAAAGGCTGGCTGTGTGGTACTGAAAAAGATTGTCCTAGCTCTCACAGAGTTTAGAGTCTCTATAGACTAATGGTATTATTCCTAACATACAAAATGTTATTAAAAATCATAAGGTTAAAACCCCACAGGCCAGCAGGAAATGGACAAAGCTCATAAACAGATTATTTTTAGAAGTATTGCTAATGGTCAATAAATATAAGAAAATAAATTCATTCTCAATAGTCAATTTCACTCAAAAGCAATGAGGTTTATTTATTTTTCTGTTGATTAATGCTGAAGTTTTAAAAAAGAGAAACCCTAGCCTCGGCACAGTGGAGACAGAGGCATTCTTATGTCTAGGAGTGGGAGTCGAGTTGGTATAAAGCTGTTTAACAACACATATTGGAATTTTAAATATGCAAACTATTTGACCTAGCAATTCTGCTCCTAGGAAGAAATAATTGGACATGTATTTGAAGGTGTATGTTCAAGGATGTTTACTTCAGCCTTCCTTATGATAGTAAAAAAAATAGAAAACAACCCAAGTACATGTTGATAAGTAATGAGCTAAATTATGGTGCTTTGATACAATAGAATACAATGCAATGATTAAAAAGGGTAATGTAGGGGCGCCTGGGTGGCACAGCGGTTAAGCGTCTGCTTTCGGCTCAGGGCGTGATCCCGGCGTTCCGGGATCGAGCCCCACGTCAGGCTCCTCTGCTGAGAGCCTGCTTCTTCCTCTCCCACTCCCCCTGCTTGTGTTCCCTCTCTCGCTGACTGTCTCTATCTCTGTCAAATAAATCAATAAAATCTTTAAAAAAAAAAAAAGGGTAATGTAGATTTATACATATTGAAACGAAAAGATGCTACAATATTATACACAGTTAAAAAGGTAGATAGATTGCATGCCAGATGATGAAAAATCCTCTGATCACGTTTAAAACTGTGGGTGTGTGCCTGAATGTGGGAAAGATAGACTTCAAAATATAACACTGGGTGGTGACATTAAACATAATCTTCATTTTATTCTTTATGCTTTTTTTGGGTGGTATTTTTCCTAATTTTTAACAGTGAATATGTTACTTATATACATACAAATAAAATAAAACTCTTCAATAAAAACAAACAAATTAAGCTATGTTTCTTAAATATTCTCCTTCAAAAGTCCTTCAGGAATAATCTTTAAATTCATGACAAGTGAAATTTTTATTACTGGGACTCTCAGGGTTTACACACTTATATTTTTTCCCGTCCTAAGTCAGTAGGGAAATCTTTGGTAAATAATAAAATATTTCAAGAATTTGGAAAGAAATGACAATCACAGAGTACTGACCTCATTCCACGATGGTGAAAAAGAAGAAAAAGGAAGCTTGACAGGGCAGCAGATAAAAAGTCTAAGGAGTATTGGCCTTACATTTGCAGTAGGTTCTTTGGCTGTGCTGGGGGTGCAGTGGAATGGGAGAGAGGTGGGGAGTTTGCCTCTTCCTTGGTTTGCCTTCCTCCCTTCATCTTGTTCAACGTGTGTAAACTTCCCCGTAAATCAGGCTTTGGGGTGCCACAGAACTCCTCCCCTTGCCCCTGTCACTCTTCTCCTGTCCTTGCTGAACCTGATCTTATTTGCATTAGTACCTGGACAGTAAGTCCTCTCTGCTCTGCAGCCACTATTGCACTAATGTGGGAGAAAATCCTTAATTCAACCCCCTCTTTTGTGAGACTCAGGGCCCTAATGCTTATCGTATTTGCAACAGAATCGCTCTGTGACTCACAATGCTTTTCATCAATGAGCAGAAAAGAACTGTGTCTCAGCCTCAGAGCTTGGGGCAGGAGGAGGGGACCGCCTCTGGGGACTGTGGGGTTATTGTAAAGAATCAGTGATTTCATATAGGTCCCAAGTATGGTCTGAAAAGGAAACAGACAAAAAAGTATAATTGCTGTTGTGTAGAGGGCCACCTTTTAAGACACTTCGACTAAAAAGGAATTCTTATTCTCAAAAAGTTTACAAATGACAAAATTCAGATAATAAACTTTGTATGGTCTCTCAAGGCTTCTATCTCTGTGTATGCGGAGCGTGGGCGTTCCCTCTCTGCTTCTTTGCCCTGGGGAGCCCAGCAGAACCACAATGTAAGAACCACGCAGTAAGTTTTCAGTAAGACAATTTTGTCCAGATTTTATAGACCTATAGAGGAGTACCCCCTCTTCTTTCCCTTCCTCTTACCTTCTCATGGAGCAAAATTCCTATATAAATTCAAAAAAAAAAAAAAAAGAAAGAAAGAAAACTAACTTTTGACATTTCAGGGGGGGAGGTGGTGAATAAGGAGAGACACTAGATGGGTTCTCAGCATGTTCCTAGACCTAATGATTGGTTTACTTGCTAGAAAAAATCACGACATTTTCTAAGCATTTTTTTCCAAAATAAACGTTGAAATTCTTGCTATTATAAAATGGAAAACCTTATGAATGCCGAAGAACTTTATAATAATAAGTCTATGTATCTGAATTGGAGGAAAAAATGACATGTTAAGGAAATACTTGTAGATTCCAGTTTCAGCTACTATAGCAGTTCTTTAAATAAAATCTAAAAGAATGTTACCTCAGATTTATGAATAACTGCTTTGTCTATGTTACACTAAAAGTCAGCATTTCACTGAAGAATTTTGTGTTCTATTGTTTTTTCTTTGAACTACTTTCCTTTCCACGCGATCGTGTCAAAATTCTCAGCTTCTAACAGCTCATCTATTAACAGCAAAGAACAGGCAGGACGTTGGAGGTAAGGAAGTGATTAGGAGGTGCTTTTAATACATTTATTGGTTTCGGGGTCTGAACAGTTTTGTGAGATTTGGATAGAACCCTTAGAAAAAGGAAATGCATTCAAGGTGACAAGCGATTGCAGTATGTGGTGAGCTGAAGGGACATTATGGGCTCAGCTAGCAGAACTTGACGTTCGATGATGTTAGGAATACATTAGCTCCTGCCCCAACTCCACCCCAGTGATACTAATCACCAACATTTCAGAACTATATTTGAGCAGGAAGAAAGATGTTCTGTTCACGACAAAATAATTGTCAACATTTTCAAGGGGTGGTTCCAAATCTGGAAAGACTGTTGCACTAAACCACTTTTAAACAAATGAGTCTAGTTCTTTGGGTGAAATGATGAGAAATCTGGTGAGCTCACGATCACGGTAAAGCTGCGCTGTTTTCCATAGAGAAACCAGGTGTGTGTTATTAATTTGTAAAGTCGACTGCTTCCGTGAACTGAAGGTAGAACGTTGGGACCTAGCCTTTTGCTGTTGTGTCTACCATTCCCCCCCATCTTTACTTACAAAATGTGATCTGTTTTATAACATCTGTGCCAGGACATGCCCAACATTTGAAGTTCCAAGAAGAGAGTTGATCCAACTGAAACAGATACTTGAAGATTGGATGCCCAGACTTTTGTTACTGAAGGAATAGGGGAAACCAGCAAGAAACTAGGCTGTCTGGTAAAACCCACTGTGCCCATAGGTACAAATGGATATGTGATCACTTTTTTATAAAAATCAAAATGGTCTTTAGAATTAATGAGATCTTGGGGCATCTGGGTAGCTCAGTTGGTGAAGTGTCTGACTCTTGATCTCAGCTCAGTTCTTGATCTTAAGGTCATGAGTTCAAGCCCCATGTTTCGCTCCACCCTGGGCGTGGAGCCTACTTAAAAAATTAATAAATTAAATTAAATTAAATTAAATTAAATTAAATTAATGAGATCTTCTTTAAGCTGAGAGAAGAATTTGAAGAAACTGTACAAGCTGGCCAGAACACCAGGAGTACAGTAACCTTAGATAATGACCCCTTGATTTAGGTGCAGGCCTGGGCTGGGAAGGCGACCCCCATAAGGAGAAAGTTGGTGGATGGGAAAATGGGGGTGGAAAGTACCATGAACAATGTTACCTGCACCAGCACATATGAGAGAGTATAAAAAACTCGAGCTCAAACTTTGAAGCACTCCTGAACCGTGACCTAAATGGTTGAGGCTGTTTTAATAAAATTCCAAAGTAAAAGAAAAGAAAAGCTACCTGTTCCTTCAGGGTCTAGATGAAATGCCACCTCTACACCAACTGTCTTGGGTCCTCCAGACAGGTGTCCTTTTTTCACCTTCCTCCCGCTTGCTTTGTGCCTTTCTCAGGGCACTCCCCAAGGGCCACTCATCTCCATTCAGGTTCCTGCTTCCCTCACCTCACTGACTGATCTTGACCCTGGTACCTGCCACGGACCCCCGCACAGCACTCCCACAGAGCAGGCAGAGCCAATGTTTCTGTGAAGAAATGAAAGAATGGATAGATTCTTTAACCAACTGGTCAAGCTTAAAATTAGGTATAAATGACTCTGTCACACATTCAACTAAATTAGTAACATGTAAAAGTTTACTTTTTTATATTACACAGTAATACCTGCTTGTTATAGAAATTTAAGAAAATACAGACAAGCCAAAAATTACCTATATATATATTCTTTATAGCCCAAGAGAGCCACTCATCCTACTTTTTTCTATTTGTAAATACACCTAGATGTATGTGTATATATGTAATGTACACACTTGTGCACACACATACACACATATGCACACATGTTTTTCTCCAGCCAAAATATAATGATGTGTTATGTTGCTTTGTAGCCTGTGTTATTTCAGGTTCTGCTAGAAGTAGACACCAAGATAGGATTTTTTAAAAATATTTTATTTATTTATTTATTTGAGAGAGAGCCAGCAAGCACAAGTTGGTGGAGGGGCAGAGGAAGAAGCAGACTCCCCTCTGAGCAGGAAGCCCAATGTGGGGCTCGATCCCGGGACCCTGAGATCTTGACCTGAGCTGAAGGCTGATGCTTAACTGACTGAGTCACCCAGGCACCCCAGACACCAAGAGAGGATTAAATACACATGAATTTCATTGGAAAACACCTGTGAGAGAAGATGGGGAGGGAGCTGGCAGGAGCTGGGCAAGGCAACAGAACATGATCCGAGTCTGACCCCAGTGAAGGAGAGAGGGACAGGAGGTTGGGTGGTGGCATTCTGCACTGCCATGTAGCCTAAGGAAAGTTCAGCAAGTGTCGGGGGGGGGTTCCTTAAATAAAAATTGCCCATCGATGTAGTCCCATGTTGCTCAGGAGGGGGCCTGTCTTAGTCACCCTGTCAGGTTGTCATTGGCTGGGAGCAGACATGGAGAGAGTGGCCTTGGCACAAATGTTATGAATATTTCAGAGCACAGCAGGCAAGACCCTTCATCAATTATACTTCCTGAAGTTGAAAGTTTGCTGTCAGAATTGTCACCCCTTATTATGAACATGTTTCCAAACCACAAAATATTCATCTAGAATGTTTTAATAAATACTTCTATTTCAAAAGTAATACCTGGCCATTTTGGAAAACTGGAAAATAAGCTGATTTTAAATGAAATCAAAAGAATAAAATAGGGGCGCCTGGGTGGCACAGCGGTTAAGCGTCTGCCTTCGGCTCAGGGCGTGATCCCGGCGTTATGGGATCGAGCCCCACATCAGGCTCCTTCGCTATGAGCCTGCTTCTTCCTCTCCCACTCCCCCTGCTTGTGTCCTCTCTCGCTGGCTGTCTCTATCTCTGTCAAATAAATAAATAAAATCTTAAAAAAAAAAAAAAAAAGAATAAAATAAAAAGAACATAAAATTTACTAAATAATTCTAAACCTAGAATTAGCCACTATTAACATTTTGATATATGCCTTTTGGGATTAAAAAATGCGTGTTCATGTTTATGTGTATACATATAATATATGCTTATATATTTGTGTGCATGATGTATACATATACACACACATACACACATAAAATATGCACATATACATATGCTCATGTGTTCCAGCGTTTGTGAGAATGATGGTATCCGCTCCCGAGCCTGTCTTGGGCAGATCTTTGTGTGGCTATATGAAATAGAACAGGCTGCAGGTTCAGAGAAACCGATTGAGGGGTTAGCAACATCCACAACTTTAAGACATGATATGTGCCGAAATGATTTCCTTCTTGGATTTGAAAATAAGTTTCCTTTTATACCTCTTAGTCAAAACTGTTTTACAAATGGCACTTACAGTTTGGTATTAAATTATGTATGAATATAATGGGAAAATATGCCTTAATCCTTGAAAGTTTCTTTCCATTTTCCCAAATAGTGGCTCAGTGACTACCTCATGTAATAGCTTTATAAAAGTGACTTATTTTGAAATTGTAAAAATAAGATTTTGAAGAATGTTAACATGTTCAGTATAGTGTTTGCTGACAAGTATCCCTTGAATACGTAACACTGTTTTTAGTCACAACGTACATGACTGAAGATGGAATATTATATGGAAACATTCAAATAAAGACACTGTTCTTATGACACAGAACAACTTTCAGGTGATAAAGCAAATAAATAAAAGGAGATTTTAAAATATGGACTGGCGTTCATTGAATTAGGGTTCTTGTAAGAACATGGGTTCTTATTTCTCCTGACCATGTTTTCTTGATGAATATTTAAGGGTAACCTGCAGAAATGACCATTTCATCCTCTTATTAACTTCCTGCTGGCCTTCATTGTAAGAAATTTCAAAAGTTGAAAACATAACCTATATAGAGCAGCCTTCAACAATCTCAATGTATAAATAAGATTATAATTAGCTTAATACTCTAAACTATAATGGTCCTGAGAACGTGTAACTTCAAAAGCAGCCTTCCCCCTCTGCCCAACCCCCACCCCCAGATTATTGGAGTTTCCCTGTTACTGTCCACTGGAGGAGAGAGAACTCAAATGCCCTTTGGGGCTAAACTGGAACTGTTGGCTTCTTGCCATGCCTTCTGGTTTTGGTTGTCTCAAGTGCGAGAGATTTTCCCCTGGGTGTCTTTGGTGATTTTCTATGGTTGCTGACCACCCTGTCAAGAGCCCCCACTGTCCCACAGAGATGTGACTCTGGCCAACCCCACTGTGGACCTTTGCCAATTAACCCTGTTCTTGATGAGTTCGGGGGTGAGGGGAGGGTGGCCTCTTGTCCTCACTCTGTCTCTCCCTGGTTATCTCATAACAAACTCCCCAAGCACAGGTTCGTTTTTGCCAAGGTGCATCCAATGTACTTGGATGACTAAGTCAGGATCTTTCCTTTTCATGCCGCAGTATGCAAAGTCTGGAATATTCCACCCCAATGACTTAGGTCTTGACGCTAAGGATCCTGGGTCTTGATTCCTCCAAGCCTCTTTCAGCCTTCCACCCATTTCTCCCTGTCATTGTCTCCTTAATTCCCTGCTAGAGCACCTGGTCTGACATTGGGTCTGACTTTTAACCATGGTGAATTGTGTGTAGGGGCGTGGAGTGGGATGGGGAGAGGTGGGGTAGATGTAGTGGTGGGGGAGACATGGTTTCAGACCTGAGACTGACAAACAGTTCCATTGCGTAACATGAAACTATTCTCAAGGACTAACATTCAGTCAGGAAGAGGTTGAAGAAAAGAGATTGATCCTAAAAAGAGTCACTTTCAGTCTTGTATTGAATTTTAGAATAATCCACAGAACTGCAGGATTTTATAACTGGAAGGGATTTTAAAAACCATTTCATACAACTTCCTCATTTTACCTGTGCGGAAACTAAGCAATTTGTTCAAGGTCAGAGTTATTGGTAGAACCAGTTCTGCAATCAAGATTATCTGACTCCAGGCGATCTTGTGTCCGTGATTCAGCCAACATGACTTACTGATCAAAGCCATTCTGTCTTATTTTTCCTAACATGTGAGGGAAACAGGACATTTAAGTTCTCTCAAGTCAAATGTATATATAAGGGCTTAAAAATACAATCAGAGTAATTATTAGCACATAGATATTTTAGAATGGATTCCTCTTCCTTGGTTCACTCACAAATTACCAAGATTACAGGATCTATCCTCAGTTTATTCTCTTCCTAGTTCTATACAAGATACTATTCCTATAATGTGAACAATTAGAGACCAAAATTTTTCAACAGAAAAAAAAAATCCTCCTGTCTTCATCCAGAAGCTTCATCTTTATCTAGCAAAGACATTATCTAGTTATCCAGCTTCATTTTTATCTAGCAAAAGCCTGGGTATAGAAGAAATAATTTTCCCTTAATTTGCACGGCATCATCAGGCTTATAAACTTCCTTTCTAATGTGAATTATAATGGCAGCTGACAATAGACACTAGGGTAACTACTATAGTCTCTTGACCAGAATTAAATATTTCAAACCAATGCTATATTCATAGATGAGAATTTCCACTAAAATCAGACACAGTCTTAACATAGTTTCTTCTTTCCATTGTAATACTTTTCATTTTCTGTTTTGTATGAAATACATAAAAATGTTTAGTTTGCTGTCCAGTGGAGTAAAAAAAATAAATCCCTATATTCATTTAGCATGAAAAAAAATTCTTTAAGCAAATCCCTAAGGAAAAGTTATGATTGATAATAATAATGGAGCTAAACATATTTTTTTTAAAATCAAAAACAACATAAGTAGAAGGAATGTGTTTAGCCAGTTATAGAATTAATCCTTCTAGCTGAGATTATCTTCAAAATTCCCAAACAGGTTCTGTCAGGTGGGAGAATATAATATCATTGCATGGGATTTGCTTCTGAAATGAGAAAAATCAGTGCTTTCTTATGTGTTTGTGTGTGTCCTAGACTTTGTAAAATGTCTTCCACATCTGGATTCTTACCTAGAATAACCTTGAAGAGTAAATACCATAATCTCCAGTTGATAAATAAGAAAAATTAAGTTTAAAAAACTTAAATGACTGTTTCAAGGTTGTACATGTAATAAGTAGTAGAATCTTGATTTAAAATGATGTCTTCTGATTTTAAAACTACATGTCTTATCCCTAAAGAAAATGCATTTCCAAGGAGTAACATGCATATTCTCAAAGATATCTAGAACAGTAACTCCTTTAACATAAAATATTAGAGTAGCTCTGGACATAATCCCCTGAAAACCCCTAAAATTGTTTAATTTTGTCTTTTAACTAAATTGTGATTTAGTACCAATGGTTTCTTTCAGTGTCTTAAGTTGGAGGCCCTTAAAAATAGGTGGCCCTATTTAGGCAAAACAAAGTAAATTGATAATCATATTGTGAAAGACAAAATAATTATTTTCAGAATTTCCATAGGCCAATGTATTGCCACAAAAAGCCACATATTTTTAAATAGGGAATAGGTAGTATAGTAAGAAAAAATATTAAGCAGAAATATCGTGAATTTCATGAACATCATTAATTATTTAAAAGTGTATTCCTTCATTAAAAAATATCTTGTTTTGAAAATTATGTCAGTTGTACATGCTCATTAAAAAAAATTGAAACAATACAGCAGAATATGAACTGAAAAGTTTACATTCTTATCTCCACTCCAAATCATTATTTGGATGTCTGTATCTGGTCAGATCTTTTCCTAGTCATTCATTTTTAAAATAAAAAGGACCAGACATGACAATCAAATACAAATGCATGATCCTTGATTGGATTCTGGCTAAGAGAAAAGGATAGCAAGTCTATAAAAAAAGCTATAAAGGATATTATTGGGATGATTGGAATTTAAAATTGATTCTATATTTATAATGGTATTATATCAATATTAACTTTCTTCAGAGTGATAATTATATTGCAAAGGGAAGAAAGTCCTTGCTTTTAGGAGACACGTGATGAAGTGTTAGGTGTGAACTGTCAAGATGTCTACAGTCAACCTCCCAGCTGAAAACAACTAAAAGGGCAAGCAATAATTAAAAAATCTACTTGAAACATTGATGAGATGACAGGACAGTAAGAAACGGCCAGGTCAAACATGGAAGAACAATGAAGAGAAAGCAAGAAAGAAGTCAATTTTGCCTGTGGTCATTTTGTGATCCTGGAAAATTAGAACAGACTCGTTTTATCAGACTTGTGGACCTGAAAGACAAATGTCACAGTCCAGAGCTTGCTCAAGATGGGGAGCCAGACCAGTGATGGTCCCCACAATAAGCTGAGATCTCAAACTTGGAGCAACCCCCAAGTGAGATGACCAGCTCTGTTGAAATCTTCTGGTCAGCTTGAATTCCTTTTGATCTTTAGAAATGTTGAAACTTGAATTTGGTATAAGGTGGTCTTGGGTTGGTAGCAGGCACAATCCTCCCTGGAGAAAAGTGCCTTCACTTTAAGCCTCAAATTATTTCTATAAATACAAATGCAGTGCATGGTCAAAGATAACCAGGCACAGAGATAACTGAGAAGAACAATCATGGCAGATTTGAAACTATCAAATACAATTACTTAGTATGGTTTTAACACTAGATCAAAAGCAGCTAAAGATAGAATTGGTAAACTATATAATAGGTCAAAAGAAATTATCCTGAGGGGCGCCTGGGTGGCACAGCGGTTGAGCGTCTGCCTTCGGCTCAGGGCGTGATCCCGGCGTTATGGGATCGAGCCCCCACATCAGGCTCCTCTGCCATGAGCCTGCTTCTTCCTCTCCCACTCCTCCTGCTTGTGTTCCCTCTCGCTAGCTGTCTCTATCTCTGTCAAATAAATAAATAAAATCTTTAAAAAAAAAAAAAAAGAAATTATCCTGAGACCAACATGGCGAAATAGGAAGAAAGAGAACTAGAAACACAGAGGATCCTGAGAGAAGATCTAACTTGTATTTAATTGGAGTTCCAGAAGGAGAGGAGAAAGACAATGGGAAAGAGTAATATTTAAAGAAATAATGGTTGAGAATTTCCTGGGGCTGATGAAAGATACAATCCACAGATTATAGATTCCTTAGCCAGGTAAACAAAACCAAACCAAACCTTCACTTAAATTCATTACCGTGAAATAGCAGAAAACCAGTGACATAAACAAAGTCTTAAAGGCAAGCACAGGGGAAAAAAAAAAAAAAGACAGATTATTTTCAAAGGAGAAATAGTTGGGCTAACTAAAGTCTAGATGGCAAATCAGATCTTTCATAAATTCATCTAGAGTGTTCTTGAATCTATTCGGAGAGTCCACCATAACACTCACTCATGATGAAAATTTTATTCAGCATTGCACTGGAGGTTTTGGCAGCACAATAAAGTGAGAAGTAGCAATAAAAGTAGAATGACCACAAAGGAAGAAACTAAACTGAAATTTAGATAATATGATTATGTACTTTTCTGTATCTGTGTTACAGTTCAATCTAAAAAGGTTAAAAGTATCATATACAGTATTTGAATAGCACTTTATGATTTTCAATGCTGTCTTACATTAATGGTCATATTTGATCATACTAATTCTGTGAGGAAGCTAAGGTTCAGAGAGGTCAGGTCACCAAGCTGGTTGGTCATAGAACCTGCATGAGAACTCAGGTCTACCAACTCTTTAAGAGCCTTTCCAGTTTGTAGGAATTTTTACTATAGTATACATTTTATTAACAATTGTCTATAAAGCAATCCACTTATTCCCACGAACCTGAGATCATGACCTGAGCCAAAACCAAAAGTCAGATGCATAACTGACTGAGCCACCCAGGCGCCCCTACAGTAGAAAACTTTCGTGATGACTTTTTATATTGTCAGATGATATAAATGAAGTCATATTGTCTGTGAAGTGATCTGATAGCATTTTAAAAATATCATAAATTTTTCATTAAGAGAACATGTTAAGCTTATATTTAGAGGATGATAATTTGGAAGAGTTGACATGAATATTAATTTATTAACTATCTGAAAAGGTATTGGGGCCGTGTCATATATGCCCTTCTCAAGTGAGGCTGAATGTACCTGGAACATCTGGTCTTTCATTCATTAAATTCAACATTCCAGTGGAAAATGTTATTGGAATGTGCAAAGATTCAGACAACAAGCCAGGACAGCTGCATCTGAGACAAGTTTTATTTTGAAACCAGAAAACCCATGCAAATAAACAACAGCAACACACATAAGAAGTGAATTAATGACAGCTTACTGGAGATGACTCAAAAAGAAAAATATCCAATTGCATTTTCCAGACTTCTTCTAGGATTAAAAGAGGTGGGTTAACTCATCATCCTGAATGAGATGGTAGATTTATACAAAACAAATTCACACTACATTACATATGAGAAAATGTTTCAGAACACTTTATAGTCAATGATTTTTTCTAAATAAAACAATTCCATTTACTTTTCACCACAAATTTCTCCTCCCCTTCCCCCATCCTCTCTGTCTCCAATTCTAAATTAAGAGGAAGAAGGACAATTCAGAAGTTTTCTAATGCTGGATTGTCATTAGTAAGCTCCCAAAAGGAGGCCCCGCGGTCAGGAAGCCTAGCCTGAGAAGGCAATTTCTGGAGTTCGTATGGTTGTTTTCATTGGGAAGCACAACTCGATTGGAAACTCCCAACCTGCCAACTTTTCAATCAGGGAAACTAATAAAGATATGTGCCTGGAAAAATTAATTTATTCATCTGCTCAAAAAATTATAATTTAATTCTCATATATTGAGTAACAATGAAAACTTTTGTAATTAGCCCGAGTTATATGATGTTTTTATTAAAGAAAAACAAAGGAATTTAATTAAGGCTAAGAATGTTAAGGAAATAGGTCATATGATTAGCTCTGAAATAACTTTAAGTTTTGAATAAGCTCATTGTTGCTTAATTAAGGTATATTGATTTGTAGAAACTTCAGAGGTGTTCTTGTTCCAAATCAGAAATATGCTGGATTTCTTACTATGTAACTTTTGTGCTTCTTAATTTACCTGTTGGAACACTGTCAATAACAGAGTTTAGCGTTCTTTTAAAAATAAATTAAATAATTTGTTCTTCCTCTATTTAAAAGGAGCCTATTTAGTTTATTTTATGCTTTTTCTTAAGGTAAGCAAAAATTCTAGAAATGCTACTGGGAGTAGTCTCATTGTTTAAACTTGCTACTTCATGGCCAAACCCTTAATAACTTTAATTGCATCAATCGTTCGTTCTAAAATTTTGTTCTTTATCTTCACTTGTCCAGTATTCATGGACTCCTGATTAAGAAAGTTTCTGATGCCAATGTTGACAGATTTTAATCTGTGGTACAAGGTACTAGGAAATGAGCTTCATTTGTCAATGCAGTCAAAAATTTACTAAACCATTTACAGGACGTTGTTTTAATCAGAAGCACCATACTTCTGTCTAGTGAATCAATCTGTTTGCCACCTCTACTCTTTTTTTTTTAAAGGCTTTATTTATTTATTTGAGAGAGAGAGAGTGCACAGTGCCAATGAGCCAGGGGGAGGGGCAAAAGGGGAAGCAGACTCCCCTCTGAGCAGGGAGCCCGATCTGGGGCTTGATCCTAGGATTCTGGGATCATGACCAGAGCCCAAGGCAGACGCTTAACTGACTGAGCCACCAGGTGCCCCCCATCTCTACTCTTAAATTCTGAAAAATCCAGTTGCCAGTCACTTCCTCTGGGAAGGCTGCTGAGATTATCCATTTATGTTCTGAATTTACCTTCTGAATTTATGTAATTTTAAGGAACATTCATTGGTATGTTGTCTTATAACTGTTTTCTGATGATTTAGTTCTTATATCTCTCTTCATAGACTATAGATTCTTGATGACAGACATTGTCTTCTTTTTTTCTTTTTTTTAAAGATTTATTTTTTTATTTATTTGACAGAGATAGCCAGCGAGAGAGGGAACACAGCAGGGAGTGTGGGAGAGGAAGAAGCAGGCTCATAGCGGAGGAGCCTGATGTGGGACTCGATCCCGAACACCGGGATCACGCCCTGAGCCGAAGGCAGATGCCCAACGACTGCGCTACCCAGGCGCCCCCAGACATTGTCTTCTATTGCTCGTATGACCAGCAATGTCACTGAGAGTAGCACTCATTCACCTAGAAGACTCGAATAATATTCCTAATGATGACATCAAGTCACACTAAAATTTTGAAGTGGTCTTTGAAATGATCAAAGAAAGTTTAAACTGAGCTTCACAGTGCACTCTGATTTTTTGAAATTTGAGAGTGTCTGAATGATGAATGTATGCAGTCACTTTCAGTGCACAGAGCACACTATCTCCAATCATTCTGAATAAATACAAGTTTACTATGCAGTGCTCTGCATACAGCAGGAACTTAGGGATTGTGCTTGATTTTAACAAATGGAATGGAACCCCTAAAAGAGGAACAGCCTTTAAATTTGGTTCTCATTATTTTAGATTTTGTGATAAATTGTTAAACAAGGCTCAGGCTGAAGCTATGAAAATGGGGTTTACCTACTAAATTATTTGCATAAAGAAGGTTTATTTAGCACCTACTGTGTACTATACTCTTCTAGGATCTTGGAATATATAAGAAAGCAAAACACACAAGTATTCCTGCCCATATGGAGTTCACATTCTAGTGGAGAGGAGGTATGTAAGTATATTAAAATACAGGTTTTAGAACCTTTTCCCCATTTCTTACCTTATGAAAGGAAAGATTCTTTGTTCCTTTCAGACTTCATATGGTTAATAGGAATAATAGGTGGAAATGCAGAAAAAGTTAAGAAAAGTAGGTGGAAGGGTGCATGGGTGGCTCAATCATTTAAGCATTTACCTTCAGCTCAGGTCATGATCCCAGAGTCTCAGGATCAAGCCCCATGTCGGGCTCCCTGCTCAGCGGGAGCCTGCTTCTCACTGTCCCCTCTGTTCCTCCCCTGTTTGTGCTCTCTCTCTCTTAAATAAATAAATTAGTAAACACACACAACTACAGATGTGAGGGTGATAACTCACATTTACTGAGAGCCTATCTTGCACCTTCTTGAAGAGCTCAATGAGCATTGTACCATTTAATTTCACAACTATCCCAGGAGAATGTAGCCTCTTAAAAACAACAAGACTCGCAGAGGTAAAATAACCTGTCCAAATCAGAGATAGAAGAGTCAGAGACAAGTCAAACTAGACTTGTCTGATTCCAAAGGTCATGCTCCTTTTCTCTGTGTGACAGTGTCTCTGAGCAGTGCCCCAGATTTCAGAACAGTGCCTTCCTCCTCCCGTTAGTTACTTCCCACTCAAATTGTGATCTTGGTTGCTCCTGGCTCTGTGGGGGCAGTGGGTGTTGGGAAGTGGCTATCTCAATGGGGTAGCAGCTGTAATTCAGCAACTTCTTTCAGGATTGTTTGTGTCTAAAAAGAGAATGCTTGGAGAGGCAGCTTTTTAGATGTTAACAATTTGGGGGAGCCTCTCTAGCAGTATAGCAGCTGTTGGGGAGAAAAAATTATCTTCTGCTCTTTAAGGTTCTTTTGGATGGTCTAGGAATTAAATTGACATGAGACAGATTAACAGAAGAAAATAAAATTTAATTACATACATATGGGGAATCCGCATAAATATGAGAGATTCCAAAGACAATCAGGCAAAATGAGGCATACATATCACTCTGGACTAAGGAGAAGGGGATAGGGGTTTAGGGCTTCAAAGGGAAGGAAGGCAATTGACAGAAAGAGTAGAAAGAGCAAAAGTTTGGTAAACAAGTCTTTCCAGGGAGGAATTTTAACAGACAGACTTTGCTAAGTTCCTCCTTGTCTACCACTACTAGTTCATATCATAATGTAGTTATCTATGGTGATAACTCTCTTCCAGGAGTAGGTCCTCTATCTAAATTCTTTAAGACAGTTAGGGAGAAAGTCAAAGTTTCTTCTTGAGCCTTCTGTTTCTTAAAAACAGTCAGCTGAGACACATTTTAGAGTGGCAAATTTTGCTTCCCCATATAGCTAATGGATAAGGTATTTTGGAGTAGGTTAAAGGGAATTTTCCAAATCAAGCTCTTCAGCCAACTATCTACCCTGACCATGAGTAAGGACAGATGTATATAGGCTTTGGGGTGTGTGTGTATGTGTGTGTGTGTGTGTGTGTGTGTAAAGGGATCATTCTGTGGCAGATGCGGATTAATCTAGAATGAAACTTGGACCTAATTTTTTGTTCAATAGTTCCCCTTCTTAGTCCTAGTGAGAACTAGTCCCAGAACTAACTTAAAAAATATTTGTTGAGCATATACTATCTACTATGTACACAGCCATAGGCATTGGGATATAAAAATTGAATTCAAGAAACAGTCTAGTGGGGGAACTAGAGATAGAACATTACAAAACATTGTTGGTGGAAGAGTGATGGATTTGTTCCCAAAGAATTGTGGAACAGAATTATGGAAAAGAGACACCCAACCCAGTGTGGGGGAAGTCAGAAGGGTTCCTGCTGGTGAAAGTAACCCGTTGCTTATCCTTAAAGAGTAGATACAAGTCAGAGTGGGGCATGTGGCTAGAGGCACCCAGGCTGGGTTTGTGGGGAGATAAAGCATTTTGATATTGTTTCAGGATGAAGCTAGTGGGGATTCAGCAAGGGGTAAAAAGACTTCACGGGAGAGGTATGAGTTTCTTAAACACTGTTTAGGAGCATTGCCCTTCTGCTGTAGACCATAGGAGGCTATTAAAAGCTCTAAGATGAGAAATGACATAGGTCAATTTGCATTTTAGGTGTATGAACTGGCAAATGAGGGTTAAGTTTGAGGAAACCAAAGGAGAGGGAGAGAAGTTGCAGTTAATCCTTGGTAGATCCTAGTCACCACACACCTACAAGATTGTCATTATCTGTGCTCTGAAATCTGGAACTATTTGCCCCATTAATTTTAAGGATTTTTGTTATACTTTAAATATGTTTTTAAAAATCAAAGATACACACAGTTATTAGCCAGCCCCCTGCTGTCCCTTATTCAACTCTAGTCCTCTTGTGCAAAATCCACCACTTGTCTTCCAGTTATTTCTTCTTGTGGTTACTTCTATACAACGAAATGATGTTCTTTTGCCCCTACGTTGTGATTTATCATCTCCAGATATGATCAGTAAACTTCTCGACATGTTACACAATGATATATAACATGCTGTCTCCCCTCCTCCCAGTTCACATTATACTTGTATCACGTTTTGAGTTCCTCTATTGGTTACCGATCTATTTACACAAGTCATGACCTGAAATCCATGGCTTCTACTACCTATACCGACTTAGCATCAACCAAGTGGAGCACACAGAGCCCAGTGGGAGAGGATAGGGGAGCTGGTAAAACAACCCAGCCAGGGGGCTCCCACGATACAGCCCCTCAAAACTGTTCATTGGAGAAATGTTTAATTTATTAAGAGCTGGGTCACTCTTCCCATGTGGCCACTTGTCAGACTTGTGTTTATTAAGGTAGAAAATAGAATCTTCACATAACTTTTTTTTTCTCTTTTGCCTCTCCACCCCAAGTTCCCCTAAGCTGTCCCAGTCAGTTGTAACTTACTATGAACCAGCAGTCAAGAATGCTTTTTTCTGTGATGTATTATGGTCTTATGTGGGTGGGAAGAGATTTTTTTTTAATGTAGGCAATAATTTTTTTTTTTTGTCTGTGCATGGCAAATTTGCTTCCTCTAAGAGCAGTGGCAACCAGAGCTCCTTCAGTGTGTGACTAATTCACGTGACTCAGACATAGTCTTGGGCTTTGTTGTGGAAAGAGAGTCAATTCCTGCTGAATTTGTATCTGTTTTGATTGTTGTCCTAAAATTCGATCTGAAAATGCAGTGAGTAACATTTTATTTTATTTTATTATTTTTAAAGATTTTATTTATTTATTTGACAGAGATAGAGATAGCCAGCGAGAGAGGGAACACAAGCAGGGGGAGTGGGAGACGAAGAAGCAGGCTCATAGCGGAGGAACCTGATGTGGGGCTCGATCCCATAACGCTGGGATCACGCCCTGAGCTGAAGGCAGGCGCTTAACCGCTGTGCCACCCAGGCACCCCAGTGAGTAACATTTTAAATCACACATTTAGTAAGGACAATTTTTTGTGCCCCATTTCCTTAATTTCTAACTTAATTCATTGCAGTCAGAGAATAGATCTGTATGACTTGAGCCCTTTAAATTTTTTTGAGATTTGCTTAATGGCTCAGATTATAATCTAATTAAGTAGATGTACCATATGCACCTCAAAAGAATGTTTATTTTGTTGTTTTTGTTAGAGGGACTGTGCTATAAATGTCAATTAGGTCAAGTTAGTGGATAGTTTTGTTTGCGTATTCTGTATTCTTATTGATTTTCTATTTGTTGTATCACTTATTGAGAGGGGTTATTAGATTTTTCAAATATAATTATGAATTTGTCTATTTCTCCTCATTTTTTGTTTCATCTATTTTGAAGCTTTGTTATAAGCTATGTAAACATCTAGGATGTTCTCTTGATGAAGTGACACATTTATCATTATGAAATGACTTTTTAAAAAGTCTCTGGTAAAATTCTTTAGCAGTGGAATCCCTTAATTAAGTCACTTACTCCATAAGACCTTTGGATGACTGAAGGCAAGACTACTCACCCATAGCAATTCAAGTGCACTGCTATTTATGCCAGATAGAAAATGGTTGGTTTGGGGTCCTGGGTGCAAGATTCTACCATACTTTTATGGGTTTAGACTGAAGTCCTTCTTACATTTTGAACAATAGTAATGGCCAATGGAAACACTACACCTTTAAGACATGAAACTAGTTGGTTAAAGGAGATATAACTTCGTCAGTTTCAAGCATACAATTTTATTTTCTCCAATCACTGCTTTTGATTCCCTTCTGCCCATTCTTCTTGTTCTACTAGGCAGCAGATTTTTCAGAGTTCTGGTACTGGTCCACTTACTTTCTAGTCACTTCCAATTTATTGAACTTTGTCCACTGTCAATTCTAATCACAGGTCTCACTCAAAATCTTCCCTCTCCCCCATCACAGGTTCAGACTTCCGGCTTACAAGACCTTCAGCAAGGAACCTATGTGGTTTGCCTTTCTGTTCCCTTTCCTCATTTCTTTTTGAGGGATTAGGGACAAAGGGGGAGGGTGGGGGCACAACTACCATTTCCTCATGCTGATTATTGTTGCCTCTTTTGCTAAGACGGGTGGACCGTGGGTGCTGTCTTTGTGCGAGGTGCTCATAGGCTGATTCTCTCATGGAATATATAAATCAGTTTTTGGGAGACCACATGAAGCTTCCCCACCACACAATTCCCTTTTTGAAGGTCTGGCCCTGACCTCCCTCAATACCTGCCCCTGGCAGTCTGCCCTTGCTGGTGGAGCTTACCCAAGGGGCAGACAGATCTTCAGAGTGTGGCTCTGCAGGGCAGATTCCTCTCAGCGCCTTCTGCTAGAGCCACTCACCCACAGGAAACTCAAGGGTCCATTCCATGCCAAGAGAAGACACTCATGCTGTTCACCGCCTCCTCTTCTCTTAAACCTACCATTCCCCTCCATTTTCCTTCACCTGCTCAGCAAGGCCGAGAGAAAATCATCAATTTCACCCCTTAAGAAGCCATTCTTGGGGGTGCCTGTGTGGCACAGCGGCTAGGCGTCTGCCTTCGGCTCAGGGCGTGATCCCGGCATTGTGGGATCGAGCCCCACATCGGGCTCCTCCGCTAGGAGCCTGCTTCTTCCTCTCCCACTCCCCCTGCTTGTGTTCCCCTCTCTCGCTGGCTGTCTCTATCTCTGTCGAATAAATAAATAAAATCTTAAAAAAAAAAAAGAAGCCATTCTTGACTTTTTAAGGTACCTCTAATCCAGACTTTTTGAACCTTGGCACTATTGACATTTCGGGCTGGATAATTCTTTGTTGTGGGGGCCTGTCCTGTGTATTATAGGGTATTTAGGAGCATTGCTGGCCTGTATTCACTAGATGACAGTTGTGACAATCAAAAATGTCTCCAGATATTGTCTTATGACTCCTGGTGACAGGGTGACCAGCTTTCCTGGAGCTAGGGCTGAAAGTCCCATGTCCTGGCATAATACACAGAATACTGTCCCCCTAAGGCAGTCCACATGCAAATCCCCCAAACCTGTGAATGGATTACCTTCCATGGCAAAAGGGTCTTTGCAGATGTGACTAGTTAAGTATCTTGAAATGGGAAGATTACCCTGGGTGATTTGGATGAGGCCATGGTAATTGCAAGCGTCCTTGTGAGAGGGTGACAGGAATTCCAGAGTCAGAGATGTGACAACAAGAGCTGAGATCAGAGTGATGCAGTTGCTGGCTTTGAAGATGGAAGGGGCCGAGAGCCAAGTAACGCAGTCAGCAGCTGGTAGACGGGAAAGGCAAGAGATAGATTCTCCCAGGGAGCCTCCTGGGAGAGGGAACACAATCCTGTCAACCCCTTGACTTTATTCCATGGAGACTTCCGACCTCCAGAACTGTAAGATAATAAGTTTGCATCATTTAAGCCACTAAGTTTATGCTTATTTGTTATAGTAGCAATAGGAAACTAAAATGCCTGGAAACTCCTCTGTCCCAACCCCAATAGGATTGTTGGTCATCCTATATGGGGGACAAAATTACCCCCTGATGAGACACACTGCTCTAAGTTTTAGGAGTGGTTTTTCTTGAGCTTTCCTCACTTAGCTTTGAGAAGAGATGTCTCCTTTTCCTTTCTCATAGGATGAGGAAGGAATCGTCTCTTACCGCAGAATATTACATTCCCCATAGGGCAGTTGCTCAACAACTTCCTCTTACCTCTCTACTAACTCAGTCTTTGGGAGGTGGGGGTGGGGCTGGAGGCGTGTGGTGTTGGTATTGCGGGAGTATCTGACAAAATTGGTGCTTGGCTTTCTGTCCCCAGCTTTTGCCAATTCTTTTGCTAATTCCAAGACAAAAGAAAAATCCCATTCAACTTTCTGTTAGCCTCAAAAGTTGTTTTGGGCAAAGCCTTTTATAGCTTATAAAAAGTAATTTCTGCTTTCTTGTTGTCTATGAGTATGAGTAAGAAGATCTGATTTCAGGTACAGCATCTCCATTTCCTACCCCTGGTCGGCTACTTCCTTGTCTCCCAATATACACAGTTCCATAGTAACATAGTTTTAAAGAAAGCACTTGACTGCTTGGCCAATAAGGATACTTTCAAGCCTTCCTAGCAGCTATCTGGGGATAAGGACTAAGATTGGCCAAAAGGTTGTTAGTAACTTCTGGGTCATGTCCTAAAAAGGAAGTAGCTTGCCCTCTATTTCCTCTTTTCCCTAGGGTAGGAGTGCAGAAAACATGATGGTGAATTAGCTTCAGCCAAACAGATGAGGACAATATGCCAGAAGACACTGGAGCCAAAAGACAGAAAGAACCTGGGTCCCTGGATGACCCCATGGAGTAGAGCTACCCACCTATCCTTAATTAAGGAAATTATGTATGTACAAGCTTATCAACAAAATTATTCACATTCTTGCCCATTTCTGTGTTCTACACAGTAGGGATTCCCAAACACTGTCATACCGATGATGTTCCTGACAATATTTTCAACTGTCCAAGTCTAAATGAAAAAATAAGGGGGCGCCTGGGTGGCACAGTGGTTAGGTGTCTGCCTTCGGCTCAGGGCGTGATCCTGGCGTTATGGGATCGAGCCCCACATCAGGCTCCTCCGCTAGGAGCCTGCTTCTTCCTCTCCCACTCCCCCTGCTTGTGTTCCCTCTCTTGCTGGCTGTCTCTATCTCTGTCAAATAAATAAATAAATAAAATCTTTAAAAAAAAATAAGAATAATGTAGTGGTTAAGAGGATGAAAAGAAAAGCCGCATACTGGGAGATGTTATTTGCAGATATCTGATAAAGGACTGTTTCCATAATATAGAAAGAACTCTTAAGAATCAATAATAGGAAAACCAAATAGGCCAATTAAAAAATGGGCAAAAGAATTAAACTGACATTTCATTAAACAAGATATACGAATGGCAAATAAGCACATAAAAAGAGGTTTAACATCATTAATCATTAGGAAAATGCAAATCAAAAGCTGCAAATACCATCAAACACTAGAATAGTTAAACAAAAATCAACATTGTCAAGCATAGGCTAAGATAAGAGCCTTGAAGCTTGTCTATTGCTGGTGTGAATCAAAATGGGATGGCCACTTTGGAAAACAGTTTGGCAGTTTCTTGTGAAGTTAAATACACACTTACTATATGACCTAGCAGTTTCTCTCTTAGGTATTTACCCAAGTGAAATAAAAACCTATTTTCACACCCTATGACCCAGCCATTGCACTACTGGGTGTTTACCCCAAAGATACAGACGTAGTAAAGAGAAGGGCCATATGCACCCCCAATGTTCATAGCTGCATTGTCCACAATAGCCAAATCATGGAAGGAGCCGAGATGCCCTTCAACAGATGACTGGATTAAGAAGCTGTGGTCCATATATACAATGGAATATTACTCAGCTATCAGAAAGAACGAATTCTCAACATTTGCTGCAACATGGACGGCACTGGAGGAGATAATGCTAAGTGAAATAAGTCAAGCAGAGAAAGACAATTATCATATGATTTCTCTCATCTATGGAACATAAGAACTAGGATGATCGGTAGGGGAAGAAAGGGATAAAGAAAAGGGGGGTAATCAGAAGGGGGAATGAAACATGAGAGACTATGGACTATGAGAAACAAACTGAAGACTTCAGAGGGGAGGGGGTGGGGGAATGGGATAGACTGGTGATGGGTAGTAAGGAGGGCACGTATTGCATGGTGCACTGTGTGTTATACGCAACTAATGAAGCATCAAACTTTACATCGGAATCTGGGGATGTACTGTATGGTGATTAACATAATATAATAAAATAAAATTTTAAAAAATCTGTATTTGAATATTTATAGTGGCTTTATTCATTATCACCCCAAACTGGAATCAAACCAGTGTGTTAGGGTTGGAGAAGCTTCAGTCTATATTTGAAGCTCTAATTCTTTTTTGGGGGGGAGGGGCAGAGGGAGAGGGACTGAGAATCTTAAGCAGGCTCCTGATGCGCAGGGCTTGATCCAAACTAGAAACAAATCAAATGTCTCTCAACTGGGTAACAGGTAAACAGAATGTGATATATTCATGTACTGGAATACTACTCAGCAGTAAAAGGAGTGAACTACTGATACATGGAACAACATGGCTAAATCTCAAATACGTTATACTAAATGAAAGAAGTCAGACTCAATAGTCTACTTACTGCATGATTTTACGTGTATGATAATCTTGCAAAGGCCAAACTGCAATGACAGAAAACTGATCAGTGGTTGCCAGGGGCTGGCAGTGCTGATGGGGTGAATTGAAAGGAGCACAAAGGAATTTTTTAGGGTAATGCAACTATTCTATTTAACTATTTTATCATGGTGGGGTTATAGAACTCTATCCATTTACCAAAACTTGAGGAACTGTACACTAAAAAGGGTGAAATTTACTATATGTAAACTATAATTTAATGAAAAATGGAAAAAAGAATAATGCAGTGAATTTTTAGTCAACCTAGTTAAAGATGTTATTATATTATGCATGCATTAAAATTTGTAGCACTGTGTTGTTGATAGTACAGTATAACATTTCCTTTTTTTTTTTTTATTTGGAGGAAAAAAAAGTTGGCAACTTTATCCTGGAATCCCAGATTTTTGGTGGACATCTTCCTGGTGGATGTAATCTCAGCCTAGGATTCACTGCCTTGGAGTCCAAACTCTATAGATGGAATGAGGGATCATTGTGCAATAAAATAAAACCACTCAAATTATATCAAGAAAGGTGTTTACTAGGGAGATATAGAGGACTCTTGTGGAACCCAAATGCAGGAGCTCTTCCTGGTGTGTGGAAACAAGAAAGCCTTGGGCAGCTTTCCCCCTTCCCTACCCCTCATTTTCTCTCTTATTGGTTACAAGTTCTCTCCTCTGCTGCTCTCTCCATCATACCCCTCTGTCCTGGATGCGCTCTGGGTTCTTCTGCTTGTTCATGGCCCAAAATGGCAGCTACCCCAAGTTCTAAGTGGTCCCTGACTCAGTCCATGTTCACTAGAGACAGAACCTGACCAGCTCAGCTAATCATGGGTTAACTCTTCAGTTCAGGCAGCTGTGGCCAGAGAGAGTTGGGTTATGAAGAACTGAGTTGCTGAGGCTGTGGACATGCATCAGATTATTAAAGAAGGGGTGTGGAAGGCAATGACTGGTACCTTTACTACAAATGAGTTGTGTTCATAGCCTGCTCTTAGTAAATGCTTGGCAAATGAGTAAAGTAAACCAAGGAATGTTTCCAATCTTCCTTCTATGTGTCAACGAAAACAGATCCTGATTTGTGAGACTTTGGCCTACTGAAACTCTGGTGTTTACAATATACTCAAAGGATATACCATTTTTCATAGCACAGAGACTAATGAAAGCGGCTTTTATTTGGGTGTTATGCCTCTGGCTCAGTTCTTGACCTATCTTAAACGAAAGTAATGTGTTATGTCTTCATAGATCTAGTGAACGCTAACGAATCAAACTTTTCAATGTCCCCAATTATCCTTCCTTATTTATTGCACTAGGAACTTAAGATTCAGAGAGGTTAAAGGAACTGCAAAGGCTACACAGCAAGGGACTCTCTGCGCTTTGATAAGGACTTGGAAGTTTCTAGCTCCCAGTCTCATGCTCCGTCTACTAAGTCACTCTCTGAAAAAAAATTTGACATTAAAAAGATTGACTCATTCTGTAACCATGAGAATTGGAAACAACTACTGTACTGTGCTTTTTTTTTTAAGTTTTTATTACACAAGCAATACATGTTCATTATAAAGAAATTAGAAATTGTGGAAAGCCAGGCAGAAGAAATTGCAGACAGATATATTTTATTTTAAATGCAAAATAGAAGATTCGTTTTTTTTTAAATCACTGTGGCAGGTCAGCCTCTCAACATTCAGAGAGGCACCAGCAACTTCTTTTCTCAGAGTTGAGGAAGTGAACATTTTCCTCCTCTTCCCACGTTACAGCCTCCCTGTTGGCCCTTCAGAGAGGGAGAATCACTCCTTTGCTAGTGGCTGCCAGCATGCTTCCGGTTTAAGAGCTTTCCAAAGTCTTCACAGAGATAAAGCAAAACCACGGCTGAAGTCCAGAGAAGGCCTGGAGCAAGCGCCATGAAAAATGTACTCTATGTTTGGAAAAAAAGAAAAAAAAAGCCAGCTCAATTGAACACATGTATTCAGGATTCAGTGGGCCATATGCTAGGGAATAATAATTACCCTGTGCCAGATACTTGCTATAACAACACTACGTGGAAGGACAAATTTGTTTTATTTATGAGGACTCTGAGGATTTTGAGAGGTTATGTAACTTGCCTAAGGAACCACGGCTAGTGAATTATGTGAACAGAATTTGAACCCAGACAGGCAGACTCCAGAGCCTGCTACCTTAACCAGTACTATCTGAAAAGACAAAATTCTTGGATTCATTAAACAAGAATTTGGGGTGTGGGAGCAGGAACTTAAAAACCACAAAAAGTACAAGGAGAGATTAAGAATCATTCATATTTCTACTACTCAGTATTAATCATGTACCGTGTTTGTTTTTTTTAAGGATTTTTTTTAAATCACATGCTTACAATAAAATAACTCAAATAATGCAGAGGTGTACTAAGTAGAAAGTAAAAAAGTATTGCCCAAAGTTCCTGCCACGTTAGATAAACATCTCTGCAGATATCTTTTTATCTACCTATTCAGATGGGGGAAGGCACTTTATTTTGTGCCTCTAAACTCACTTTTTCATAATAATATTTTTTTACTATATTATGTTAGTCACCATACAGTACATCCCTGGTTTTTGATGTAAAGTTCGATGATTCATTAGTTGCATATAACACCCAGTGCACCGTGCAATACGTGCCCTCCTTACTACCCATCACCAGTCTATCCCCTTCCCCCACCCCCTCCCCTCTGAAGTCTTCAGTTTGTTTCTCAGAGTCCATAACCTCTCATGCTTCATTCCTCCTTCTGATTACCCCCCTTTCTTTATCCATTTCTTCTCCTACCGATCTTCCTAGTTCTTATGTTCCATAGATGAGAGAAATCATATGATAATTGGTCTTTCTCATTCCTCTTCTTAAATTCATGTTGGGTCCATTTAGGGTAGAGTCATCTTCCATCCATCCATCCATTTTTCTATCCATCACCCATGCATCTATTCAGTGGTTATTGTGTACCAGCCATTGTACTAGGTGCTTGGGATAAAAAGTTTCTAGGAAATGGTAAAAGAAAGCCTGGCGCAAAAAATGGACACTTAAAAACAATTATAGAAACTTAATAGCAAAAAATGAGGTACTCTGTAAACATGGAGATAAAATGGCAGTAACAACAATTTACACCAATTGAGAAGTTACCATGTCAGGCGCTATTCCAAGCTCATTAAGTATATTAATTCATTTGTGCCTGGGGAGGTCAAAGAAGGTTTCCTGGAGGAAGTGATATTTGAGTTGAATCACGAAAAGGCGAGGAGTCACTTAACGGAGATTAAGGTGAAGAAAATGTATCCCAGGCAGATGGAACAACCAGAAAGAGTGTGCTCTGAGAACTGTGAGTGCTTTGTGGGGAGTGTAGGGAACTTTGACAGTGGGGAAGTAACAAAAGCTGAGGCCGGAAAGGTCAGGTCATGAAGGGGCGTCATGAAGAATTTTAGGGAACTGCATGGCGTAATTTGATAAGTATATTGTAAAGATCTCTCTGGCTGTATGTGGAGGGTAGATTGTAGGAGAATAAACACGAAGGGAGAAGGACCAGTAAGGAAGACCTGTGAGAAATGGTCCAGTTGAAAATTGATAAGGGCCTGAATGTAAGGTGTGCATCTGGGTGGAGGAAGGAGAGATGTCCAGAGGTTAGAAGGGTCAGGGAATAATTATAATAGTGATAGGAAACATTTATTGAGCTCTTAGCAGTGCTCAGCAATCTCCACCACAGCCTTATAGGAGAGACGCTGTCATTAGTCCCATTTTACAAATGAGGAAACCCTCTTTCTCTTTTTCCCTTTGCTCATTTGTTTTGTTTCTTAAGTTCCACATATAAGTGAAATCATATGGTATTTGTCTTTCTCTGACTGACTTATTTTACTCAGTGTGATACTCTCTAGCTCCATCCATATCCCTGCAAATGGGAAGATTTCATTCTTTGTTATGGCTGAGTAGTATTCCACCGTAGACATACACCACATCTTCTTTATTCATTCATTAGCCGATGGACACTTGGGCTGTTTCCATAATTTGGCTATTGCACATGGTGCTGCTGTAAACATCGGGGTGCATGTATCCCTTTGAAGTGTTCTTGTATCCTTTGGGTAAATACCTAGTAGTGCAATTGCTGGATCATGCAGTAGTTCTATTTTTACCTTTTTGAGGAAGCTCATACTGTTTTCCACAGAGGCTGCACCAGTTTGCATTCCCACCAACAGTGTCAAAGGATTCCCCTTTCTCCACATTCTCTCCAAGAAACAGACTCTTAAACTATCGAGAACAAATTGGTGGTTTGTTGGGGAGGTTGGCGGGGGGATGGGTGAAACAGTTGGTGGGGATTAAGAGTACACTTATCATGATGAACACTGAGTAATGTATAGAATTGTTGAATCACTACATTATAGTACACCTGAAACTAATATTATACTGTATGTTAAATAACTGGAATTTAAATAAAAGCTTAAAAACCCAAATGAGGATACAGAGCTGTTGAGTAACTTGCTCAAGGTTATAGAGTTAGCAAGTGCTGGGGACTAGTAGTAGACTAGTAGCGAACCCAGGTTTTCTTTTCTTTCTTTTCTTTTTTTTTTAAGATTTTATTTATTTATTTGAGAGAGAGAGAGACAGAGACAGAGATAGTGAGAGAGAGCACAGAGGCAGAGATAGTGAGAGAGAGCACAAACAGGGAAGAGAGGGAGAAGCAGGCTCCCCACTGAGCAGGGAGCCCAACATGGGCCTGGAGGTTCTGGGGAACCCTGGGATCATGACCTGAGCTGAAGGCAGACGCCTAACCGGCTGAGCCACCCAGGTGCCCCGAACCCAGGTTCTCTGACTTCTGACCCTGTCTTATGCAAACTCCTAACATTTTCAACAACTATATTTATAGGGGAAGTCAAGACAGAGACTCAAAGAACAACCGGATGTGGACGTAAGAGGGTGATGTTATGATGATTCCCAGATTCCTGTATTGGACAAATCCTGGGAGCAACTGAAGTTACGGTAGCATTCTAAAATAAGAACATGAAGGTATCACAGCACGCATGGAGAACCGCTGCTTAGCAAATCAGATTTACTTCTCTCCTTTTATGTATGTGACAGAGAGAATTTCTCAGTGTCACTGTGGCAGAGAATGCCAGTTATCTTCCATATCCGTTCTCAACTTCTTTAGTAAATAGAAGGCCTGATTTTAGAGTGGGCTCATGATCACCATGTTATTTTCCCCAGTTATATGTGTCCACATGATTGAGTATAAGAGGAGGCTGAGTCAGCAACTTCTGAGAAGTGCCCTTAAAGGAGAAAGGCCAGCACTTCTTGCCTTTCTTCCTTCTGGCTGGAATACTGACATGATGGCTGGAGTTGGAGCAGCCATCTTGAACTATAACATGGACCTGGGGATGGTAGAACAGTAACAAAGAGGGAGCCTGGGTCCTTAACACAATGGAGGGCTATATCAACCCTGGACTGATGATGACCTTTTTGTGAGTGAGTGCCTTCTGATTTAAGCCACTACCATTTTGATTGTTTTGTAGTTAAAGCCAACTTAGTTTGAATACATTGATTATGTTGTACTTTGTAGAGCATATTTCATTATAGCTTTTGTTTTCATTTTTTGTTTTGGATGATGATAGCAACTTACTTATTCCTTCAACATAAATTTGCTGAGTTCTTAGTATTCGTCAGTGAACATTCTATACATTGATGGCATAGCAGTGAACAAAACAAAATCCCTGTGCTCTTGGAGCTGACTTTTGAGTGGAGGAGAGAGAGAATGAATGACTATCTCTATAGACAATGTGATGCCAGTTATTAAGCTATTGTTCCAAACTATCCTTCTTCTGCTTTGCAATGCTGGAGCTGAGACTCAGGGAACCATGCTTCTGCTTTGCCAGCTGGATCCTTGTGAGGGTCTACTGAGATGGGGCATCAGGGAATCTGGACTGCCAGAAGAGGCAGAAGGGACATATGCATGTTTCGTGTTTGCTGTATGGTGCCAGCCCCAGGGGTTTCCCCCAGAAACCTCACCACCAGTGGCAGGTGCTTCCTTCCTGGTTGTCTGCGTTCCAGTTTTGCAGGAATCCCCATTTCCCTGCTGACCGTGATTTGCTACAGCTGCCATAACAAAGAACTGGAGACTGGGTGGTATAAATAATAGAAATACATTGTCTCACTGTTGTGGAGGCTAGAAGTCTGAGACTGGGGTGTTGTCAGCATTGGTTTCTCCTGACGCTTCTCAGCTTGGCTTGCAGATGGCCTGTCTTCTCTCAGTCTTCACATGGTCTTCTTCCCTCTGTGCCCATCTGTACCCAGATCTCCTCTTCTTACAAAGACAGTGTCATTTTGGACTAGGGTCCTTTTAACTTTACTTCTTTAAGGGCCCTAGCTACAAATACAGTCACATTCTGAGGTACGGGGAGTTAGGACTTCAACTCATGAATTTTGGCAGGGACACAACTTAGACCATAACGCTGTTCCAACCTTCTAAATTTTAATAATTCCAACCTCTCTCCTTTGCTTCCCCAGTCCCAGGGGTGGGAGCTACTTTCTACAGTTGTTAAATCCATGAAACCTTGTGATCCTTTTTTGCAGTTTTGGTTCTTCTGTACCTCGTGCTCAATTCTTTACATTAGGTTTTCTCCGTTAGAGTAACTGGGGTGGGTTCTCCCTCTTACAGAGCCCTGACCAGTGTGAGGCTAGACAGTGTGGCAATTATAGAGACAGTAAAGTGGTGTCCCAGGGAATCAGGCTGGTCTCCCACACAGGCTTTCAGGAGGCATTGCCTCCAAGAGTTACCACATTTGTGCTCTGGCTCTTAGCTTGTGATGTTCACAACTCTGTTTGGTCAGTGAGCCTCGAGTGGGTCATGTTCTTGGTGGTGGGTCTTTGCAAAGCAAACTCACAGGAGATCAAGGTGCAGAGTAAGAACCTGATGACCATTTGTTACATGACGTAGGTTTGGGCGTTCATGCTCTGTGCTTACCTATTCTCTTCTTGAGGAAACCTAGGCATCCAAATGCAGCTGAAGGATCCTTGGTGAGCACAAAATGTGAGCAAGGTAAAGAGGGGGGTGGTATGAGCAGTAAGGTGACCAGATTAGGATGTTCTAGTATTTGTCTCTGCTAAGGGACAGTCTGCCAGGCGGATGAGAACCCTCATGTTCACCAGTGAGGATGCCCACTCGAGTGACACAGACGTGTGGATAATCTGTGGCTCTGTCGGCAATGGCTGGCTCCCTTTTCCTAGATTTCACACAGGTCAGTCTGGTTTTTTGTTCACATAAATCCTTCCTGCACGTGAATGTGACTACTTCTCTCTTTTACATTCAATTAACACCAGATGATATTTTCGCTTCCTTTTATTCTTTAGACTTTTCTTTTAAGGCGACTTTTACCAAAAGCTAATATCACAGAATACATTCCACTTTTAACTGAGGGCATAACTTTATTTCAGTATTTGAATGCGGTAACCCATTGTAAGGCCCACAAGTGGGCTTCAGATCAATAGGACCTCTACAGGGAAGGGCGTAGCCGGTGTTGTCACCAAGTGGAGTGTTGAGCAGGGTGCAGAGAGCAGGGATGAGCATGCCTTGCTCAGGGTTGACATCCTATCTGGCTGGTGAAGAGAATTTATGTGGGTACTGTGCTAGGAGACTGACGCAGGTCAGTGTCGGATTGGGGAGAACTTTGAATTCCAGACCAAGAAGCTTGTACCTCATATAGACATGAGGGGGGTTGGGGGGTTAACATTGAACCCTGGCCTTCCACCTCCAACTCCAGGGCTCTGGAGGTGACAGCCTTGAGGTCTAAGCCCTTGTTATATTCCCTTTATCTCATTCTTCATAAAACTTGACTTTCAGTAAAGATGCTGGGTGGAGCAGTGCTAGAAGGGTAAGTAGTTGGGGAGGAGGGGCGCTGAGGAAGCTCAGGGAAGCAGGAGCAAAAACACAAACATAAACCACAGAAGAGGAAAGTGAGCTATTGGTTATTATTTCCATTCCTGTGGATATGAAATACCATCCCAATTGTGGGAAGCTGAGAAAGGCCGCAGCAAAATAAAAGAGAAGCGGTCGCATGAACAGTGATGTTCAGATGTTGGAAAACATCTAAGGTGTAGACTTACGTTATGGAAATATCCTTAACCTCAGCCGAATTCCAAGAACATTCTAGAAGAGAATGCTGGTAATGCTGGATTTGCTTTGTAGGGTCTTCGCCATTAGAGACCCACAAAATTGTAAACCTTGGAAGCTGCTGGGTTTTAAAGGAAAGGATTCTGAACCCTTGCCATTTAAAATGCATTTTTCCGGCATCATTTCAAATGAGTCAACACCCGTCCCTCTTCAGGCTCCAACTCACTAAGTTTGTCTAATGCAGATTTAGAAATCATAACACTTCTAAAGACAAGTATATCCTAAATGCCTAAGCCACCCTAGCTCGCACTGGTGCAAAATGTTTGGGTAAAAACAACAGAATATAACCAACTGGGCTTTCTAACTCTTTCGCTACCATGGCAATCACTGGAAATGTGGCCACATTGTGCTTTTTGGCAATGGCTCACACTTTCTCTTTGGTCACTAACTTCTCTGAGGCCAGGGCCACTCACACCTGCAGCACTTGTGTTGGCCTCTGCAGTTTTTGTTGTGGCTCACCTGGCCGTGTCCTGTGGATGTGACTGCCTTCACAAACACCCTTCTTGCTACTGTATCTGCAGGGTCACTGACGTGTATGTCATTCCTTGCTCTCCTGCTCTGTTCCCGGTTCCCTGTATCTTCAGCAGTGACGGTGCTGGGATAGAATAAGAACTCCCCCCCACCCCCACAGTTTTTTATTAGCCCCTGAGGAAGAAGGCCTTGCTCCTTCCATTAGTCACAACTATTAGTCACTAATCATTAGCCATTAACATCAGAACTCTCATTTGACTTAGCCTTTGCTTGCATACAGTCCCTCTGTCGGGGACCCTGGCAAGCCCTCCCTCGGGGATTGAGCAGACTGCACTCTTCACAGTAGAGATCGTCCTTCCTTGCCAGGGTCACCAAGAGTTCCTGCACCACGAGTGGGCAATTTGATCTCGACTTCACCGGGAGGCCAGGGAATTCCCAGGCCCGGCCAAGGAGACTCCTGCGGGGCCTTTGTTCCTCTTCTTTGTTCAAGAGGCTCTCTGCCTGTTCCACTGGGTCTTCAAGACGACACAACCCCACTCGGCCTGCCTTCCCATTTCTGAATTCCCGTGATGGGCATGCAGAAGAGGGATCACCTTCAGCATAAACTGAAAAACATTCACTTGATCCTCTTCTGAAGCTGGCAGGAGGCAGGCTGGGAATCTGCCATGGAAAGAAGAACTCGGCCTTGCCAGATTCTCCAGTTTCCAAAGTCAAGAAGAGATGGGGTTGGTGCCCCAGAATGGCCCGCCTACCAAACAGCCCGCAGAGATGGCTACGCGGGAGAGGCGTGTCCACTACGGAATGTTTGGGAGAGCTCGTGGGTCTGAATACCACCAGCCTGTCCCATAATAGCCTTTAGAAATTCCTTTTAGGGAAATTGTATGCCCGGGATTGCTGAAGTGAAGAAGCCTATTAAGTTACTCTGCATTTTCAGCGCAGAGGAGGGACTATTTTTCACCATTTAGGGTAAACTTGGATCATGCCATTCATTTGGAACATTCTGTCAATCTCCATATGATGATATCCTACCAGTCCTTTGGTTTGGCTAACATGGGACGTCTTCCCTGCACCAGTTCGTACGGAACTTACTCGCTGCACACAGCTCTCATTCTGTAAATTCTTGCAGGGCGGTGCCTGGTAACTGTTGGCTCTCACACAGTATCAACATAATGCTTTGTGCATAGTAGGTGGCCAAATTAAACTGAGGTTTTTGTGTCTGGATAGTAATAGGAATTTGTTAAATTTAGGTAAAAAAAATCTGTTTTGATATAGATACTACCCATTTATTTCTAATTAAAAACATGTTTTTTTTTTCTGTAACGATAACATGACTCCTTTTTCCTAATAAGAAGATTTTAATAGCTCTGAAAATTAGACATCATTATTAAAATTTCTCAACATTTGTACTTGGTCTAAATCCTGGAGGAAAAAAATACATAATTAAAATTTGATCAGTTGACTATTTCTCTCACAAAAGAATATTTAACTCTTAAAAAGAGTTGAAAGAATAAGCCTTCAATATTTAATTCCATTTTTCCCCCTCTTGGTTTAATTTTTACATATGGGACGAATTCGCGGTGAGAGCTACTGATTGAAGATGGATGATGGTTAGTGACGTGGGTTTGCTTCTTCCTGCTGTCCCTTTGTTTTCCCTAAATGGCAGGGATTTTTATTCAGCCAAGGAACACAGTCCTCTCAAGTTCCTTCCATTAGCTCTGGAATTTATTTTGCCAGGTGACAACTTTAGCATTTGAAATTTTTACCTAGAAAAACAGACCTTGTAATGGCTGACTTTGACACTTGGCACGTCAATGCGGCCATCAGTTGAGTCTAATAATCTTAGTTTATACACATGTTACATTTCTCTGTTAAAGGTTTAGACACCCTTAAACATGCACACCCTTCCACCAGACCTCGTTTAGCTCACTATTTCCTGGTAAATATTCCATTACTTCAAGGAATAGGGATTTCACTGAGCTTCAACTGATAGTCAATCCACAGTTAAATTGCTTTGGACAAGTAGAACTCCAAATGCGTAGAGATGCGAGGCCTGCCCTGAAGTGGTGTCCTCTGAAATTTGGAGCCCAAGCTACTGTCCAGGTGCTAAATTGATTACCCAAGGACTGATAAAGTAGTCTTGAGTCGTACATGCAAGGAGGGGTTGGGTTTGCTTCATGTAGTTAATTAGAACGGAAGTCACTTTACCCTGAAAGTTACCGTGTTTCAGCTGGATCAGTGGAATTTAGATGTTCTCTGGAGAAGACACAATCCCTCATTTCTCTTTTTCCTTTTTTCGTCAACAGTTAGACATCTGTGGACTCCTGTAGCCCCAGACATTAGCTAGCTATCATTAAATGTAATTTGGAGCCTTAACAATGCTGTCGATATGCTTTGGTATTTTGTCATCACTTCACTATTGGTTTCAATCCTTTTCACTTATAGAGATTTCTTCCCCTTTCATCTCTGTGGTTGCCAGACTTGTAATTTGTTTTTCTGCTTAATAGAAACCTTAGAATCATTGGTATAAAGTATGCTATGAAAAACACATGCTTTTTAAAATAGCTCTTTTCGTCTTTTAAAAATTAAAATATTGTGTTTTCATCTGCTTTAGTACCATACATGCATATTTTATAGCATCTCCTCTAAACTTTTCAACAAGATAACGAAAACATTTTGTACCCTTTTATATGCCTCTTCATTTCTCTTTATATAGAAGAGAGGAAGGACAACATTTGTGCAGCAAAAGAGACGCTGTGAAAATTCTCAAATGCTAGCAAAGATTTTGACTTTCTATAGACAAAAATATGGAAGAACCAAACTGTGGTAACTCTTAAAATGTTCAATTCTTGCCTTGCCTTTCCTCAAACAAACAGATAAACAAAAAAGTTGTTTTTTTTTTTTTTTGGAGAAATTGGATGATATAAGGCCTTTCCATTGATTTTTCTAATTAGAAAGACAATTTGAGAACTGTAATTAAACATGACTTAAACTACTTTCAACCTAGTCAAGAGTAAATAAGAAATAAGCTTCTAAAGTTTCAATTTTAAGAATTTCAAAGCACCTTCATTTACTGAACTACTTGGAAATTAGCATTTCATGTGAGAAACAAGGATTTTGCCTTAAATGAATTTAGGACTCTAAGCCATGGGTCGACAATTGTCTTTCCTATGTACACACCTGTGTGACTGCCATTCCAATGGGTATAGAGCACGTTTGCAGTGCCCTGGAAGGCCCCCTTGAGTCCCTCTTTTTTTTAGATTTTATTTATTTATTTATTTATTTATTTATTTATTTGAGAGAGAGAGAGTGAGCGAGCAGGGGGAGGAGCAGAGGGAGAGGGAGAGAGAATCTCAAGCAGACTCCATGCTGAGTGCAGAGCACAGATGCTGCCTCACTGGGGGGCTTAACCCCACGACCCTGACCCTGAGGTCATAAACTGAGCTGAAACCAAGAGTTGGAGGCTTAACCTACTGTCGCACCCAGGCGCCCCTCCCTTGAGTCCCTTCTTAGTCAGTACACTCCACTCCCTCAACTCTTCCTTGGATAACCAGGGCTCTCTGTCCAACACAGTGGGTTAATTTTGCCTGTTCTTGGTCTTCATATGTGCTGAAACATACCATATGTACTCTTCTGTGTCTGGCTTCTTTCTGTCGACATAAGGTCTGTGGGATGATTTGTCTATGTTTTGTGTAGCAATAGTTCATTCTTTTTTTCCTCCAGATTCTTCACAGAATCCAAGTCATGGCCAGTGGTAGAGAAACCCCTGGCTGAAGGGAGGCTCCGGGTTCTGAGTATTGGTTCTGATGCCAATGAACTCAAGGGGTGACTTTGGGCCGCTTGCTTCATGGCTTATTTCTTATCTGCAATATGTGAAAGCTTACCTAATGGGCCTCTTAGCACCATGCAGAAGTTTTAAAGGCAGCCAATTAGAGACTTCAAGAGAGAGTATATTTTACACCTCAAGGCTCTCCCACCCTTGTATGAATAAGCATCTGTAAGACTGCCTGATTCCTCTGGAGACTTCTGAATGTCTTGCCTTTGGCTAGGGAGGGCAGTGCTAACAGCCAATTCTGACCCTTGGTGCAGGTGTTAACTTCAGGCTAGAGATCTTGTTTTAAGGTATCCAAATGACGTAATGTCAAGATGAAACACTGACTCCGAGAAAAGAATTGAGAGAAAGTGGCAGGCTTACACTCCCTAGTATCTTACTTATTCCTCAGGAAGTCAAACTGCATCCTTAGGCTTAGCAGAGACCCCATCCTCTGTGCATGCATGACGTGCGTGTGTGCGTGTGTGTGTGAGCGTGTGTGTGAGTGTGTGAGTGTGAGTGAGTGTGTGTGTAGGGGGAGCATGAGAGACGGGCTTCCCCTGTCTGCACAATGACCAAATGCAGTCAGCACTTCTAGGGCCATTTATGGCTTTTTAGTTATACGTATTTCCTCCTTTGTTTTGCCTCCTTTGTTTTGCCTCTTTCCTGAAAAACAGTTTCCTATTGCTGCTGTCAAGAATTACCACAAATTTAGATGTATTATTTATTTATTATCTTAAATAATAGATTCTGGACATCTGAGGTCCAACACGGGTCTCCCTGAGCTAAAGTCAAGGTGTCGGCAGTACGGTATTCCTCTCTGGAGGCTCAGGGAGCGACTCGTCTTTCCAGCTTCCACAGGGGCCGGTGTTCTTGGGCTCGTGGCTTCTTCCTCCATCTTCAGAACCAGCAATGGCCTGTCGGGTCTTTCTTACATCACGTATTGAGTCTGGTATTGAGTCCTCTGCCTCCTGCTTCCATGTTGAGGGACATTGGTGATAACACTGGGCCCATCCAGATCATCCGGGATAATCTCTTTTAAAATCAGGTAATTAGCAAAATCCATTCCATCCTCCACCTTAATTCCCCATCGCCGTGTCATTTGACACATTCACAGTTCTAGGGTTTAGGATGTGGCCGTTTTAGGCGGGGAGCATGATTCTGCCTACAACACAGGCACGTGGTAATTTCTTTATCCAATTAAAGAGAGATCAGTTAACGGCAATGACCATTTTCTGGATTCAAACTTTTAATTTAATTAGGAAAAAATAATCTTTTGTATAAAAATCGATACCTTCTTAAATTCATTATTAGCAAAGAAGAGTTGTATGTTCAATGACGGGATGGGAGGCATCCTTAGATATAAGAGTGTGAGAAAGACAATATGATATAAACGTGATGAGTGTTTTTATGTGAGAACTGTGTGTGTGTGTGTGTTGAGCCAGCTGTGTGTAGAGCTGGATCCCATTGGCTTATGAGAACCATTGTGTGCCGATTTTCCTAAGTTTACATTCAGCGAAATCACATTAAATGGCTTGACATTAGCCCTGGTGGGAGAATTTACACCATGGAAATCAGCAAATGCTGCAAGTCAGGGTTTAGTCTCCCTGGAGAGCCTGTTGTTAAACACAGACCAGCAGACCCACTGCTCTCGGTCTGTGCACACAGCAACACGGTTGGCCAGTGCTACACCGGCGGGTCCCTCAGCCCCGTAGCCGGGGAAGCAGCAGATCCCCAGATGCATCAGGACGAGCTGGCAGTCCTCTCAGTGCTGTCTAGACATCTCTAGTTGCTATGAGAGCTGTAGGCTGCACTGGGGGCTAAGCTCTCTGGTGTGGGCAAACGGTGATTGCTTTGTTCTACTCTCTCAACCTCTCTCTGTCTAGAATTTGTTTAGGTGTTTTGCCTGACCTGTCCAACCCCCTGTCATCACTTCATTGTTTGCACCCCACCCTGGCTGGGCTGGAGCCCCTTCCTTTGAGTGGCAATAGCTTGCCCTTGCTTGTCCAACAAGCAGGAACTCAGTGGCATTCAAAGTTCAAGGGAATCATCCAAGGAGCTTGTTACAATGCAGATGGTAAGGCTCTGCCCCAAGAGATTCTGACACAGAAGGTCTGGGGTGAACACCAAGGATCTGCATTATCCACAAGCACCAGGTGATCTCGGAGGCTGGAGGGTCATTTTCGGGCCACACTGACTGCCCAGCCTGGGAGCTCCTGGAAGGCTGGCAAGCCAGACATCTTCGCCGGCATTGTATCCATATGCTGTGGGATCTCAGTAGGGAACAAATAGAGTCATTTTAAAGAAACATAGAGCCTGGTCCAAGATTCGTCTTCATGAGCCCAAATATTCTGAGTATTTGAAACTGCCTGAATAGTTTATTGAACTTTTCACTTTCCGTGGATGTGTTTACTGTTTGTTGTGTAGACATAAACCTCCCAGCCATAGACAATGCCTGTGGACGGGAGGATTCCGTCTTCACCAAACTTAACCCAATTTGTGTTTTTATTAGCAAACCACTCTGACTGGCAATTTTCTTAGCAGGAAAAAGTTCAGTTGGTTGTGTGGTTGTTAACTTCGCTCTTTCTCGTTTCACATGTGAATGAGATCAGATGGGTTTTCTTTAAAAATAGGATCCAAATTAATTTATACTGAGTTGATTGAAAAATAGAGAATGAAAAATTACTACCTTATGAGACTTGGGCCTCAAGCCCTTTGATATTTGATACAATTTTTACCCCCCCCCCCAGCATGCAATCTTTCAGTAGCATGTAGGCAAGTTTCAAGGAAAGGAAAGAGTAATGAAAAATCTAATATAAAGGCTATAATTTTCTAAAGGAGTCTGTTCCTTATTAAGATCAAGTGCATGTCAGTCATCTCATATTTTTGGAACATCCAGTGAATGTGAGGACTGTACTGGGTACTTCCACGTGTGGAAAATTTTATCCGGCGTATTCGATTTTTCTAGTTCAATATACATGTGAAAAAGAGAGCAAATGAGATGTTTTCTATATCTTATCAGCGGAATAAATACATTGGAGTTATTTAGTAGAAAAGAACCTCTGACCACATATGACTTGGACTTGAAGCCACAGAACGACTATAAAGAAGGGGGAGAAGAATATTTGTCTTAGGTCTCGCGTAGGGAGGTCATGAGAATCAAGTGCAATGACTTAGGTGAACATTTTATAAAAGACTAAGAACAAAGTAATATAGTTTATGATGGTATAATCTAGTTTTTGAATGTAGTTTATAAATATTAATATATGCGCACATAGAGCATTCCAGGCTTAATAATTTCAATTTCTTGCCTTTTATTCCAGTGCCATCTAGGAGTACAATGGAATTAATGTATTATCATTTTGAGATGAAATCATAAAAATGCGTCATCTTCCTTTGCTTCTTTTACTTTTTTTTTTTTTTAAGATTTATTTATTTTAGAGAAAGACAGAGAGAGAAGAGCATGAGAGCAGGACTCCCCAGTGATTGGGAAGACTGACATGGGGCTGGATCTCACAACCCTGAGATCATGACCCGAGCCAAACCCAAGAGTCGGACACTCAACTGACTGAGCCAGGGGCCCCCACTTCTTTTTCTTTTAAAAAGTTTCTTTCTTTTACATAGTGCCCACCATGCCCCTGGAAGTGTCTCAGCATAATGTGGGTTTTTCCCATGGTAGTCTGTCAGAGTGTGAAGTACGTCAGCTGCTTCCTGCTAGCTGGGATGGAAGGAGTTAGTTGCTCACTCTTCAACCCCCTGAGTTCTCAGTCTCATGACCCTCTCTCTATTTCTCCTTCCTCCCCGTTCTCCTTAGAAGGGCACCCAGGCTTTGAGGAGGCCTGAGCAATAAACATGACCTATAGTCCCTGTGGTTCTTCCCTTTTTCTGACATGAAAAGAGAGGCACTTCTAGAGGTAAATCTGACTTTTTGATCACTTCACAATATCCCTTTCCTTTGCTCCGCCTCTAGTTCATACACACAGAAACCTTGTGTGAATATATATGAAATATCAAGGTGCATTGAAAGAAGAAAGAAATGTTAGTGGATCAAGATAATGAACATTTCAAGATTTCTTAAATTTATCAAGGGTCCTAACATAATTTCCTTCTTTGGGTATTTTTCCTCTTTATAGAAGTAATAGCAATTAATCATAGAAAATGTGATAAATATGGAAAAGCACAAAGAAGAAATCAATTGTCCATTATTCCACTGTTCAGAGATTATCCTTATTAATAGTTATAAAGTATCTTTTCAGTCTTACAATCTCGTTTTCTTCGTAGGGATGTGGATATATGTGTACACACTCTGTCTGCACATATTTAAGATTACACTTTAGGTACATTTGATAGCTTGATTTTCTAAAAGAGTCTATATTTAACCTTTCCCCATATCATCAAATATTTTTCCATAGTATAGTCCCTGGAACAGAGTAGGTATTGAGTAAATGTTTGTTGAATTAATAAACAAATTATTTTTTACCAGATGCATGATATTCTATCCTATGAAAATACCATAATTAATCTCATCCATTCCCTATTTTTTCCATTTGAAAGTAGAAACAGCACGGGGTAAGGTGAGAAGTTATTTGTGTAATTACAGCCGCGATGAGGGAGGGAGAGACCATCTGCAATGAAGACAGGTAAGCTGTGTGAAGCTCTCTGTGGAGGAAGGCCTGGGGGAAGAGCATGGAACCTCCAAAGGGTGACTGTGAGCTTTATGGACTTTATTCCAGATCACTGAAAGACTTCACCGATGAAACATGGACTAATGTGAAGGGAGGGGTCCTAAAGTGAGTTCAGAAACAGTCATCAAAATTAAAGCAGAATCAGCTCCCGAGAATGCTTTCAGCTGCAAGGAACAGAAGCCCCACTCAAACTAGCTTCAATAAGAAGGACATGTACTGAATCATGGGAGCGTGGATTTTCAATGAATGAAAATCGGGAGGAGTTCAGATTCAAGCATGGCTTGATTAAGCTTTTTACTTTATTTTTATGTGATTGTCACAAGTCTGCTTTCCTCTGTTGATGAATTTTTTCCCCAGGCTAGTTCCTCTGGACTCCTTGGATGGCTGCAGCTGGCCGCCAGAGCTACCTTGCTTTCTTGTTCACCAAGAAGTAAGGAAGATAACAAGAGACAGGACTTGGAATATCTCCTAAAAGGAAGTAATAATTTCCCCTGGAGATTCTAGTAAGACTTTCTTATGTGATGGTGGCTGCATGAGCCTGGACATCTCTATTCTGAAGTCCATGACTGAGGAGGGTTAATAGGATTAACTCAAAATTAGCAGGCAGACTGAAATAATTCATAGGATGTGTTATGCATTTCGGTGTAACAAACATCCACAAAGTCTCAACAATAAGTGTTTATTTAGCTCCCGTGTCTGTGTGTGGGGGCTGGTGGCTGTCTGATCTAGGATGGGGCCAGCTGTTATAACTTGGCTGGGTTGCCCTTGCTCACATATCTCTCCTTCTCTGCTCCATGTAGCTTCTCCTGGGACTCTAGGCAGGTTCTTCTCATGGTGATGGTAGCCGTGAACGATGGCGTGTGGAAGCATGCAAGGCCTCTAAGGCTTAGACCTGGAAGTGACACACCATCACTTCTGTCTCATTTCACTGGCCAAAGCAAATCACGTTAAGTAAAGAGGAGGAGAAATAGACCCTGTCTAGTTAGGGGAGGAATTTCAAAATCACAGGGCAGACGCTGTGGGCGGAGCTAAGGGTGAGGCAAGTGAGCACTTGTCTTCCACGAAAAGTTTAAGGGGATGCCAAGATATTTAATCAAGATAAATGATATTTTAATGCAGTATTTTTAAAAATCAAAATCAATGCAAAAAAAAAATCCATCAGGAGCACAATACCAAAATTAAAAAAAAAAAAGACAGGATCGGTATGGGGAAAGGTAAAGAATGAGAGCCAATAACTCCATCTACCATAGACCACCAACCAACCACAGGGTCCCCTTTACAGGATTCTCATGCCTCAGCCCTAGGAGCCTTAAAAATAACTCTGCCCTCTTGAAGTTTGTTGTTTTTTCTTTCTAGATCTGTAGCTCAAGTGTCTGGTTATCTTGGAAGTCTTTAAGAAATTTAATAGGAATAATTTTCAGAAAATATCCCGAAGAATAAAATATTTCTTGAGACTTCTTTGGTTTAAAAAAAAAAAAGACAACAAAACAAGAAAAGAAAACCACGTTCCATTCAATGGTTCTTATACATTAATCCATTCCTTGTTTTTTAGTTTAAGAATTGGTATACCCATAAAATTTAAAATTATCTGGGTAGTACAATGATTCTCTAGTGACTGTGTTTCATCATTTTTAGATTTTTAAATACAGTACATGTCTTAACAAAGTGCAGTGAAAGTCTCCTTGGATCAGCTGCAAGTTATGCCATGGATGCTTAACTTTTTATAAATGAGGTTGGCTTAGGAATTCAAGAGCATGTGTTCGTGTGGGGAGACCTTTCTCCTGTCTTGGGTGGTGAATGATGTGCTGATCCCAGCACTGAGGATGTCGGCCGGAGGGAAAAAATTCCTAAGTTCACAGGACTCGCTGTGTGTGGAACTGCCATGGGTCCACGAACAGCCACAGAATTATGTGGGAAATAATTTTCAAGCAACCAGAAGAAAAGAAATTGGATCTAAAATTCTATTATTGCTTTATTTAAAAAACAATTCTCCGGGCGCCTGGGTGGCACAGAGGTTAAGCGTCTGCCTTCGGCTCAGGGCGTGATCCCGGCGTTATGGGATCGAGCCCCACATCAGGCTCCTCCACTATGAGCCTGCTTCTTCCTCTCCCACTCCCCCTGCTTGTGTTCCCTCTCTCGCTGGCTGTCTCTATCTCTGTCGAATAAATAAATAAAAAATCTTTAAAAAAATAAAAAAAATAAAAAACAATTCTCTTCTATAGCTTGAAATGCTAGAGATACAATCTGTCCCGGTGGAAATCACATGCTGGCTCCTATGGGGTGAACATCACCTTTCCATCATCTGACACTTCCCCCCAACCAGCGGCACCCAGAGACGGAAAGGAGGGGTGGGGTGGGGACTGGCCCCAAACCCAGGAGAATTAGGAATCTTGTTATGTGGTGGGAACTGACCGATCCTAAGTGAGCTGTTAGCCTCAAACTATTTCCTGTGATGGCCTGATGTGGAGCCTGAAATCAGCACCCGTATAATCATTTATGAAAGTAATTGAGACACTGCATCTTCTGAGGCGCGTCAAAAGGCTAACGTGTTGACTGAGAAAGTTAATTCTGACTGATTTGTCGTGGCAGAGCTGTGCCATCCGTGGGATTTAAAATGGAGACAGAGAAAGAGGGAATATAAATCCTTGAACTGCTGTTGAAAGCGGGACCGTATGGAGGGATACCCAAGTGTCGTTTGGAAATAAGTGTGAAAAGGAGGGAGATCTTTGGAGAAAGCTATGAGGAGAGGCAGGGGAAAAGTCCGTGGTTTCAGGGGCTTCTGTGGCCACATATTAAGCATCAGTATGAAGTGAATTTTTAACATAAGGCAGCAAATGTGATTTTGCAAGAAAAACCAAGATTTGGAGCAGATACAGAGAATGGGATAAACCCAACCAAAAACAATATACCCTTTTAAAAATAGCTAGTGCAGTGCTAGATTTCCCCTCTAAATTTCCCCTTTGACATCTGTTTTATGCAGTCTTTTTTTTTTTAAGATGTATTTATTTATTTGAGAGAAAGACAGAGACAGAGAGTGAGCAGAGGGAGAGGGAGACAAGCAGACTCTCCACTGAGTGGGGAGACTGACACGCGGCTCGATCTCGCAACCCTGAGATCATGGCCTGGGCTGAAATCAAGAGTCGGACACTTAATCGACGGGGCCACCCAAGCGCCCCTGTTTTATGCAGTCTTCAGGATCATACCTTAAAAAAAAAAATCCCAGATGTAAACTTGGTATTTCTTTGATTAAAAAAAATATGGTGACTTCTCACTGTCCACAAACTAAAATGTGGACTGCCTTGCATGGCATCAAATGCTGTTTCAATTTAGGCTTTATCCTACTTCACAGAAAATCCAAGATAAATATTTACTACCATGTGCTGTTTCAGGATCTGGACACACTTGTGAACAAAAGCCACTCCTGACTCATGCTTCCCAGACCGTGGCCCCCGGTGATTCCCATGCTCAGCCCTGCCTGTGCTCTTCCTGTCCGTTGTCCAGAACTCCTACTGATCTTTCGAGACCCGAATCACAGAGAGCACTTGTCTGCAGCCTTCTCTCACAGGTTAAGCAGAAATAATGGCCCCTTCTCTGTTTTCACACAGCTCATTGTTTGTCCTTCAAGCATAGGACCTAGATTTGTATTATTAGTTGAATATCTCTCTCTTGATTTGGTTTGCAAAACAGATGATAAGCGAGGGCCTGAAAGAGCGGCCAGTAACTGACTGTAAGTGAACAAGGGAAGAAATGGGTGGAGTCACATAGGTCACGGGAAAGCATGTCCTGAAAGTCAGGGACCAGGGTGGACGTGGCAGTGAGCAGCAGGGGAGAGAAAGAAGCCTTTACCTGGAGTCACCCAGAAGGGCAGGTCCCAGATTTGCAGGTCCTGGTGGGACGTTTTGGAGGGCCCAATGCTGAAGAGGAAGTAGGGGACAGAAGCTAGGAGGTGACACTGAACCTTTAGGAGCAGAGTTCTGTCTGCCTTGTAGGACACACATGCTCCAGGCACTGGGCCACTGTCTGGGGAGATGTGACCCTGAATTACATCTAGTAGAGTGAGTGCCTGTGTGTGTGTGTGTGTGTGTGTGTGTGTGTATGCGTGCACATCTGTGGGTGTAGGGGGGCAGGGAGCAGGGAGAAGAGATTGTAGCATAGCAAAGTTTGAAATTAGATGAGCAAAGAGAAAATTAAAGAAAATGTAGGAGGGAATCTCATAAATATGGCTGGGGCCACCTGGCATTCCTCTTCTCTGTAATTTAGCCTCTGTGGCATGTATGGTGGGGAGGATCGGGGGAGGAGCCAGGAAGGAGAGGGTTGCCACATGTCCTTAAAGAGGTAGAGCTATGGCAGAAAATGAGCTGAAGTGATAGTAGTTGGGGGTGGGGGCATTACAGCTTCTGGGACAAGGTAGAAAAAAATGGCAGATGTCCCTGGACACAGGTCAGGAAACAGGCTGAGGAGGGGCAGTGATGGGACATTCCCCTGGACACTGCCCCGGATACTCGTTCCTCTTAGAGCAGACCTCCGGGCGAATTCCTGAATTAGCTTGTTGATAATTTCATTTCCCAGATGGTACAGAAGGAACTAGGGAAACGGCTCCCTTCGATAAATTTTAATGAACAGAATTGGAGTTCACACAGTGTTCCTTATGGGCACCTTGGGAGAAAGTTTGCAATAGCTGGCCGCGGAAACTCAGACGTGTGCAATTTCTACGAACTCTACATTTGTGGAATGCCGATTTCTTAAGATTCAAGGGAAAGATGGATATGATTCCATGACCCAGGATTTTGGAAGAGAGGGAGGCTCAAGACATCCCGATGAGCTCACAACTGGGACTTTGTGTAATTACAACTGATCTTACTGAAAATAAAAGGGAGCCCCCACTCCCCCAAACAGAATGGCTGCATTAGCTGTCTGATGAACTTTAAAGGCTCAGGCACAAGAGCTGGTAAGGAAAGCACGTGATCAAGTTAAAAACCAAGGAAGGAACATGGTAAGAATCGTGTCAGGAAGGCTAACACCCCACATGAACTGAGGGTTGTAAAAGGGAATGAAGACTTTATAGTCGTATTAGGTCAGAAGATCAAGGGTATAGTTTGGGTGACGAGAAAGCCCAATGGCTAAGAGCATGGGCTCCTACCTCTTGGCTTCTACGCCTATTACAGGGACACTGAGAGTACCCACCCTGTAGAGTTCTTTTATGAATTAAGCAAAACAGCATGTGTGAGACACTGGGAAGGGTGGCTGGCCCACAGTAGGAGTATACAACGTGCCTGAGGCCACCTGTGTCCTTACAGACGTATGAAGCAGGCCCCGTGCCAGGCCCTGGGATATGGTGGTGAACCAGACAGGTGAGGTCTTCACCTTCATGGAGCTTACTTACATTTATGAGGGAGAAGTAAAAGTACCATGAGAAGGAATAACTGTGTGGGAAGGAGTCTAGGGAGAGGGTAGTGCTTCTCTGAGGAAGAGATATTTAAGCTGATACTGAAGAGGTGGGAGGGGGGAGGGCAGAGGGGCAGCAGGGGCAGGGAGCCTCCAAGTTAAGGAACCGAAAACGTGGCCATGACTGTGGGGCATGGATTGCTGAGTGAGCGGCTCAGAGAAAGCAGAACACTTGCACTTTCTGTTTTGTTTTAGCCTTTTGGTCAATAAGAATAACTTTCCGATTGCAAAGGTCTAAATTTCGGAAAGGGGACATCAAAAGAGCGCCTAGCTCTTCAAAACAAGAGCAAGACCCGTCACCTGAGTTATGGGCTCTTGACTTCCTCACCTTGGATGGTCCCATGCCCAGCAGTCCATGCTTCGGGGCCTGTTCCGGGCCCATTCACCACAGCGGGTGAACCTGGGATTTCTTGGGCCTTTCAATTTTTATTTTAGAAAGTTGTTGTCAAACAAAAAACATAAGAACTTCCGATTAATGATTTTATGAAAAGCTTTTTTTTCAATGATGCAACCTACGTAGATCGAGGAAATCATCCAGGAAGACTTGAGTTTACATTTGGTGAAAACTGTTCCACACAGCCTGCTAGAGAAGCAGCCCACGATTGAACGCAACTCAATTTTTAGGTCTGAACAGGTCATTTTTTTTAGGAGCAGATTCTAGGCAGCCATTTCCCTGTGAGGTAGGTGTCCATCTGTGGTAAAAACTTAAAGCCTAAAGGCACAGGATGGTGGGGTGGCTAGGCACAGATACTTGGTTCAGCACAGCTTAGGATGACGAGCCTGGAAGCCATCCGACTGTCAGGGAGCAGTGGAAGGTTGGTGGTGTGGAGTACTGTGTGGCTATCAAAAGAAGGAGCTAGGCGATTGTCTGTGGTGTACACTTAAGTGAACAGAGTGAACTGTGGAATCGAGTGTGCACTGCTTCCGTCCTCATGGAAAGAAACAATAGAACGCCCTAATTTTGTGCATATGCATTATTATCTATTTGTATAAACTCAGAGAGAGGTATTAGTACCTCAGGAAAGTGAGAATGGAAAGATGTTAGGAGGAGAAATAGCTTTTAGTTTATGCAGCTATGGGCTCCTTTATTTCGTTAAATAAGTACAAATTACTTCTGTAATTTGAAATTTGATTTTTTAAACACATTAAAGGAATAATCTGAGTCAGATGTCAAGAGGAAGAAGAAACAAAGAAAAAGTTCATGGTGGTTTCACATCCTCTTCTATCATATAAAACTACACTTTAAAGTGATGTGCTGTGAGATGAAAGCCTCCTTTCGTGAATCTTGGGAGAATGAAATAACGTGCCCTGTGGATCCGGTGGCCATGAGTCCTCTGGTCACCACCGTGTGTGCCTAAGGGTGCTCCCAGGCCATTGTGAGAGGTCAAGGGGCAACTCAATCCAGATCACCCTCCTCTTTCCAAAAGTTGGATCTTTAAGGTCCACTGACACCTAATGTCATGCTCTTCCTCGGCTTCTTCACGAAATCTATGACCTTGATCCTCTTCAAAGAAATGTCCCATCATGCCTGCATGTCAAGCAAACTCTTAGCGTCTTGGTTAAGAGTGCGGACCCTGCAGCTGGATGCCTGAGGTCAAAACGCAGCTCTGTCATGTGGTAGCTGCTCCATTTGGCAATTTCCACAGCTTCTCTGTGCCTCATGAAAGAAGGATACTACTGGGAATGGAGCCAGTGAAGATGTCCCCAAATGCTTGGGCAGTGTTAGCCATACAGCACTATATTGCTTGCTGTAATTATCACTCATCTCTGCAGATTCATCTCAGACGCAGCTATTTGGCTATTCCTCTCAGATATTTATTTAATTGTCTCTGCCTACTCATCCCTCTTGGACTTTAAGCAATCTAAGGGCAGGAATCAAGTCTCCTTCATCTTTGAGTGGCCAGGGTGGGGCACAGTGTCTAGCACGGAGTGGAGGCTATATTGATGTTGGGGGGAGTGAAAGGGACAATAGATGGACAAAGCCATTCTTGAGATACTTCCTGACTTAGGCTGTTTCCAAACACCCCAGTGTTTGTGTTTGCATTTTGGTACTCCTGTGAGTACTTACATCTCATTGGTGTGCGTCATCTAATTTATCTTTCTGTATATCATTTATGTTTCAACTTAAAATTATGTGCTCCTTGGCTCATGGTGTGGGTTTACTTTCTTTGGTATCTCTTTCAGTTGCCCACTAGAAGAGTGCGAGCCTGGCTATTTTTTTGCCAAATGGGATGGGAAAATCTTGGAGGGGGGAAGTATGACGGGGACTTCTCTTGGTGTGTCCTAAAGATGGTGGTGACCAGAATTTCAAGGGGTATTTTCAGATTCCACAATATAATAAAAGAAAAAGGAACCAACCCCTTAAATGAAGAACCTTCAGTCACCTCTACCTAGGTCCACATTTCAATTTCATTTCATTTCATCGACTCCTCCCCATTGATGTTGCACTGAAGTGAAAACAATCAGCAAAAGTAGGACTTAAAAGAGACCCATTCAAGGGAGAGTGTTAGGAAGAGTTCCATTTCAAAGAATGGCCCTTCACTCTTGCGGGGATTCTTTCAGTGAAACAAAAAGCTTGGGGAAAGCCAATAAGGTGGAAATATGGACCATCTATCTCCTGTTTAAAGAGAAAATATATATAGTAAGAGGCTCAGATGCAGTGTCTCCTGTTTTTGAGGTTTGGGGTGTGGGGAAAGGTTTGGGCAAACCTATTTCCGTTTCCTAGTACACAGAAACTAGATATAATATCAATCCGTTATAAATAAACATGATGTCTCCTCCAACATTCGTCATTGCTTCTGACTAGTCTACTTGATCTGTGAAAATGAGATTACTTGAAAACCTGTCCTAGATTTTAAAGCTCAACAAGATATATTGATTATACAAATATTTTTACGTCACTATATATCTTAATAAAATAACACTCATGTCTGGAGTGTATGTCAGTCTGGAAAGCCTGTCCAAAGCCAGATCTATTTATTTAAATCGGGAAAGGCAAAGGGCCAGGCTGGCAGCCACTCAGCTTGTCATGTTCTCATGGTTGAACACAGATAATAATAATTTTGGGTGCACACGGGCAGATTTCTGAAAGGAGGAAATTAACCTCTATGTTTACATTATGAATCAGCAGGGAACAATTTCAGATGTTGAGACCAACAGCAGGCATAGCCAATTTTTTCTCTCTTTTTAGATTTCGAGCCCACATGGAGATCCTACTGGAATTCCAGATTCAGATTCTAATTTCTGGGAATCCCAGTTTCTAATGAAGTGATGAAAGGACTGGGTACCCCGGGTCACCCTTTATGAAGTGCATTCTGGCATAATGTAGTTGGCAATTCCCCTGGGGAGCAGGGATTTACACAGCCTGCCATTCTTGGATGGTTTGTCCATGGGCCAGGCACTTCTGGGGGGCGGGGGGGTTGATGGCCACCTGTGGGGGTGAGTTAACAGCCCCATGGAGAGGAGAGATGGGCTCTCCTTAAATCACATCCTTTTCTCCGTGGCAAAACAGCCAGGAAACAGAAGCTGCCTTGGGGTTCACCAGGGGACTACCAAGATGGATGACTTACACGCTCCTCAAGAACGGTGTTGTTTGTTTCACGTTGGAAATTCTCTTAAACCATCCATTCTGGAACACTCCAATTTTGTTGGCAGCTCAATACCAGAGGAAATGTCTCCTTTTGGGCACTGTGAGTCCATTATGAAATCTTCCATTTCCTTTCACTGGGAGAAATTTATTTCTTATTTTACTCAAGGACAATTTTATGTACCTTGTAATTAAACACACTGACTGTTATGGAATGAATGCATGTGTATCCCACCCTCCCTTCCTATGTTGAAGCCCTAACCCTCAAGGTGATGGTATTTGGAGGTGGGGCCTCTGGGAGGTAATTAGGTTAAGATGAGATCATGAGTGTGAAGCCCAGATGATGGGATTAGTGCCTTTATAAGGAGAGGAAGAGACTAGGACCACCCCTCATCCCCTCAAATAAGGACACAGCAGAAGGCTGTGTCTACAAGCCAGAAAGTGGCTCCCGTTAGACCCTGAACCTGCAGGGACCTTGATCTTGGACCTCCCCCAGTCTCCAGAACTTGGGGAGAAATAAATGTCTATCATAACACCTTCTAGTCTATAGGATTTTGTTATAGGAGCCCGAACTGGCAACAAGACACTGACACTAAGTAGAGAATAGTTTCATTTAGATTTCACAGTGCTAATAGGTTTTTATTTATATTTAAAAATTACTTTTTATTGATATTATTATTAATGGGACCAAGGGCGATAGCTGAGTTATCTTAAACCTCCAGGGACTCTTGTGATATGATATTCCTGTGGAAAAAACCAATTAATCAAATTTAATAAAAATGAATATTGGGTCCATGAAACCAGTACAGCTACAGACCAAAGACTAGAACTGGCATCATCACAATGATTGTGCAGTTCAAGCACCGTCTGTTCAAGAGCATTGTTCCCATATAAATACGTTTAACTGGCAGGAAGGAGGGACAGATCAAGCAGCGACTTCCCTATTCTAGAGAGACTAGTGTATCAGTTTCCTAACAGAAAGTGGAGCCCAATGGCACATGGCAGATAAGGTTTGAGGGCGAGGGTGTCTGCGGAAAGGTCAGGATGCCTGGGGAAGGCAGTGGAGGATGTGGTACCCGAGAAGACCGCAGGGCCCCCGGGAGCCACCCTTGCTGGGCAGCGGAGAGAGCAGGCACCAGTGGGAAGGCAGAGGGTCAGCTTTGGGTCAAGGCTGCCTCCTCCCCGATTCTTCCTGCTTCTCGTGTGCGTCTACGAGTTCAGGGAAGCCATCTTGCAGGTTGATTCGGTGTCTACGTAGAGATGCAATCAAAGTCTAATCCCTTGGCTTGGGCTACAGGAGAAATCACAATCTGGTTTGTGAATCACTCAAGATAGCATAGCGTGGTATGAATTTCTGGTACTATTTGCCTGGAGTCTCATGTGTTCTCTAAAGATTGCAGTCAGCCTGACCTTCCTTTTTGACTTACCTCGTTTGCATTGTATTTCCTAATCCACAGTATGGACAGTTGCTTGTGAACAGAATTTTATTTACTTTTATTTAATTTTTAAGTTTTTTATTATTTTATTTTATTTATTTGACAGAGAGAGAGAGGGAGGGAGAGAGAGTGAGCACAAGCAGGCAGAGTGGCAGGCAGAGGGAGAAGCAGGCTCCCCGCTGAGCAGGGAGCCCAACATGGGGCTCCATCCCTGGACTCTGGGATCATGACCTCAGCCAAAGGCAGACACTTAATTGACTGAGCCACCCAGGCGCCCCACAAGGAGATTTTAAAGGAGTGCATGTTCAAACTAAAATATGTTTGCAGGTATTCAACCTTTTCAAACATTTATCGGATTGGTGTCTGACAAAACAGAGCAAATAAGTTATTATTACTTGTAACGGCAATTTAAAAACATTAAGGGGCGCCTGGGTAGCGCAGTCGTTAAGCGTCTGCCTTCGGCTCAGGGCATGATCCCGGCGTTCTGGGATCAAGTCCCACATTGGGATCCTCCGCTATGAGCCTGCTTCTTCCTCTCCCTCTCCCCCTGCTTGTGTTCCCTCTCTCGCTGGCTGTCTCTCTGTCACATAAATAAATAAAATCTTAAAAAAAAATAATAAAAAAATAAAAACATTGAAATCATTTACAGGACACAGAATTATAGAGTTTAGGCAAAACATCACCATTTGAAAACAAGCCCCCCCCCAAAAAAAGGAAGTGTGGTTTGCCTATCTATTATCAAGTGTAAGTATTAAATTTAGCCAGAAATGTATCGTCTTAATCTGCCCGGGCAGCCATAACACTCTAGACTGGGTGGCTTTCCCAACAGGACCGTATTTCGCACAGTACTGGGGGCTAGGCGTCCAAGATGAAGATTCTGGCAGGGTTGGTTTATTCTGAGCCCTCTCCTCTTGGCTTGAAGATGGCTGCCTGGTCGCCATGAGCTCACATGACTTATTGTTTGGGCACGAGAGGAAAGAGCCCTGGGTCTCTTGCTCCCTGCGCACCTGCCTCGGGTGCCTGCACCTGTCATCCCCTCAGAAGCCTTACCTTCAGATGCAGTCACAGTGGGAGCTGGGGCCTCAGCATTCGAATTTTGGTGGGGATGCACACATTCAGTCCGTAACATGTATCATAATCAAATGTGCAGCTCTCCATATTTATACTAATGGAAATAGAGCTCATTGACTTTGCACGATGTGTTTAAATATAACTATTTGACTTTATGTTGGTCAACAAGTAATGAACAAAAGGAATGGATAGGACACTTAAAATCTGTTCATTGTATTGTGTGTAGAATATACCACAATCAGGAAAAGAATAGAAAAGTAGTGGAAAGCGTGGAAAAATAAAGGTAAAGTCTCTTGATTTGAATCTGTCTAGTCAAAGCCTAATGGTGATGTCACCACTATGGATTTATAATGATGATGATGATGGTATCCTATAGTTTTATAGCATTTTACGGTTTACAAAGCATTTCGACTTACTTGACCTTATTTACACTGGAATTCCAGAAGCTCTTTCCCTAAGGCCTACGTCTATTGAATGGTAAAAGGGTCTGGCAGGGAGGGGCAGTCCCCTGGGGAGGCAGGACATGTCCCTGCGGTTTCAGAGCCTGGAGAAGTCCTGCCACCACCGCAGAGACAGCAAGCTGGAGGAACCTTCTGGCCAAAGGGGAAGTTAAGACTGAACTCCCCGGGTGCCTCTTCCCCTCCTCCCAAGCTAAGGAGACCAGAAGATCCCAGCCACAGCCAGGTGACATGGGTCAGGCCCTTAGCCTAGGGCCCAGTCTCTAGAGAACCTTCAATAAATTATAGTCACTAGAACTAGTAATAATAAAAACAGCACAGCCAGGAACCTTGGCTCAGCCACGAGCAGGGTCAACTGGGCCATTCCAGGCCTGAAACTCCTGCTACTTTCCACCACTTTCCAGGGAGGCATGTCGACAGCAGGGCTATCAGTTGCGGTCATGGGAACCCATTTCTCATTTGGGGGCTGCTGCGAGCTCTGTGGTTTAGGATTTGAATAGAATGGCCTTGCTCCTGTGCGAAAGGCCTGACAACAGGCCGAGCTTACCTCTAGAATATGTTGTCACTGCACTGTCACCCCCGTGAGGACAGGAGATGCTTCTGCCCCGTTCAGCATTGGACCCCCAGGGACTAGCTCAGTACCGGGCACCTAACAGAGGCTCAGTGGGCATTTGTTGAATAAGGACTCATGTGTCTCAATTCTGAGCCTCAAGGGGGTAAGCAAGTGCCGAGCTCAGGACGAAATCCACCCCTTGTTAACAATCATGAACACAAGCACACGAGGGGACAGAATAAGGAAGCCCGTGGACACAGCTTGAACAAAATGCAGCCTGAATTTTCTTACCGGTACCTAAGCTCACTATATTTAAGTGAAATGTCTTAACACCATGTCAAAACATTTACATATGCCTTTCTAACTGAAAGCCTCGGATTGTGGCAAGGCGCTCGCATGCTTAAAGCACCTTTTGATAACCACAAATTCTAGGCTTGTCCATGACATTGTTTTGGCGGTGATGTTGTGGCTGCAGCCGTGGTCTGCCCATCGCACGGCTCAGCCTCTGCTTTCCGACTAGGCTTCTGGCTCAGGTGACCTCACCACAGAACCCCAGTCAGCTCTGGCCGTGGCAAGTCTGGGCACGATTTGAAGCACTGGTGACCAAGAGGCGCGGCCCGGCCTTGGTTTGGGCGTGCCCGTCAGGCCATCCTGTGACCTCGGGGTTCACAAGGGTCAGGCACACCAGGCTCGCTGGAGGCCCGCCTGCCCCGCGGGTGTGATATCTGCTGTGATCCCTTTCTGAGAGTCGCTAGAGTTTTAGACGGAGAAATGCGTGTGTGACCGGCTCTCGGTTGGTGAGGCACTGACGTTCCACAGTCGGTTGAGTGACCCCCTTGTGGGGGTCCCAGAGACAGCTGCACTGCTGCGGTCTTCTTTTCCAAACCGGTCCTCTACATAGGATAAGTGTGAGTTTTACGGCGAAGATGAGATAGGCCTGCAGCCCTAGCTCTGTGAAGCAGGGTGGTCTTGAACGAGACCCTCGAACAAATGACAGGTGACTCGTGGCCGTGCCACCTGAAGAGGGACAGGCTCAGCGGAGCTGGTGGAGTGCCCTCTGAGCAGAAGACCACACTGTGTTGGCAAAGCCTTCCTTAGATGGCAGAGGCAAACCTGTGTTTGAGATGAGAACATACCCTCGAAGCCTCAGACAGCTTCCGGACTCCGACAGGTTTGTGTCTTGCTGGGCATGTTCTCATGGTGGAATGACCTTGATCCCAGGGTGGGGTGGGAACTGGTGGGTAGTGGGGATGGGTGTTTGTCAGGCCGGGGCCCTCACTCGGCACTGGGTCACTGGGCCGGGCCACATAGGATCACTGTTAATCGCGATCATTCTGAAGCTAGTCCGTTAGCTGGGCCTTGTGCACACGCCCCGGGTTTGGAGTCTTGGAGGAGCGCAGGCCAGAAACCAAACACATCTTGTGACCTCCTCGTGGGTGGAGAAGAGGGGGACTGAGCGATCAGGTGCTCTTTAGCATAGGAGAAAAGAAACATGGACCCTTAGGAGCTTCTCGGAAATTCCGAAGTTCCAGTGTGGAGTTCCACATTTGTGCAGTCAGATTCTGGTAGGGCCAATGGACGCTGGGCAACGTCCTGGGTCCTGGGTCCACCGAAGCAATGAGGAGAGGGTCCCTGACTGTAGCAGCTCACTGCCTCAGGGAGGAGACAGATTAACAAACACGAGCGAATGCCGGTAGGAGCCTGGGCGAAATACTGCAGAAGTGAGGAGGGAAAAGGAGACCCAAGCGCTGTGAGGACACTGAGTGTGGGCAGACATACTGTCATGGGGGGGGACAGTGGGAATGTTCAGGAAAACGTCACAGGAAGAAACGTTTGAGCTGAGTTTTGAAGAAGTGGATGCTTGTCAGGCTGATGGGTTTGGTGAGGGAAGCGTTTGGGGCAGAAGGACAGCAGAAGCCCCTTGAGAAAGGGGATCACAGCTCATCCTTGAGCCCACCGGGGCCTGGCACACAGTAGGGTGTCTGCAGTGAGGGGGGAGGGGGGATGGGTGTCTCATGGGAGGCCCTTTGCTGTTCTCAGAAAAGAGGGGGTGAGGTCCAGGACAGGGTCTCTGCCGGAAGCCAAGGCAGGGCTGCACAGGTATGGCTAAGGGGTTCTGGTTTTATAGTGTAGTTCTCAGGAAGCTTTGGAAGGCTTTGCAAGCAGGACAGGCCTGTCTTCCAGTGGGCATTTCACAAAGATCAGCCTAGGGCCTAGTGTAGAATGAGTGGGAGGAGGGTACGGTGACTAGCTCAAGGAAAGGCAGGACTGACGGCCTCCCCACTCTGGCACAGCATTTGGCCCAGATTTGGTCCCTTGGTGACTCCATTGTATCCAGGGAGTATGTGGTGGCCCTGGGAAGCTGCTTTCTGAGGGGCTCTGTGTCCCTGGAGAAGCAACTTTGCAAAAAGTGTGGTGGTACAGGATTGCCTGTGCAGCTCAGGCAGTTAAGCGTCCGACTCTTGGTTTCGGCTCAGGTCATGATCTCACAGTTGTGGGATCGAGCCCCGTATGGGGCTCTGCGCTCAGTGTGGAGCCTGATGTGGGCTCGATCCCAGAATGCCAGGATCACGCCCTGAGCCAAAGGCAGACGCTTAACGACTGCGCCACCCAGGCACCCCTAAATTTACTTTCTAAGACACAAAATGAAGATCACACATTACATTTGGTTTTGTATCTTACTCTGTTCGCTTAGCATTATTTCGAGAGCATCTGCTCATGCCCTTAAATATATTGTTATTTCTTGCTGAATTCCAAGGAATTCTTTATGCTCAGGAATAATGCTTAATAGCGCCTAACACAATCCACAGAAGGCATCTCCATGCAAATAAATTAAAATATTTTACTTAGGTCAATTTAAAAAATAAAAAGAGTTGGAGAGATAAATTATTTGGCTCTGCAGTGGCATGTCGGACCAAATATAATGTAGCAAAATATCAGTCTCACAAAAAAAGTCAAAGGAAAAGATTATGCTCCAAATTGCTCCTGGCTGACTGGCCTTCTGGTTATTAATTCAAATGTCCCTCCTTTTGGTGCTGTTAATGGCTTCAAACAGATCTTGTCTCCTTTTATGCGAGGGGAAAATTGGACCCATTCCAAACAAAATAGCAGTAGCAGAAGGAAGCCAACATTTGCAGCATTGTTAGATAACGCCAACTATTAATTTTCTTCCACCAAGTTCCTTTTCATTTTTCACAGAAATGTCGTACATGGCTTAAATCTACAAGTTAGACATTCCTAATGCATAAAAAAAGTTTAAAAAAAAAAAGAATTTTCCCATTTGATGAGCATCTTGTCTGCCTTCCTGGCCTATTTCACCAAGGTCAGGCAGTGACACAATAGTAGAAACCTCAGATGTGTGGGGTTTTTTGGTTCTCAACTAGAGATGGGGGATGGGGGATGGGGTATAGGGGATGGGAAGGGGGCTTTAGAATCTTTGGGGACAGGGAGGAGAGTGAGGCAGAAATAATTTGAAAATTCTCCTCACATGGTTCTGACACGTGCATGGATCGAAAACTACTTAGAGTTGTTGACTCTTAGAATTTAAGGGATCTTTGAGTTCAGCCAACAGTAACTTTCGTGTCAGGTTGGAACCTCCCTTGTTTGACCCTATGATGATCTGTGCTTGAATCCCTTGGATGAGAGTGACCTTGTGGACATTATGCTCCTGGACCACTTTAATATTTAGAACGTATTTCTCCATCTTGAGCTCTGTGTAGTGGTCATTTTTCATTTTTTTTGGATGCCTTCAATCCATTTCCCCTTCCTAAGAGCACCACGATTTTCTCCTGGGCATAACCTACCTTCTGCCAGAGCAGCCTGGGTTGGACAACAAATATAGATGTCCTCCCAATGTGGAAGTCAAAGACATCTCTGGAAGTTTCATCTGCCAGACTCTTCCTGTCAATTCCCTGGGACAGTCAAAGGGTAGGCATGTGACCCTGAAATTCTTTTTGTTCTAGGGATAGCGCCAGACAGGATGGTAAAAAAATTTCTGATACCAGGATCTTTTATTATCACCTCTTTCTTGTTGGCTCCAAGTCTGGTTGGCCCCCAGTTGCCCTCAGGCTTTTCAGTAACTGGTGAATTCCTCTATCCCAGTCAGGTGATTTCTGTTGCAAAGAAAAGCAGGAGTCATCAATTGAGGAAAGCCTTCCTAAGGGGTTCACATTTGAAGAATAGTTAAGATCCATAATTACCTAGAGCTTCCCTGTGTTGGGCCACGGTCAGTATTGGTGATTCAGGGACAAAAACAGCAGTTCTGACCTTTAAGGGCCTCATAGTATAATGGAGGAGACAGACAAATGACTTGACCATGACCTTTATGTGTGACAAATCCAACACAGAGATAAGAGCAGGTTGCTGGGCACCGGGCAGCTCTAGGCCCAGGCAGGAAGGAGCGTTAGTTTGCTTCTCCCTGGAGTCAGAGCTCCCAGGATAGGCTTCCTTGACATACAGTAGGGCTCTCATGATGGAGAAGCAGAGCAGGAACATTGAAAGGAATGAGATTTACTGTGGACACCTGAATGACTGAGATTCTGTCACTGTGCTAAGTGGTCCCAGCTGTAATTTGTGCCAAAAAAGTCCCATTGCTCTCCCCCTACCCAGGTAGTCACCACAACATTAGTTTCTTTATTGACTATTTTCTCTCATTACTTATCCTCACCCACAAAGCTCTTCTTACCGCCTCTGCCTCTGGTTGGTAGATTTCCCTACAGGATGACCCGCTCCTGGTATGAGGTGTGGACGCTAAACAGGTGACCTGAGGATGAAGCTCATTGTAAAGCTACTGACTATGGACCGGCATGGGAGAGGGTCCTCCCGCTGGGATCTCAGCTGTGGCTCCCTGTGAGACTTTGGCTCCAGTGCAGATCACAATGGAAGAAGCATGGCAGCATCCCTCACAAAGAAGGGCGGGTATGACAGGCATCCTGGGGTTTGTCTGTTCTGGGACACTTTCTCAGAAGACAGTCTAGTACATGGCTAAAAGCAGGGGCTTTGGTTCTAAAGCTTATCGACTGAATGATCCTGGGCCACTCCACTTCTCTATGCCTCAATTTCCTCATCTGTAAAATGGAACCCTTCTTCATAGAATTAAAGGAAGTAATCAATAGAAGGCAAAGAGCACAGTGCTTGGTACATAGAGCTAAATTAATTTAGTTCTTTTTTTAAGCAATACAATGAGAACCCCCTCAGCACTTCTGTTGTTCAAATATGGCAAACACTCTCCCAACCATATTCCTGTCATGGACCTGGTTTCCTATCTCCATGACTCTTGTGAGGTCACAATTCCACCTTGTGTTAAAATATCATGCTCCCTTTGCACCTGCTCGGCCAATGGTCCTGGGAGGTCAGCCTTGTATACCACCCACTTCCCTCTTGTTCTCTGCTGAAACTAATGGGCTCCTCCCAAACCATTCCCCCCTCTCCAGCTCGCGTCTTGTTCCCTCTCCTGTAAAGTTCACAGTTGTACTGGGGTAGTTTTCTTACTTCCTCTTCGAATTTCTATTTCTGGTCCTTCTGTTTGGGTCCGTGAGTTTCCTGCCAAACATATTCTTCCTGAGCCTGTGGACGTGCTCACTGTCCCTTTGCCAGGAACTGTTGCTCTATGTGGCTAGCCCTGGTCCAGAAAACCAAACTCTGCTCTTTGACACCAATTTAAAGCCAGCTGTTCATTCTTCATTTCTTCTTTTCTTTTCCAAAGTTGTGAAACTCCAACTGGAAGAAGAGATGTAAACATCTCGGATGCTCTCAGGTGATTGAGTGTCCTACCCAGGACTAGAGATGGATTCTTGATGTCTTCCCAAGTGTCAGCTTTCTGAAAGAGAATTCTACACTCATTTAAAAGAAATTTTGATGAATTTTAATTGTTTAAACACAGGAACTCTAACTTAGCTTAGTTAATTTTTTTCTTTCAAGAGAAAATAAACTGATTTATGTTTTATATATATAGTGATTATATATACTGTTTTATGTGTTTTTTTCAGATTATAAATACTATATAGAAAAGATACTTAAAGGATATTAAACTTACTTTGAGTATTATCCCCAAATCAAGCTTAAAATTTAATTTGTAGGAAAATTAGAAGAAAACACCACAAAAAGTCACTACACAAGCTATAACTACCTACACACTTTCAACTTACAGAACGCAGTTAGACCTCTACTTGTGTCAGTGTATAACCACAGATGCATGCCTTTTTTTCAGCTTTTTAGAAAATAAAGTCTGGCATTAATGCGGTGACTGTTCAAGTTCGCCAAGCATGGGGTAGTTAATCATCGGCCCCATTGCCCTTTTCATACACGCGAGAAAAGAGAATCATTGTCTACACTTCCATCTCTCCTTCCTGATGCCTCCCAAATACTGGTGTAAAAGTTCCAAAGCACAAGGACTGAACTGTGATGTTAAGCCTCCACGGTTGGTGTGGCAGCCTCGAATCAGAACGGAAGTGTCCTGAAGGTAGAGGCACCTGACATCCGTCTCTAATGGAAAACACAGCCGCCACGCTCAGTTAGTGAGCTCGCCTGCCTCCTATCCTGTAGCTCTCCTCTCTCTTGCAGCAAAACCAGGGGCAGTGGAGACATAAAAAGCTCCAGGGAACTAAGTGGTCTGTTTTCAGTTACCCTGAGATGCCAGAATATCAACCTGACCATAGAAGAACATGTATAATTTCCTAACCTTTATTGTGAATGCCAGTGTGTCAAAAGTGGGGTCGAATTCCTAGGACAAAAATAGACCTTCCAGTTCACTACAGTTTGTCCTTATGGCCTTGTAGGCAACGAGGCTTCCATCGAGGCCAGTCTGCTTGTGGACTGGTGAGAAGACCCCGCCAATTCAGTTTGCAGATTTCGCCACGCTGGACAGATTATGGCCAGCTAGAATAGTCTACTAGCTTATAACCAAGGAAATAGAGTCAGCCATACCATGGATCAGTGAGCTTTGCTCTGCCTAGCTAAAGAACTTGATACATTTATTTTCAAACACCATTCTTTGCCCCAGGCACTTGACCTAGGACTTATCTGTTATTGATTTCAGTTGGACTCGAGACCGATTTATTACTCTCTTCAGTAGAACAACTCAAGCCCCTAACCCTTGAGGGAGCAGGAAACTGAGAAGCACACCCTTGCCGTCTGCGCAGAACAGATGAAGGTGGTGGGAAGGGCATCCCTGATGAAGGGGTTCTTCGCTCTCTCTGTCGTGACTAGCATATGGGAGGGGCTCAACGTATCAAATACACGAGTAGATGAATTAGTAAATGACTGAACACGTTCATACAGGATGAAACCAAAGAGAGACCCATTGTTGTTCATCCCTAGCATGTTACCATAAATACTCCTCATGGATAGCGTATTGCAATCAATGCACCTCACCAATAGAATATTGCAGTAAATACTCCAAAGCCTCTCACTTTGCTTAATTTCATCAGTTTCATCCAGTATGTATTTGGCCTGTAAGAGCACAGAGGGAAGCTGAGATTTCATTGTACAAAGTCCATTCAGCCAAACATAGGCTGTTTGACATTCCACTGAACTTGGAGCCAAGCCTTTCCGTTATTCTAACTTCTTACCCACTTCTGGGAGAGGTGTCCAAACATTACTTCCAGAGCTTGAAACTAGCCAATGTCCTGAGCAACTCCAATTAGGATTTGGGGAAATTTAAAACTTGCGTCCAAATGATAGCATGACCACTAAAAGACCAAATACACCGACCCCACTGCCCTCTGCTCCATGGTTTGAAAGCTTAACCTCCAAGGGCACCCTTGGAGTCGCGGATGACATTTGAGGCCCCCAGCGGTGCACACAGGACACTGAAGATCCGAACTCGGGTTCAGACCCGAGTCTGGCCAAGCCGGTCTCGCAGGAGATGGCACCGCGGGTCGTCTACAGCGCACGTACGTCCCCAGATCCCCGCTCTGTGGCCAGACACCCGCTGCCCGGCCTCCTTTCCACGCCCGGCTGACTCTCAGCCGGCTCCACTGTCCCTCATGGAACGAAGCCCGCGCCGCCCTGATGTGGCTGCAGGCGTTCCCAGCAACCAGACACCACCCCTGCGGACCCGCGGCCTGCGTCCCGCGTCCCGCTTCCCGGGGAGGGTTTGCGCCTCTCAGGAGGAAAGCCCGTTCACTGGGGAGGCGGGAACCACCGCTGTTGCCCCCCCTCCCCGCCCCCCTTTAGGACATTTATATGCAAGGCTTCAGGTTTGCTGCGCTGTCTACAAAAAGCACACGTTTTCTTTGTTAGCAAAACCACATCGCCAGTTCAGGGGTTTACTTTGCACTGTTGACAATTCCATCCTTGCCCTTGCGCTGGGTTTCTGACACCGCACATTTTTTTCTTCCCTCTTGGTTTTGGCGTCTCGCGTGTTTTCTTCTTTTATCTGTCTCTCCCTGTTCCCCTCCCTCGTCCTTCCCGAGGCGTGCACTTGGGTTTTAGACGGCTGGATGGCTTTCCTTCTTGGTGGATGACGTTAAGAATACTAGTTTTAGTTTCACTCTTTTAGAGGTCCCCTGTGTGCTGACCTTTCCCCTCGTTTTTATTATCAATGTCAGTCTTTACTACCATCTTTCTCATTGTTCCTTTTGTTTTGTTTCAATCTCCGGAACAAGAACAGTGCGGTTCTGTTTGGGGGTCACTCTGCCCTCTTTCCGGGGATGGGTTGGTGGGGGGCTCTTCCAGCATCTATGTGGATTCTCTGACCATATCCACACACAGACACGCACACACGTACACACACTCCCCTCTTGCTCGACTAATTGGCCATGGCTATCCTGGGGGTTTCTGTGGTTCTTAGAGGCCAGTGTGATTGCATTGGAACTTTGGGACTCTTAAACCCAGCACATTTAAAAGGTTGATTTAGAGGGAGCTTTGACAAAGGCTCTTTTAATTATTTTTTCCTCTGCTTTGCCAGTGCACGCTGCTGTAGCCTGTCAGAGGCCAGTCCCAGGATCGTCAGGGGGCCAACCCATTAGGTGTTCCCGCTTACTCTGCAAATATAACAGGCTTATCACGTAGAACTCTGTCTCCAGCTGGTTTAAAATATAGGTGGTGCCAGTGGGTAGCAGCTGTTACAGGCTGGGGAGCCAGGAGACGATGGGGACGGTTTATGGCAAGAAGAGGTCAGAGTTGACAACTCTGTACAGTACAATGTCCCCTTCCATTCTCCCCCCTGGTGGAGGAGGGCTCTGAAGGGCAACTCCCTCCCAGGGTCCCCAGATGCCACCCTGCCCTTGCCACCCAGATCCCAGGCAAGCTTAACACTGGCTTTCAACAAGTGGGACCAAAACACTCAGTCGCATTGCAGATAATGCATAATTCATACATTTGTAATTCAAATTGTCGTGGTGATGCATAATTCAAGTGAAAAGTTGTTATTGTAAATGGGGGGAAATGGATTCTTTTCAGAGATTTTTCTTTAATTTTAAATTATTATTTTCCTTAGGTTTCAAGGTCGGAGCCGCCTCTATTTTTGCAGCTGTTTTCTCTGAATTGGTGCTGGGCTTTGTGGCTTTGCCACAATGTTGATCAGAGAGGGCAGTGCTTCCGGCTGGGCTATTTCACCCAATAAGGAGGACTTTCTGCTTTTTTCATCCTGAGAAATGAGGTTAGTATAGACATTCTATTTGTTCTCTCTCTCTGCTTGCTTCTCACTCTAACTATGTTAGGGAATTTTGTTGTTGTTAAAAGACATTATGTTCTGAGACAATTATCATATGATTTCACTCATATGTGGAATTTAAGAGACAAAACAGAGGAGCATAGGGGAAGGGAGGGAAAAATAAAACAAGACGAAATCAGAGAGGGAGACAAACCAAGAGAGACTCTTAATCATAGGAAATAAACTGAGGGTTGCTGGAGGCTCAAGGGGTGAGGGGATAGGATAACTGGGGGATGGACATTAAGGGGGGCACGTGATGCAATGAGTACTGGGTGTTATATAAGACTGATGAATCACTGAACTCTACCTCTGAAACTAATAATACACTATATGTTAATTAATTGAATTTAAATTTTTAAAAAAGCTAAAAAACCCCCATTATATTCTGAAGAGTTTCAACCATACACAAAAAGTACACAGAATAGTGTAATGAACCCATGTACACATCACCCAGTAATAGGAATGATCAAGACCTCTTTCATCCTGGTAGATTACTTTATTTGTTTATTTATTTATTATTTTTTAAAGATTTTATTCATTTATTTGAGAGAGAGAGAGAGGGCACGAGCAGGGGGAGCAGCAGGCAGAGGGAGAAGCAGACTCCCCGCTGAACAGAGAGCCCAATGTGGGACTCGATCCCAGGACCCTGAGATCATGACTGAGCCAAAGGCAGACGCTTATCGACTGAGCCTCCCAGGTGCTCCTCCCCTATAGATTACTTTAAAGCAAATTCCACACCTTTAAAAAAAATCATCTGTTTCATCCAGTATACTTCAACATGTTAGCATCTCTTCTAGACTTTTAGGAAGGATGGCCCATATGGCCCACATTGTACCCAAGGTCAGAAAAGACTCATCCTTGGTGACGTGTTCCAGGGGCTGTTGCGGCTTCATGGAACTAGAGGACAAGTAGCAACCTGGCCTCACCCCCAGTGACATCACACAGGAAACCAATCCCTTGAAGGAATGCCCTGCCGGCCCCCCCCCCCGCCTCCCCCCTCAGCCAGTGGCCCGGCATCATGGGAATTTGCCTGGTCTGCTTGTTGGTGGTAACACGACTCTCTTTCTCTTTGAGCTCATATCAAGTTTTTAAAGCCTCTCATACTGGCCTATGGTTGGGACATCAAGGAGCTAGATTTTTCACAAACAAGCTTCACTCATTTTTCATACTTTCAGCGCAAAGCAGGCTATAAAAGTTGTGGTTAGGGTGATCAAAGTGTATTGGAGCAAAGAAAAGAGAGTCATTTTAAGTCATTTTAAGAAAATGACGCTGGACATAATACTATTTAGTCATGCACAGGAGACGGTGAAGAATTTGTTTACCGTTTCTAATTTCTGTAATTCAGATAACGTGGCACCAAAAAACCCCTCTCTAATTCTAACATTAAACACCATTTACAAGAGATGAGCCTTGCTTTCCAGAATATACATGCTCCTGAAAAGACTAGGTATATATTGTTCTGTTTCGTTTCGCTTTTTGGAGGGGAGGGAAGAACCAAAAATTCTCTGCCGAATCTGGAGTTCTGTGCACGGATTTTGAAATAAATCTGTTTGAGAAGCAGAGAACTCTTTTAAAAAAGGAATAAATACCCCTTCCGTTCTTTCATTCCTTCCTTCATTCATCAAACTCTTCTGAGCTCTAAAGACTTTGTTACTTAGTGCAGTTTATAAATTCGGGTTTAGGCGCATTCAGCATTACGCAGTTGGCGGTTTGTTTTTCTAACCAGTGGCCTCACTGAGCGGAGAGGCTGACACTGATCACACCGGGATAAAAGCACGTCAATACTAGCAAAACACATATGCCTTCCATTTGCGCTTACACTTACTGTCTCACAAAAATTAGTGTTAATGGGAAGATGCTACTCTGTGGTGCTATTTGAGGAGTCAAAGATCTGTCTCCATCGCTCTCTGCTTTCGGACTGGCTGCAGATGAGGATCAATTAGGAACACATTAAGGTAAAACAGTTTCTACCTGGGAAAGGTGAGTATTATAATGATTTCCCCCTTGAGCAACTCGGGGGCGGGGGGTTAGGAGCACCGACCCCAACCCCTTCAGTCAAAAATCTTCATATAACTTTGACTTTCCAAAAACTTAACTATTTATTTATTTATTTATTTATTTATTTATTTATTTATTTGACACACAGAGAGAGAGAGAGAGAGCACAAGCAGGGGGAGCAGCAGGCAGAGGGAGAGGGAGAAGCAGACTCCCCGCTGAGCAGGGAACCCAATGCGGGGCTCAATCCTGGGATCCTGGGATCCTGACCTGAGCCCAAGGTGGATGCTTAACCCACTTAGCCACCCAGGCACCCCAAAACTTAACTATTAATAGCTAATTGTTGGTCAGAAGCCTTACTGATAACACAAACATTCGATTAACACATAGATCGTATATGTATTATACACTGTATTCTTACCATCAAGTAAGCTAGAGAAAAGAAAATATTATTAAGAAAATTATGAGGAGAAAGTACATGTACAGTACTATCTTGTATTTATCAACACAAGCCCCATCCAAGTTGATGGGCGCAGTTCAAATTCACGTTGCTCAAGGGTCAACTGTATTTCTAAAATAGCAAATTATCCCGGGTCGGTGCATCGGCTTGTGGGAGCATCACAGAACAGTGAGCTGAAGCAACAGGGCCCCGACACACACATGGGGACTGGAAAGGATCATGGAAGTCAATTATGGAGCCTGTGCATGGACACGCACACACTTCCCAGAGGACTAATTGGAGCACGTTCTTTGGAGTCCCAGAGGAACTGGGCAGATGGGTCCTCACACTTCCTTTCACACCGCTTTTTGACCCCTCTCAGCCCCCAGCCGTGCCTGAGCTGGTGGTTACTTCCTGCGTCCCGGAGGGAAGAGCAGTCTAGCTGGCTCCAAAGCCAGGTAATCATCTTAACCTCCCATGGCTAGAGCTCAGGGTCCTCTGGTCCTTCCTGTTGCACCTAAGCCCAATTTAATTCGAACCTTCTATGCTCCTGGTGGTTGTTCTTCCGTGCTTTTGTACTTTGTCAGTTTGACGCCCAGTGTTGCCTTTGGAGCTTCTGGGAGGAAAGGCTTCAAGAAGACTCAAGTCCTGCTCGCTGTGGCGGACCCCCAGGGCTTCATGCCTGCTTTATTATCCTCTTCGAACGGCTGATGTATTGATCTTGGGTCTTAGCTCTTCATATTCCACTTCTCAAATTCTGCTTGTTTTTGGAATCCTTGAAATGCTACGCTCTATTTTCTCCCAATTCTTCAGCAATGGGATGAGCTAACACCAAAACATATTTTTCATTCAGAGACTCCAGCAGGGAGCAGGTCCTCCTTTTTGCCGACTGCCTGGTGACTTTCAGGCAAGATGAAATTTACTGGGGGGAAGGGGAGGGAGAGGGGTAAAGCTCTTCCAGTTTAAAAATTGTGCCCCTGTCCTTAGATTTGGGACAAATAAAATTCCTATTTCTATTCTAAAAAGGCTGGTTGATCCGCAAGAGGGAGAGGGGCCGGGAGGGAGGCCCCCAGCCACCTTATGTTATAGCCCTGTTCCAAGCCTTCCTTCCACCTGCGGGAAGACCCTGGCCTCGCTTCTTGCTCTGCCTGGCACGTGTCGAAACACTCTAGACTACCATTGAGATCTGGCAAATTCTGAAAACTTTCCCTGAGACCATGAGTTCTACTTTTTCTTTTTATTAGGAGAGTCCTGTTCTTTCCCAGTTTTCTGATGTACAAATTGGATTTAGTTACGGTAAAGCTTTAAAACGCAGATGGGCTTTGAAGGCCTGCAGGCTACTTCTCAAGTCGCTGTTTCTGCTTGTTCAAAAGGTTCATGTCCCTGTTGCCTACGCTGCTGACAAGTAGGTTTGCAAATCATTACAAATTCTCCATTTTCATTGCTTAGCACGTACACTCCTGAAGCAGGGACAGTATCTTTTTGATGCTGTTGTTCTGTTTGGCTGTAATATACATAACACATTGAGATTATAAATATATTTCAACTAAAAATCGTATTTTTAAAAAAAAGTAATAGAAATTATAAGCACTTGATCAAAACACAAATTCCAGAAAGAGACCAATTAAGCCCAACATCCCGTATCAACACAGAGCTGAAAAATGACCCAAGAGCGCCGTATGCTATCAATTACACTGACACGTTCTAAAAAAAATACGTCTGTAGGAGAAAATACCTTAATTCCTTTGTCAGTTCTCCTTTTACATTTTAAGGGTCTGCTTAACTCCCACATTAAGGTATGTAGGGCGGCATTAATCTATGAATCAACCTGTCCGTGATTTAAAAAGTCAAAGCAAAGAATACTCTTACCCTGCCATTTTAGGACTAGTTTCTTCCTGTTGCTCTTTTGTTCTTTGAGACATTTGTGCTCTCCCTCACCCCTTGTGGCACTGCGGACTGGCATGCTTCCCTGGACAGGCACCAGATTCTAGCAGGATGAATGTTGCCGTCGTGTAATCTTAGTGAGAACCACAGTGACTAGTGCCGCAAGTTACACTAAACCAAGGATTACCAGGAGCAAAAGGAAAACAGGATCCATTATTTCAGAGTTCGGCCCACGAACCACTGATATGCTCGTTAGCATTTGACAGCATGGATAGGAAGATTTACAGGAAAAATCCAAGCCATTTGACTTGATCCAGGAAAGATTTTTTTTTTTTTTTTGGAGTTTCAGAGGGCAACATTCATGAATGTTGACTCAAAATAGAGTAACTCTTCCAAAAAGGGAGACTTTGGTTATCTTCCAAAATGATTGGGTCACCATATTGTAAGATAATACTTAAATGCAATTAGCTCCTTGTACTATCAAAACTGTGTGCCAGAAACACATGATTCCATCTCATTCATTATCACCTTTCCCAGCTCATGGGCTGCTATAAACATCGTTTTCTTCCAAGGTCAGCTGTAGTTACCTCACTGAAAACTGTCTAGGTATATTTAACTTTGGGGATGGGTCCAACATGCCACTTTAAAAGATGATCGTATTGTTTTTCCTGCTTTCCATTTCTGAAAAGGCGAGGCTTTGGCCAGTGGGTACTCGACATATCTGGCTGCAAAGAGGTTGCTGAGAGCCAGGCAACGTGGTGCCTAATTTCAGCATTCACTTAAGTAAAATTATTTATGACAGTCCCTACAGTTTTTTTTCCCCCCTTTTCCTAAAGGGAGAGATATATGGTCTCAGCCAGATTGAAGGAATATTTGCAATCAGTCTCAGCTACTGGTGTATTTGAAATACGGCCTGGAAGGTTTGAACTAGGTATGGTATATACAAAATTGGATTAGATGTCCAGAAAATGGAAAGCATTCAATTAAAACATCACTAAGTCAAGTTTTCAAATAATCACACAGCTTCACATTTTTTACGTAAGCAGCTGAAACAACATTCGAAGAACTCTCGAAAACAACTGAGTCAATCTCTCTGTACCACGCATTTCATCTCCTAAGTCACAGAAAACCTGCATAATGGAGATCTAAATGGAGAGAATTATCATTTCTAACCATCCAGGTTTGCATTTCAAGTGGAAAGTATTTCCCGGTGGACTGGAGGGGGACAGAGAATCTGGACCATACTTTCTAAAATGGCGAGACAATGAACGGCAAGAAACACAGGCTCCAATGTGGAAACTAATGGGGGTTCTAGAACCATTCCATGTCAGAGCTGGATGAGTCTTAGGGATCAGTTGTTCGAATTTTCTTTTTAATGGCACAGATTCTGCATACTAAGGAGACAAAGCAAAGCTGGTGCGAGATAAGATTGTCTGACATGTTGTCCTCGTTGGTAGATCAGAATGTTCTGAGAACTGAATTCTGTAGCAGAAACACAGACCAGGCTCTGTTGTCTGTCTTGAAACAAAGCTGATGACTCCCCATTTTCTTACCTAAAAGCTTTGTGTTATATTAATAAGATCGTCTTTTGAGTTTATAATTTATGTTGTGTGGTTGTTGCTTCTTAGCAAAAAAATAATTTTTTTCTTCTGAGACTTGATCTTGGTTCAGAAAATGAGGCTGATGCAGACAATAATGAATAGAGGGTGGAGGTCACAGTCTAACAGAAGGGTGGATTGATGATACTCTCGGTCTTTTTGTTAATTTCGCTTATTAATTAGAAATTCCTAACAGATGTGATATGGGTCAGTTAGGGAAAATTGTTCTGGGAGAATAGCTTTTCTTTTCTTTTTTTTTTTTTTTTAAAGATTTTATTTATTTATTTGACAGAGATAGGAGACAGCCAGCGAGAGAGGGAACACAAGCAGGGGAGTGGGAGAGGAAGAAGCAGGCTCCCAGCGGAAGAGCCCGATGTGGGGCTCGATCCCATAACGCCGGGATCACGCCCTGAGCTGAAGGCAGATGCCCAACCGCTGTGCCACCCAGGCGCCCCGAGAATAGCTTTTCTAAATGTACGGACTCTGAGAGATGTGTGTGTGTGTGTGTGTGTGTGTGTGTGTGTGTGTGTGTGAAAGAGAGAGAGAGAGAGAGAAAGAAAGAAAGAGAAAGGGAGAGGCTGGCAGTATTTCATGGCTGCCTGGGGCTAGACAGCAGCAAGAAAAGTAGGGGACCCACTTCTAATCATCCCTGAGTTCCCTCTTTCCAAAGGGAGTAACTGTTACATACATTCACGTGGTCAAGAGGGGGTGAGTAAGTTTCCCCAAGTCTGGTAATAGGAATGGAAATCAGGAGTTGGAATACTGGCATTTCTGAATGTCAGACCAGGGCTCAGATACTTGGGAAGTCACTTCTGTCTTGCTTGTGTTCCAGGATTGATCACCCAGCAGCACCTATTCTACTTAAACTTTATAAAGAACTTCTTTCCTCTCTCCTCTCTACAATAAAAAAAGAGACTTTTACTCAGGAAGTTAAATGTGATTAGAGAGTATGTTGTTTCACTGTGGGAGGGACAGGGACAGAAAGTCTGGCCCCCAAGGGTGCTCCCCAACTTGGTGGTAGCAGTGGTTCTCATAGTGGGATCTGTGGACCCCTGGGGTTCCCCGAGCCCTATAAGAGAGATTCATGAGGTCAAAACTATTTTTATTTTTATTTTTTATCTTTTTAAGATTTTATTTATTTATTTAAGAAAGAGAGAACAAGAACAGAGGGAGCCTGGGAGGGAGAAGCAGACTCCCAGAGAGTCCAACATGGAACTCAATCCCAGGACCCTTAATGACTGAGCCACCCAGGCGCCCCTCAAAACTATTTTTATAACACAGATATTATTTGCTTTTTTCACTGAATTGACTTTCGCGCGGGGGATACAGTAAGAGTGGCAGGTACCGCTGCTGAGACCTCAAGTCAAGTCAACTGTGCAACTGTCATGTGCTTGTTTGTAAACTATGCTAGGTTCACTGAAGAGTGCCTCGTGAAGCGGTTTAAAGTATTAATTGCATTAATTCTGATCCTCAGTTACAGGTCTTATTAATATTTTGACAAAATGGGAAGTACATGTAAAGCCCTTCTGCTATGTTCATAAGCACCACAGGGGGCTTGAGAAAAACACCTGGTGTGGTTGTTTGAGTCATGAGCTTAACTAGCTGCTCTTTTCATGGAATTCCACTTTTCCTTGAAAGAAAGACTGATGGGCAAACTGGTTATTCTGACTTAGATGTATGGCAGAGGTTTTCTTGAAAATGAACGAAGCCAGCTTTCTTTCAAGGAAAATAACTGACAGTCTTTGTTGCCAAAGATAAAATTCGAGCTTTCCAGTGCAAATCAGGTGCTTTAAAAAATTTGTATCTTCCACTGTAGGCTTGACAACTTCCCCAAACTCCAGATTTTCTGGTGAGTTTTGTAGTAATATTGACAAATTTAATTTTGGGGGATATTATATAATGAAATGTGCCAACATTTGGAAGATCTGGATAAGTCGGTGAGTTTCCAAATGACCAATGCATGATGCTGCAAAATCATGTATGGGTTCGTAGTGAAACAGAGTCCAGTGGAGTTCATAGTAACAGAATATGAAAAGTTCATCCGTAATGGATTCCAGTTCCATCTACTACCCTTTTAAAAAGAAACTACCACTTGCTGAGCTTTGGTATGGTATCAGAGAGGAATAGCCAGTTATCTGAAAAGGTTATGAAAAGATTCCTACCTTTTCCAACTTTGTATCTGTATAGAGCTCGATTTTCTTTACATATTTCAACCAAAACAACATATCACAGCAGATCGAATACAGAAGAAGACATGAGGACCTGGACAGTCGTAAAGAGATTTGCAAAAAAGTTCATCTCTCATTCGTTTTTAAAAATCATGGTTAATCTTATTGAAAGTGTTATTTACGTAAACATGCAATCGGGTTATTATTATTTAAAGTGAATTAATCAGGGGCACCTGGGTGGCACAGTGGTTAAGCGTCTGCCTTCGGCTCAGGGCGTGATCCCTGCGTTGTGGGATCGAGCTCCACATCAGGCTCTTCTGCTGTGAGCCTGCTTCTTCCTCTCCCACTTCCCCTGCTTGTGTTCCCTCTCTTGCTGGCTGTCTCTATCTCTGTTGAATAAATAAATAAAATCTTTAAAAAAAAATAAAGAATTAATCAATAGTTTAACAATTTCCCAATTTTAAATTATTAAACATCGAAGATCGATAGATATGACCTACATAAACAAAAGCTCTTCGGGGGACTCAATAATTTTTGAATGTAAGGGGGCCCTGGAGAGTAAAAAAAAATTGATAACTGCTGCTTTACTGTTACTATGCTAACTACGGGTTACAGTAAGGGACCCCGGGTGCTCTCGGGTATAGTAGAAACACACTGGGAAGTTATCAAAAGTAAAGAAGAATCTGGGGGCTGGGGAGATCAGGAAGAGATTCACTGAAACATGAGTTAATTACATATAAACAACTAAGGTGCAGGGTTGAATCAGGTCACTGAATGAAAACGAAGGCAACATAAAAAGTAGTAGGTAACTTAAAAAAGGCCCGTTCCTTCATTGGACCTAAAAACCTTTCCTACCTCTCCATTTTAAAAAAAGAATAGTGATTAAAAGAGCAGATCCTAAATGAACAGACACTTGGTTGGAACCTCAGCAAGCCTACTTCATTAACAGCGCAATCCAAGCGGGTCTTTGTGGTCACCTCAGTTTCCCTCTCTGTAAAATGGGGTAATAATGCATTGAGTCATTAAGTATAAAGTGTGACATTGCATTTGCATTCTTCTGTACCTGACCCAGGGCCTAGCGTATAGTAAGCGTTCAGTGGTTATTAGCAAGTCAATTAAACACACACACACACACACACACAGAGAGTACAAAAATACGAAACACTTAAGAAAACAAAAGTTAATTTGGTAAACAGAGCTGACATAACAATGGCAAATGGTGGCCTTGCCTCATCCAGAACAGAGATTTTTAACCTGTGAAGCTTCTGGGCGCTAACGGTTTGAGTTCTGGGAGGGGTTCTGTGAGCCTCTTTGCCCTCCCGCTGTCACTGATGCCCCCCCTCCCCAACCCTCCCCAGACTATTGTAGTTAGTAACTGAGCAAGTGACAACAAAAGAACGTTTACTAAAAAAACAAAAAAAAGGTGAACGAACCAAAAAGAAAGTTCACAAGTTTCCTGGACACGGCTCTTTCTTTTCTCAATCTGGTTTCTGCTGGCAGTAAACTCGCGGTCTCTCTTCTTTGCAGTCAGGGATTTTAATGGCCTTTTAAAAAGTACTAGGTTTCCCTTCTCTACTCATTAGTGCGTATTTCCCAGGCCTCTCTGCTGAACATCACCAAACAGACATAGGACGCAAGATCACAGAAGATTCTGTTCCCAGAAACATGGGCTGTTTCCTGCTCTCCACGCATTTTCGGTGGACTTGCTCTCGAGAAGCAAACTCGGTCACGAGCTCTCCTCGTTCCAGGAGAGGTTGGAGGTGACGCGTGTGGCATCCGGAGCCAGCCAGGTGGGGTGCAGACCCTCACCGGCTGAGCCACCCTGGACAAGCTGCCTTCTTTGAGCTTGGGGCTTCTCATCTGTAAGGACATGACGGCAGCGTCCTTTATCCTTTACCCCACCCTGCCAGCTCTGAGCACCTGATTCTTTTTTTTTTTTTTTAAGATTTATTTATTTTTTTAGAAAGAGAGAGAGTGCTGGGGGGAGGGGCAGAAGGAGAGGGAGAGACAATCTCAACCTGACTCGGTGCTGAGCTCGGAGCCCGCCGCAGGGCTCGATCCCACGACCCTGAGATCACCTGAACCGAAACCAAGCGTGGGAGGCTTAACCGGCTTCACCCCCTAGGTGCCCCTCAGAGCACTTGCTTCTAAGGGGACAGCCCCTTCTGGAAGTGTGGGCCTGTTTTAGCCTCTTTGGCTGCAAGACCAGAAACCCAAGTTGAACTAGTGTAGACACAAGACTTGGATGCTTTCTTCAGGCTTAACGTCACTCTTTTTTTTTGTTTTTGAACTTCTTTTAAATCTTGATTCCAAATTAATCTTTTTTTTCCTGAATAAGCATTTTAATAAATGTTTTTTTCCCTGAATGAGCATTAATCTTTTTTCCTGAATAAGTATAAAACATGTGCAGTGTTCTTTTGGCATTCTGCAAGAGTCAGTGTTCGGTGTGGCCAAGAACCAATTTATTCAAGTACCAAATTTACTACAAAGAGTTTTTTAGGCATTGTACGAAATAGGAGATGCTGAGGGCTAACGATAAGCTTTCTGTTCTTCTAGAAGTGTTTGGCAACTACATTTGTTAGGATCAAGTTCATCACGGAGTGCAGAAAATCCCAAATAAGTTCACTGGCAGTGCATTGGGAGAGGCCGAAGGACATAGGATTTCAGAAACCGAGAAAAGCCTGGCTGAGTTGGACAGGGAGACAGAAACCTCAGTCTGTGTCAGGTTTGCAGTGACAGGGATCAGGCTTCTTTTGTCCTATAGCTTTACCATGAGAGGCCTTCATTCTCAAGTTCGCGTCATTGTCTAGACCTAGCTTTAGCCTCCATGCTTTGCGTTCTAGGTTTGAGGAAGGAGGAGAGGGAGGTCTATAAAGCAGGTTGTGTCCTTTTGGCGAGGACTTGGTCACATGGCTACATCTAGTAGTGAGAGAGTCTGGAAAATGCAGTTTTTATTCCAGGCAATCATGTGCAGGCTAAAAGTGGAAGATGGTTCTATTACTACAGAGGAGGGAGAAATAGGTAAAGGTGTTGCAGGAATTCTCTGCCTTTTAGTGCCCGCAGTTCTTGGTCACGCTGCTTTGAAGAATGAAGAGGCAGATCAGACGAAGAGCAGTGGGCAGCAAAGCCAAGTTTATTGAGCAAGAGTATAAAGCGCCCGGAGAGGGAGGGGACCCCGAGAGGGTTGCCCCCGGAGTGTCTAAGTTTAGGGGTTTTCACCAACTCTTTTGTGGAACTATCTTAAGCAATCAGGGTGTGCTGAGTTGTGCTAATTAGGGCTCTGGTCACTAGAGGTATCTGTCTACCTATTAAGTTAATGTCTATGAACTGATGGTCTTTTTTGTTGACACCTGGGGGTTTATGTGTTAACTGCCCCTTGACCGTGATAGTAACAGATGCTTTGTGGTTAATTGTCTTATTCTAGGACATTTTGCAGAGGTCGTTTCTGCAAAGGCTGCGAAGCAGAATGCTAGCGCACTCCTGTCTAAGCTGCAAAATTGAACATCAGTGCTGTTTATCTTAGCTGTCCTGACTCTGTATCTTCTTGTCGGGGACCCCGGCCCTGCCTACCGAACTGTCCAACTCACTCTTAACATTGGGAGGCAAGTTGCTGGTGGCCTCTGCCACCAATAGTTTTAAGCTGATCTCACCGTGGAGGTGGCGAGGTGGTACGGGCTAAAGCAGAGTTTGGCAAATGTTGCTGTAAGAGGCCAGAGAGCAAATACTTTAGGCTTTGCCGCCATATTGTCTGTGTGGCAGCTACCGAGCTCTGCTGTTGTAAGGAGAGCATTCTCGCATGATATGTGCTGGAGTGTATGCAGCTGAACTTGGCATTTGGGTCTTAGTTTGTCTTCTCTGGGCTAAACAATAAAACAATAATACCAATACTAAAATTAACATTTATTCCCCAATTACTGTGTATGTGCTAGGCACTGTGCGGAACACCTCACAAGCGTTTTCTTGACTATTCCTTACAGAAACTCTGTGAAGTACGTATCATCATCATCATCATTATCATCTTCCTCGTCGTTGTCATTGCCAGTTTTGTCTACGAGGAAACTGAGGCTCAGCGAAGCTGGGTGACTTGTTCAAGTCAGTGGTAGATGGATTTTGAATGAAGACCTTGACTGTGCAGCTCACTTTTACTCTACTCCCCAAGAAAGTCCAGGCAAGGGGGTAATCAGATCCTGTGCCTGGAGATTTGCTCCAAGGCAGTGGCTTTAGAGGGCACAAAAGACTTAAATAATGTTTACAAGCTTAGCATCTAGGTGGCAAAAACTGTTAGTTAAAACAGGAAGTTACATAGAGGTTGTTGGTAAAAGAGCTCACTGGAAGCCATTGTTGATTTAAGGGCTGCTGTAAGTGCTCTCCTGGGTATCTTAACTTCTTCTCAGGATAACTCACTATCTACAGGTAGTGGTGGGGGCCTTGGTGGGAGGACACAATGGCAGGAATGTGTGTGTTGGTCGGGACTGTCGTGAATCACCATATGACCGTGATGAGTGTGGGGCCCCACATGGCTGTGCAGTATATTATCTGTACCATGGTTTGAGGGGGGCCTAGTATCGGGGGAGGCCGGAAGAAGACAGGATTTCAGATGCTGAGAAAACCCTGGATGAGTTGGATGGGGAGACAGAAACCTCAGCCTATGTCAGTGGGGGCCAGAGTCCAGATGAGCTGTGTTTTCCAATAAAGGGAGCGATATATGGATGGAAGGAGAGACAAAGGAGAAAGTTCCAGCTCTTGCTGTTGGGGAAACACTTGAACCCATTTCATTCATTTAACCCATGGAACGCTGAAGGCCTTCCTTCTTTGTAGGTAACTGCCAAGTCTATCTCTCAGCATCTAGCAGCTTTAAATGACATACAAACAGATTTCTGCAGAAAGACACTGTCTCCGAGGAGAGCTGTTCGGCTAAGCAAAGCATGGACTTCCTCTACTGGAGCACTCTGGCTTTGCCCCCACAAGACCCAGAGTTCCTTTCCAGCTCCTTTATGACTCCTGGAAAGCCACCTGATTTCTCAAATCAAGGATAATTTATTAGGAAATCTTGCCATGTGCAACAATACGAATGGGTCTTGAGAACATTACGCGAACCGAAATAAGTCAGACACAGAAAGACAAATACTGTATGACCTCATTTATATGTGGAATCTAAAAAAAACCCCAAATTCATAGATACGGAAAACAGATTGGTGGTTGCCAGTGGCAGGGGGTGGGGGAATTGAGTGAAGGTGGTCGAAAGGTACAAACTTCCAATTATAAGATGAGTTTAAGTTCTGGGGATATAATGTACAATATGGAGACTATAGTTAACACTGTTGTATTGTTTATTTGAAAGTTGCTAAGAGAGTAGATTTTAAAAGATCTCATTGAAAGGAAAAAATCTGTATGTGAGCTGATGGATGTTAATTAAACTTATAGTGGTAATCAAATCATTGTGGCAAAGTATGCACATAGCAAATCATCATGATGTACATATTAAACTAATACAAGGTTTTATGTCAATTATGTATCAATAAAACTGGGAAATTTTTTAAACAGATAACTCTAAAGAAGGAGAATTTATTATTGATATACTATTAATAACCTGGACAATACATGTTTTTCAGAACAGTTGTATGTGCATGTTCTCATTTGATGTTCACAGAAACTCTGAAGGGAAAGGATGACCCCAAGAAAACTGACACATATTGACCTTAGATGCTATAGGTGTGACTGGCTGGATACTTCAATGTATACTATCTTGTTCAGTCTTTTGGCTACCGTGGGAAGTAGAGTGTGCCCATTTTATAGAGGGAGATGCAGACACAGAGAGTAAAGTAACGTGCCCAGGGCCATACACCTCTCAACTGGCTTGTGCTAGTGCCTGAACTCGAACTCAGTCTTCTGAACTCAGTTTCATTGCTCCTGTCACTCTTGCTCAGCTGTGGGTCCCTATAGAGGGTACGACAAGGAAGTCAACACCAGTGGATTTCAGAAACTTCTGAAGACAACAGACTCTATCCAAACACGTGGGGATGCCCAATAAATCCCTTTGTTAATGTAGACCTGTGTTCATGATAGAGCAATGAAATTACCATAGAAACATCTGTTGATTTATTGGTTCATATATTTGACTGACATTTATTGAGAGACGGGCTCTGTTGAGATGCTGGGGATAAGAATAAGAAGACTGACATCTAGCCACTACTTACCAGCAAGACCATATGAGCACTTAAAGGTTGGCATCCATTCTGATGGGTTGGGTGTTCATGACATATCTGTTGTTGAATATTTTTTTTAAGATTTATTTACTTTAGAGAGAGAGTGAGCATGAGTGGGAGGGGCAGAGGGAGAGGGAGAGAGAATCTCAAGCAGACACCACATTGAGCGTGGAGCCTGACATGGGACTCAATCTTATGACCCTGAGATCATGACCTGAGCTGAAACCAAGAGTCCAAGAGTCAGATGCTCAACAGACTGCACCACCCAGGTGCGCAGCCCCCCCCCGCCGTTGTTAAATATTTTGAATACCACCACTGGATACACCAATAAGTAAGTTCCTGCCCTTGTGGACCATATGTCTTCATTTGAGGACAGAGTCAATTGAAAAAAAACAGCTGATTAACAAGTCAGGCAGTGATAAGAGCCATAATACAAATAAAATAGGGTAATATTATGAGGGTAACACCTTTTCTGCTTTTTATCTTGTATTTAGTTTGGTGTATGAAGGTATTTGATTTTGGATTGAATGAATGTTAAGTAGAAGTTAAAAGAAAACTGGAATAAACAACAACAATTCACGATGTGTTGGAGGCTAATTTAGGCGTGGTGACTGGGGAAGGCATTTCTGAAATGGTGTATTTAAGCTGGGATCTAATGTTAGGAGGGAGACAGCTTCTAAGAGAAGGGCTTCTCGTGGAGAGAGATCCTGTGAAGGTCCTACACAGGACTAGGGTTGGTATGTTTGGGGAATAGAAAGAAGCCCAGTGTGTCAGAGCACAGTGGGTGAGGGACAGACAGGTGTATACAGAAGGTTGGAAGGGAGGACATGGCTGATTCATGAAGGGCTCTCAAAGGGTTTGAATTTATTGTAAGTCTCAAGGAAGCCATTCAAGGCTTTTAAACAGGAGGGGGACATGGTCTGATTTGTGTTCTTAAAAGATCATGTTGATTGCAACGTGGAGAATAGATTCTAAGGGGGCAAGGCAGGATGCAGGGAGACCAGATGGGAAGTTTGTACAGTAGTCTGGAGACTGATGGCCTGGACCATGCACATAGCCATGGCAAGGAGGGAAGCGGATTGCTTTGGGATATATTTTGGTTATGGAATTGACAGGTAACTTGGACAAGTTAGAAAGGAGGAGTAGTCAAGTTTGTTTCCTAAGTTTCTGGCCTGAGCAATGGAGATGGAAAGGACTGGGGAAAAGAAGCAGATTTTACAGGAAATTCTGCTTTGGACATGTTAAGTTTGAGATGACTGTTGACTGTTGGGCATTTAAGTCAATGCACTTTCATGTGTGAAGCCCATAGTGTGCGAAGTGAACCACATACATAGCATAATGAAAACCACAGTCAGAGGATTAGAAAGGATTTCTTAAGGCTATTGTTCTGGAAGTGTAATGAGGTATGAACTTCCAGGGAAACTCTATGGTGATTATTAACGTTGGAAACTAAGATTCAGTAGGGAGAAGCGGAAGGTGCACAGGGGAGGCAGGTGAGAGCCAGCTCATGGAAGACCCTGGAGGGAGATGATGGGTAACTACTGAAGGGATTTGAATAGAGAATGATGTGACTACGTGGAATTTTTCAAAGATAATTCTGGAACATTACGCAGGGGAGATTTCAGGGGAGTGAGGCTGGAACAGAGTGAACGATGAAGATTTACTGCCAACAGTCCAGGTGGGAGATGATGAAGGCTGGAACTCAACTAGTGACCCTGTATCAGAAGAGGAGGGAGCAGATGCAGATCTTCAAAAGATAGATTCAACTGTACTTGGGGATTTTTTTGGCCATGAGAGTGAGAGAGGAGTCCTCACTGGGTCCGCTTTTTTAACCTGGGTGCCTGGGTAGGTGTTGGGGCCATTAAATGAGATCCAGAGCACAGGTCCTTGAGGGCAGGGTGGATCTGACCCTATCTTGTTTTTCCTGTGCTAACCCCAGAGCCCCTTTACAGTCTGAGAAGCTGACTTGGTTTAGCACTTCCTCTAAGCTCTTCCTCATTCAAGAAAGTCTTGTTGAACAAATTGAGAGAGAGCTAAGGTTCAACCTAGGGGAACACCAACATGGAAGAGGTAGACATACAGAGACTTGGTAGGTGGCAGGAGAACCAGAAATCTGGGAAACTGAAAGCAGCGGAGGAGAAAGTGAGAGAACGGCCAAAGGCAGGACGAGATGCCAAGGGGAAGTCAAACGAAATAAGGACTTACAAGTGTTGTCTGGGTTAGGGCATCAGCAGTATCGCTAGCCAGCACAGTTTCAGTGGCGTGGTGAAGGGGCAAGTCAGGTGGTGACGGGTGGAGGGACAAACAGGACAGGAAGTGGAAAATACTCAGTTAAAAAAAACTTGTGGGCAGTGTGGTCAGAGAATTGAGAGATTTCCCACCCAGTGTCTCTGCTTTCTCTGTAAATTAGGAGGAGATAGATAATGTCCTGAACTTGAGGAAGCAGCATGGAAGATTAAGATCAGTGGTGAAATGTAAAGACAGGGAGTTCTGAAAACTCAACTCTGAGAAACGGAAGACTTTAGTACTCATTTCGATGTCATCCTGACTTCTAGAATTGTCCTTCAAGGAAAAACCTCCCTGCCCAAGAGACTTGAGTTTGCACTCAAGTTCGCTGATGTGTGGAGATGTGAACAACTCTCTCTCCGGTCGCAGAATGATTCTCTGTCAGAACTCAGAATTAATCCTGTGAGAGAGCCCTGGTGCCTGCCATTTTGCTCGGCACCATCAGACGTCCATTTCAATTAGTATTCCAGGTCAGGCCAGTTGGGTGTTTTCAATTTGTACAGTTGATTTGCTTTAGCACTTCTATTAAACACAAAAGAGCTTGAATTTGGGACCCCTGGCCGTTCTGACACCAGTGGAGGCTGGGGAGGGCTGTGAGGCATTCTAAGTGCTGTCCTTCAGAAAGAGATGTTAAACTTGTGTTTCTCCTGATAGATGTTGGTAGCTGTCCAGAAAAAAGTTAAAGTTCCCATTGCTTTTTCCAGAAAGAGTAATGGGGAGCCCTTGTGTTCCAGCCAACAATCCCTCTTCTCAATAAAACAAATAGGTTCTAATGTTGGCAGCTTTCTGAGCTGTTGCTGAGAACATAAAGGCTGCTCTGTCTTTTTCTGTGGTAAATATACAGCAAGTGTTTAACTCATTGCTAGATAAATCACACTGAGATGGATCAGAGTGTCTGGTACTGGTTTCTGATTTTTTTTTTAACATTGATTAATACATTCCTCCTTTCTTTCTTTTTTCTTTTTTTCTTCCTTCCTCCCTTTCTTTTCTTTCTTTCTTCTTTCTTTTTTCTTTCTTTCTTTCTTTCTTTCTTTCTTTCTTTCTTTCTTTTTTTCTTTCTTTCTCTTTCTTTCTTTCTTTCTTTCTTTCTTTCTTTCTTTCTTTCTTTCTTTCTTCTTCTTTCTTCTTCTTTCTTTCATGTTCCTTTCCCCCCAGCTTTACTGAGGTATAATTGACAAGCAGAATTATAATATATTTGAAGTGTGCAAGGTGGTGGTTGGGTCAATTCCAACTTTCCTGACTAACTCAGTCCCGTAAAGAGACACAAACATATTTAGTAACAGCAATTTAAATATGGTAACTAATTAGAGAAATGACATGATTAAAGAAAAGATGTGGTGAGATTCTTAGTGTTCACCCAGTGGTCTGGTGCTTCTCTACAGTTCCCTGCTCTCACGGGCCGGGGCGGGTCATAGACTCACTCTGGCTGATGAGCAGATGGGCAGAACTGAGCTAAGCCGTTCTTAGGTCTGGCGCTTAAAATCATCCCGCAGGATTCTCTAGCTTTCTTTCTCCCTTTTATGATGACCATGGAGGTCATGTGTTCCAGTCGGCATGTATTTTGGATGGAACACAGCCACCCATTCATATCAGACATTATGTGATCGAGAAATAAACTTTTATTGTGTTAAGTTATTGAAATTTCTGGGTTTTATTGTTACTGTAGCAAAAAGTATCTTAACCTATCAAATGATGTCACCTTATCAGGAAAACAAGGTTTTTTACAAGCCCCTGGAGATAGCTGACATGAAAGAAGACAGCGGGGGTGGGTGGGTGTTGTAATACCTATCTTAGAACCATCTGCAAAGGTCTTCCCTGCCTTAAGATCATGGTTTATATACCTGTAGAAATTTCCAGAGGTCTTTACACTGAATTATTGTGGATCATAACCCCCAATAATAGGCTTCTGACAAGAAACCAAGGTTGCTTTCCTTTAAGGCTACAACTTGATAGCAGTCAAACGAAAGATAGTTTATGTATCATTTACTCATTGGTGGAATTTCCCAATGCCACTCTAGCTATGAGTAAGCCATAGTTGTGATCATAGTAACCTCTCATGTTTCTCTATGTCTTTTTGCTGCCTGCTGGTATAGACCCTGGGAAAATCTCTTCAAGTGTTATGGTGAGGTGTGTGGGGGGGATGCTCCCTAGAGAAAGCCTCCCATGTAGTAATAAACAAGTCTGGTCATCTATAGCTGTCATACAGCATGCCCCATTGTTTCCTCTTTGCCAGCCTTCTCCACTGGGTCCTACCATTTCTGCCAGGTGTTCCTTCCTGCTCAGCCTGGGCCTTGCTACAGCTGAGTATGTCTGAGGGACCATCCGTAGTTGGGCATTGAGAAAGGAGATAAAACCACTGCATTGGAAATACACTTATGCCTCTTCCTCTTAATTTCTCAACTTTGGGTAGTATCTATTGACGGTCCACTAAGAAAGATGAAGGGTTTTGCATCCTTACAACTATTATTTCCCACATGCCTTCCTCATGACAATTGTACTGCATTTGCTGGGGACGAAGGGAGAGGTGAACACTGCCCACCTATCCCATCGGCAGTCCTTCCCACAGTTACCCTGATGGCTGCCCCCTGGTCCACTCCTGTTCTCTACTGGATGGCTCAGAGCTTGGCAGCTCTTGAAGCTTGTGTCAGTCAAGGGTCTTGTCAGGAAAACAGAACTCATGCCAGGTAGTTCTATAGAGGGAATTTAATTAGGGGAATTAATTACAAAGATCTTGGGAGAGCTGACAGATAAAACAGGGTGATGAAGCAACTCATTTTAGAACAAGAGGAGTGTGAGGGCAAAAGATTTTCAGAGTTTAGCAGCTCTCCCTTGCTGGTTTCTGGAACACCAGAGTAGGGTCACCCGGGTGGAGCAAGGCCTCCTGGTAGGAACTGGAACCGTGGAGTAGATGTAGCGACTGCTGGAGAGTAGAGTAAGAGGGGGAGAAATACCTTGCCTTCTTCCTTCCACCCCCAAATATGTGGGGGTTCTAACTCTCAGTATCCCAGAATATGACTTTATTTGGAAACAGAGTCACTGAAGATGGCGTTAGTTAGGTTAAGATGAAGAAATACTAGAGTAGGGCGGGCCTTTCGTCTAGTGGGACTGGTGTCGTCAGAAGAAGAGGAAAGACACAGAGACACACAGGGAGAACACCAGGCAACAGCAGGGGCAGAGACGGAGTTGCACATCTCCGAGGCAAGAAAGACAGAGGATGGCTGATTGTCACCAGAAGCTCAGAGAGGGGCATGAACAGATTTTCCTTCACAGACCTCGGAGGGAACCAATCCTGATGACACCTTGATAGGAACTTCTAGCTTCCAGAAAATACATTTGTGTTGTTCTAAGCCATCCAGCTTGTGGTGCTTTATTACAGCAGTCCTAGGAAACGAATATGGATGAGCAGGCCCTTCTTCTGGAAGGAACCGTCTTACCTCTTAGGTGTACTCTGGGCTCCTACTTTCTCAGCAATGTTTTTATACTAATATGATCCCATATACATTCTGGTTTTCAAAAACATGTCAAAATTGCTGGTCCACTGCAGTCAGTACTGTGAGGGATTTATTCTACTTTTTAAGTGTTATTTAAATGGAATTCTATGAAGAAGAACAAGAGAATGTAGGCACTCAAACTGCCATCGTACAGCAGAGCCCTGTGCCTGGCGTGGCCAGGTTCAATGATGGGGCACCCTTGCCTCCTCCTTCCCAGTGACGCGGTCTTCCAGCCACACATGCCATGACTAGCAGGCACATCAACTACAAAACAAGGATGTGGGTAAAAGAAATCAGTACAGCCTCTTTATGGCGATGGAACCGTTGCATTTTTACTTCCCAGTTGATATAATTATCAAAATAATTGGAATGCTGGGGTTTATCTATAAAGACATACGTCTTATCTGTGAGAGACCTGGGATGTCTTTCCCTAAGCTTTATATTATTGATTTACCATAGTTGATTGTTAATGATTTTGAGAACAATATTATTTAATGTTCTTTGTAAATAACCAGTGTTGGATACTATCTTTTGCTCCTCCCAAGAGCTAACCTAAAAGCAAACAACTATGAGAACATCAACAAACACAAAACCCATGTGGCACGAACAACCCGAGACATGACCACTGGCACCGAGCAAAAAGACTAGTTATGTGCCGACAACCCCCCAAGATTAAAGAGGCCACAGAACCATGCATCTTATAAAACTCCCGAATGTTCTTTTTTTTTTTTTTTAAAGATTTATTTATTTATTTATTTGAGAGAGAGGGAGAGAGCGAGAGAGAACACAAGCAGGGAGGAGGGGCAGAGGGAAACGGAGAAGCAGACTCCCCGCGGAGCAGGGAGCCTGAAGCAGGGCGCCATTCCAGGGCCCTGGGATCATGACCTGAGCCAAAGGCAGAATCTTAACCGAGTGAGCCACCCAGGCACCCCACTCCTGAATATTCTTATCATGGGTACTGAATCAGCATTCGGTAATTGCTTAGGATATCCTTGTCCGATGGGAAAAAATAAAAGCAGCCTTCTGATATATGATATTCCCTCAAAATGACTAATAACAAGGATTCAGAGAATAGAAAACCATTATTTTGAATGGCATTCTCACATGGGCCGCAGTATGAAAGTGCATGGTTTCTCAGATCTAAAAGAAAAGGAAAAAGGAGTTATCCAGATTCTGTCTTTTTGCTGTTTTAGATTATTTTTCTCCACCTCCATGGCAATAACATCATTTCCAGGGGAAACACTCCTTGCAAAGCTACATTTTGCTTTCTGTGTGAGGGAGAAGGAGAAAGTGGGCACTCGTTTTAAAGATCCTCTCAGCAGGACTTTCCACACGGTGATCCCAGACAGATCTGCCCACATTGGCTCATTTTCCTGGCTTCATGCAGAATGGATTCGATACGGTGATCAAAATCTTGCTTGTTTCTAAGGTTGAAGCTGCCTACATATGCTTGATGTGACTTGAAAGTTGTGATCTCTACAATCCTTGCATGTTCCACAGGACTGGGAATTATTGTCTGGCTTCCACAGTGTCTGTATCTCCAGGCCTGCGATACTTTGCAAATGAGAGTCCTCAGAAAACCTGGGCTCAGGAAGCCCCCAAATGGAAGACTGGCTTTGGGACTGCTGAGGCCACTTGCTAGGTCCGCGGAGAGCAGAGGCTCACCTCCCCAAAGCATGCTCGCCCCACGTTCTCCCCAGCATCCCCGGCTCCTTGTCCTGGTCTGTGCTGCGTGCAGGCTCTGGTGAATGGAGAGGCCGTGTCCGCTCTGGCGGGGCTGCAGGCTTGCCCCACTGCCTCATGTGAACGCTGGTGACGGTCCCCAGGGTTCTAGTTCACGAAGTTCTGGGCCTTTGACCTCAGTCTCTCCCTGACACTCAGTTCTCCTGAGCCTAGAGTTCCAGACTCATTTCCCTATGACATTTTCCCATAATCTTTCCCTACAATGTGTTCAAGGCTTTTGCTCTAAAGCATCATCCACCATTCACTCTCAAATTTAGAGAGGGCTTACCTTGTGTGTCACCCTTCGCTAAAGCATGGTGAGAGTTACCAGAAACACGGGACAGGAGAATGGATTTAATTTAGGGACTCTTGGGCACTGTTTTGCATGTTGGCTGCATAACCTTATATCTGTGGGGTGCAGAACAGATATTGGTCCAGTCTACGGTTTATCTTTTGAATGACAAAAGACATATACAGTTTTAAAAAACCATTTAAATAATCAAGTATGTCTTTCCTTTCCTGTCTGACTTTCGTGCTTAGGGAAGTCTACTCCGCTCCAAAGGATTTACATTCTGAACTTGGTTCAACATTTTAGAAGCATACACTTTTGGGGACCTGTAGTGTGAGACACACCAGCCTTAAAGAGAGCAAGAGCTGCAAAGGAATATTTGCAGAAAAGCAAGGCTGTCTGTGGGTGGAGAAGAATATGTACTGGAGGGGCGACGGACTCAGAGGCAGATGGTCCTGGGTGGGACTTCTGGGTGAATCACTCCTGGGATTTTTGGTAAATCATTTACCCTCTGCTTCTGTAGAAGGGACTACTAGGACCTACTCCATATGCTTAGTCCAAGCACTGATAACCAACAACAAATGCATGTAAAGCATTTAGCACACAGAAAGTGTTAACCATTGTTATTACTGTTATTAGTGCAGAAAAGATAGGAAAACATTTTGGACAAATAGGCTGGAGTTAAAGAGATTGGACTCGAATTTGCAGGGTATGGAAAATTTGGTAGCCAAGGAATAACATAGGATAGGTGATATTTAATAAAAATTGATCTCACTTTAAGGACCTGTGGCATAGTCCCTAAATGCCTTATGTCTTTTTCTCTCAGAATTTTATCTCAGAAAAAGCACATCTTAAACCCAATCACACTTAAAAAGTTACTGTGACTTGGTCAGATTGTGATTATCGTAACAATTCACAACTGATTTTAGGTAAAGATTTTTGTCTCATAGTCAAAAACAGTCAATCTTAAAACATAATAAACCAAAACTCTATGAATTTTTGTATCCTCATTTGCAGGGAGCTAGGTGTTGTTAATTCAGTTAAGAATGAATGAGGCTCATCTCACTGGCTCTCATCATACACCTTAACAGGGTTTGGCCACCTTCCACATTTGTTAGGGACTGTTTGTGTCCCCTCCCCCCAATTCATATGTTAAAGCTCTAACACCCAGTGTGACTAGATTTGAAGATAGGGCCTTTATGGAAGAAACTAAGGTTACATGAGGTCCTATGGGTGGGGCCCTGAACTAACAGGATCAGTGTCCTAATAAGAAGAGACATCAGAGGTTTGCCTGAGTGACTCAGTCAGTGAAGCATCTGCCTTCAGCTCAGGTCATGATCCCAGGGTCCTGGAATTGAGTCCTGAGTCAGGCTCCTTGCTCAGCGGGAAGCCTGCTTCTCCCTTTGCCTGCTGCTCCCCGTTTGTGCTCTCTCTCTCTCTGACAAATAAAACCTTAACGAAAGAAAAAAAGAAAGAAGAAAGAAAGAAAGAAAGAAAGAAAGAAAGAAAGAAAGAAAGAAAGAAAGAAAAGACATCAGAAAGCTTGCCATCTCTCTCCGTGGTTGTAGGGAGGAATGACCTCGTGACACACAGTAAGATGGCGATTGCCTACATGCCAAGAGAAGAGGACTCCGTAGGGTACTAAATTTGCCGGCAACTTGATCTTGGACTTCCAGCCTCCAGAACTGTGAGAAAAGATGTGTCTGTTGTTGAAGGCCCACAGTCTGTGGTGCTTTAGATGGTAACCCAAGCCAACTAGTGCAACACGCAGCCTCAAACTCTCATTGTACATATGGATAGTAGGGGTTCTTTTAATCCAAGTTAAAGTTATTTTTTAGGGATGGAATTTCTGTTCCTCCATTCCTCCCAAACCAAGGTTGCATTTCCAAGGAAGAAATATCTGGAGCCTAAATTCCAGAGAAGAATAAAGAAACATGGTTTCTTACTTAGTAGGATACTGGGTCCCTCCTGCACAAAGTGCGGGAGAGCATGGACCAAGAAGCCACATGGTCAAGTAAGCTAAATACTTGGGAGAATTATAAAACACCGGGGAAAAAATCCATCCCAACGTTAACCCAGATTCATGGAATCCTAGTTATGGTTTCTTCCCTAGAGAGATGACATGGCTTGACTCATGACGGTACCTGCTGGTTTCCTTGTTTCAAGATACTTGAGAGACTGAAGATACCAAAGGCCAATGGCTAGACCATATATAAAAATAGGACTCTGACCTGCAACTTGCCAAGGAAACCAAGCCCTTTCTCTACAATCAACAACCCAGGAAGTTGGCCTGCTGGAAATCAGATTTGTGGATTGCTATCTCTAGTAACAATCCAGGAAGCTAAACGATAACTTCCATGACAATGGGCCCTGAGCTGCCAGGACTTGATGAACAACTGCCAGCTTCTCTAATTTTTATCCCTGCTTCCAGCTTAGGACCAACCAGAGAGAGCCCAATATGCACCCCTAACCAATCCCACGGTGCCCGGCTTCTAGTTAGCTGCCCACAGCTTCCTGTGCCAACAGCATGCAGTGAGGGCACACTTGAAGCCTTTCCTTTTTTCCAGTAAAAGCTTTCCTGCTCCTCTGCCTGCCTTTGAGTCTTTGTCAAAATGCAAGTGACTTTGGCTGACCCTCTTGCTAGAACAGCTTCAGTAAACGGAGAGCTGCATGTTCTCTGTTGGTCATCGTGTATTTTCCCACCGTCTTTCCACCTATTCCCTAGAAGACGTGAGAGATCCTTTTCCTCCCTCATGGTACTCTGAAACATTTTATGATGGAGATGCAGTTCCCCCCAACCTCTGCCCCTAACTTGTTAAGGTGCAGGGGATGCAGTATAGAAAAATCACGCTCAATTTTGGTGAGGCTATAAACGAGTCCTTAAGAGCATGAGGAAGGGGCACACCAAGCCACAGAACGAGAAACTGATCCCATCTTTTGGTAAGTGTGGACTTCGAATAGAGCACGCAGGGCTCGTGCCCCCGCAGTCATTGTTCTAGACCAGTGCTGGGCACACAGGGCCCCCAACCACCTGTTCCTGTCCCCGCCCCCCCCGCCCCCCCCC
>NC_048227.1:93378795-93384176 GCF_002007445.2 Ailuropoda melanoleuca | reverse complement strand
AGCCGCCCCCGTCACTTTTACAAAGGTATTTATAGTGACTTAAGCCCATGTTTCTGAGTTGCTGGATCTGACCCCTGGCAGCCCGCAGTTTCCCTGTCTTCACTGTGCCGTTGTCGCGTTGTCCGTTCCGCTCCACTGGACGTATGGCCTCCCGGGTGTCCCCTTGGGGATCGGGCAGGCAGTCTAGGTGCTTGTTTTGCTCAAGCCAGTGAAAGAGGCATGAGGAACACCTCAAAGGAGGCTTTCAAACTGCTGATCTTGGCAGATCTGCTGTTTTGAAAGACAACAGAACAGCGGGAAGGAGGAAAGCTTCATTCCCTTAGAGCTTCTCTGCTTAGCTCTGGCAACGAGAGTAACGAAGTGCATTGTGGGGGAATCGTTTGAATGGGCTCCTTATCTGCATTGCCTGGAATAAGGTTTAACAAAAACAAAACAAAACAAAACAAAAAAACCCCATCAACCAAAAAGCCTCTCCACTAAGTTCAGACTGACTCAACACTCATTTTAGTTCGGTTTGTTCCGGATGGCTAATAAATCGAAATCCATTTAAATGAATTTGGAACCTGTGGGATTTCTGATTTAACCCTATAATCTACTTCATTGACAAAGAACGCTCTTTAAAACTGTCTAGCTATTTAGTTATAAACAGCTGACAGACATGTAAGAAGAAGGGTCTGGAAAGTGGTCAGTAAGTGCAATTAATGGGAAAAAGAAAGTAAGTGACCTTCCAAAGTATCACTCCAGCACCACACCCCAGTGTAGACGGGAGAGGGCAGTGGGCGTCCCCTAAGTGACTGTCAGTCAGCCAAGTACACGCAGAATACAGAAAAAATGTATGAAAGAGACCTTACTTTTGAATTTGATCATATATTCTCTGCCCTACTCCAGGGTTTCCTGACTCTATTTCAGATACCCCCCCCATTCTCACTGGGAGGCCTGGTAATGGAGTCTCTGGGTATCCATATGGTCACCCCTGTCTAGCCAGTCACCCTGTCTTTTACTTTCCACCTCTCCTTCCATTCCCATGGCCCCTCAAAGCTCCTAATCTCCTTTCCTCCTGACAAGTGCTCTCCCCTTGACTAAACTTCAGTCAGCCTCCTCTGAGCCCTCTTTTCAAGTTGGCCTTGTCCTTGACTCCTCTCTTGGCTCATCGAGTCATCCAATTTTAGCAGAAAATCCTGCTAAGCCAGCTTGTGGAGAATTTGTCCCCACCCTGATATCCAACCAAACTCCTCTTCCTTCTACTCGCCCTTGATACTTGACTGAGTTCCCCTGAGTAATTTTTCATCTACTCTTTGACCTTGTCTGTTGGCTATAAATTCCCACTTGTTCCTGTTATTCAGAGTTAAGTTCAGTCTCCCTCTCCCATTGCAGTAGTCTTGAATAAAGTCTTCCTTGAGGTTTCTAACAAGCGACAGAACAATTTCTCTTCAACACACCCCAACCCCAGGGTCCTGCCTTCTCTACACAGGAGTTCTCTTTGTCCTTCAGCTCTCCATCCTCTTCAGATTAATCCAGTTCCCCCTGTTTGGTGCCGCGGGCCACACTGAATCCTGCAGGGTGGAAGAGAGGAGAAAACGAGAGGTTTTCTCAGCAATCTGTTCTCGGGGCCTGGTGGGAAGGATAATCAGAGCCTTCCCCCTGCTCAAGTGAGCAGGACTATGGCAATGCCCTTCCTTCCTTCTGCGGGCAGAGTTCCTGTCTCATTTAGTCACCCAGGACTGAGACCCCAGGAGAAAAAAAAAGAAAAGAAGTAAAGAAAGGAGGAAAATCTCCAACAACCTTCCATTTGTGTTGCTGAAAGGATACATCGTATTGTTGAAAAACCCCATTCTGCCACAAAAAGATTTCCCTCTCTATGGAATTAGAAATAACTAAAGGGATCTGAAACTGTTACAAAGCAAACAACCCCAACAACCTGCTGAATTATTGATGCTGTGGAAGAAACATGGGTATGAGGTCAGAGGGACCTAAATTTAAAACCTAGCTCTCCCATTTACCTTGCTGGGATTGGAAGCAAACAGATTAATTTCTGGAGCCCCAGCTGCCTTACCTGTAGAAAGCACTCAGTGAGAGAAATCGATAAACAACTGGTGCAGTGCTTAGCAGTTATTATTTTTTAAGATTTTATTTATTTTTTTGAGAAAGCGAGCGGGAGAGCAGGTGCACAAGTGGGGGGAGGGGCAGGGGGAGAAGGAGAAGCAGACTCCCCACTAAGCACAGAGCCCGACGCAGGGCTGGAGCCCAGGACCCTGAGATCATGACATGAGCCAAAGTCAGATGCTAACTGACTGAGCCACTTAGGCTCCCAGACAGTTATTTTTTAAAGATTCATTCCCACTTCCTAATCCTCACTTTCTTTGGGGGACTATATTCTCTAAGGGGCCCATTTGGAGACTGAAAAATTATATAATTCAAAAAGTTCTTGATGTTTACCTTCAAGTTTTATTTTGGGATGCATTTGATGGTTTGACGTTATGTTTTCATGTTACTATATTTTGTATGTTTATATTTTATAAGGCAATAATATTTCTTTCAGTGTAAAATATGAGGACATTTGAAACGTTTTATTTCATCTATGCTGACACGTATTTTTAGGCAAGTAGCTGTATAATGTGTCAGAGGAAAGTGAGAAAAACAAGTTTAGTAGAATGCGAAGTGCTGTTTGCGCTCTAAAAATTTTACAGAAAAATGTGAACATATGTGTACATAAGGGAATAGTACAATGAACCGCATGTGGTTATCACTCAGCTTTAGCAATTATCATATTCCATCCATTTTGTTTTGTCTATACACCGCCCTCCAGCTCTTGCCATCCCCTTCAATGGAATATTTTGAAACAAATTCCAAGCATTATAATTCAGTGTGTATTTCTAACAGATAAGGTCTTTCCTTATTTTATATATTCACATTGCTATGATCACACTTGATAAAATTTTTAAGCAATTATTCCTTATATAGTTCTTCCATATTCTCAGTGTCTACTCCATGTTCAAATACTCAGATTGTCCCCAAAACATCTTTTTATGGTTGACTTGCTTAGACTAGGATTCAAGCAAGATGCACACTTTGGTTGGTATTTTTTTGAATTCTCTTGTAATCTATACTATTCCTCCTTTCCCTCCTACCATTGGTATCATTTATTGGTTGAAGAAACTGAGTCATTTGTCTTATAGAATTTCCCATGAGTGGGTTTGGCTGATCGCATCATGGCGGTCTCATTTCACATAGACTCTGCCCCCTATATTTCCTATGACTGGTACTTAAGTCTAGAGGTTTCCTCATATGGAAGATTGCTTTTTGTTTGTTTGTTCGTTTGTTTTGTTGTTAAGCAGGAACACTTCATGGTTGGAGCTGGTACTTTTTCTTGATCACATTAGGAGGCACATATCTGTCTCTCTTTTGGTGAGTTTTCAACTGATAAGTGACGAGAAAGGGTATTTTGATTACAATCCAGGAAAACATAACTCCTCCCCCCCCCATACGTGGCAGAAAGGAGGTGAACTTTGGAGTCAGACAGACTTGAGATAAGGATTTGAACTGTGTGACCAGGCAAGACATGGTGACTTGACTTTCCTGGGTGCTGGATATTTTTGTTTTCTATAAATATTTTTGAGCCTTGTTCTAGGATGCTTGTACTGGGAAACAGTTTGATGTTTTTAGATCCTGTTTTTACAATTGTTAGATGGGTCCAGAGTTGCATTTAATCTAGGGCTAATTTGGTGTCACTGCAGAAGTGAGAACCTTTGAGTTGGCTACTCAAGTGCCCATGAGTTACGAGGATTTGCAGTCTGGCTGGTGTTTTGTGTGAGTGTCAGGTACTGGTCTCTCTAATCCTTTATGGGGGTTCTTTCCCCAGCCTCAGGGAGTGTCCTCATGCACAGGCACTGATTGGTCCCCTGTTGAACATGCAGATCTTTGGAACCTGCTGTCTCTGCAGTACGTCCCTCTCTGGTATTACGCCCTGTAAATTCCAACTGCCTTGCTATCCCCAGACTCTCAGTTTCACCTCTTCCACTTAGGACATCTGTTGGCCTCCACTGAGGTCATGCCTCCCTGTGTCATGGCCAGGAAATACAAGGTGATAAGCTGGGCCAGACATAAGAACTCATCTCTTGGGAATCAGTTTTCTTTGTTACTTGATACCCAATGTCTTGAAAATTGTTGTTTCATATATCTCGCCTAGTTTTTTTTTGGTTGTTTCAGATGGGAGGGTAAATCATGTTTCTCTACCTGGGGCAGAGTAGAAGTCTTCAAATGGACCTTTTAATTATATTTAGTGTAGTAATCTATGGACATGCTATATCTCTTCATTTATTTAGACCTTGTTTAATTTTTTCTGGAAAAAAAAATCTTTTAATTTTCATTGAAGAGGACTTCCAGCTATTGTTTTAGAGTTATTCCTTAGCATTTGGTTTTTTAAAACATCTTTCTGGTGTTCTTTATCATTTCTAGCAAATCTGTACTTTTATCTGATATCAATTCCATTTGACCCAAAGAACCTCTCTGTTGTGCTGACTTACTGGCCATGAATTCTCTCAACTTTGTTGGTCTGCAAATGTCTTTTTTTTGCCTTTTTATAAAACATTATTTTTGCTGGATGGAGAGTTCTTTTTTCTTTCAGCATTTAACTTTTTTTTTTTTTTAAGATTTATTTATTTGAGAGAGAGAGAGAGAGAGAGAGCATGTGTATGAATGGGGGGAGAGGGAGAGGGAGAAAGAGAACCCTCCAGCAGACTCACTGCTGAATGGAAGAGCCTGACCAGGACCCACAGTTCATGACGCAACTCAAAACCAAGAGTTGGCCTCCTAACCCACTGAGCCACCCTGATGCCCCCTCTTTCAGCATTTTAAAGATGTCTCTGGGGGGCGCCTGGGTGGCACAGCGGTTAAGCGTCTGCCTTCGGATCAAGGACGTGATCCTGGCATTATGGGATCGAGCCCCACATCAGGCTCTTCCGCTATAAGCCTGCTTCTTCCTCTCCCACTCCCCCTGCTTGTGTTCCCTCCCTCGCTGGCTGTCTCACTCTGTCGAATAAATAAATAAAATCTTTAAAAAAAATAAATAAAAAAAATAAAGATGTCTCTGGGGTCACTATTGTTTTTGAGATAAGTGAATCATTTGTATTATTGTCAATTTTGAGTAATACATCTTGTTTCTTTAGCTGTTTTAATTTNATAAAGATGTCTCTGGGGTCACTATTGTTTCTGAGATAAGTGAATCATTTGTATTATTGTCAATTTTGAGTAATACATCTTGTTTCTTTAGCTGTTTTAATTTTTTCTCTTTACCTTTGAGGTTTTTTTTTTTTTAAGATTTTATTTATTTATTTGACAGAGATAGAGACAGCCAGCGAGAGAGGGAACACAAGCAGGGGGAG
>NC_048227.1:93377655-93378486 GCF_002007445.2 Ailuropoda melanoleuca | reverse complement strand
TCACACCCTGAGCCGAAGGCAAACGCTTAACCGCTGTGCCACCCAGGCGCCCCTACCTTTGAGTTTTAACAGCTTGATTATGATGTGATAAATGTGATGTTTTGTATTCAAACTGTTCGACATTTTCTGAGCTTCCTTGATGGCTTGATGCTTTTCATCAATCTGGGGAACTTTTAGGCTATTTTCTCTTTGAATATTTCTTCTGTCCCATTCTGTATTCTTCTCCTTCTGAGACTCTCAATTACATTTATCTTATCTTCTACTGTTTCATATTGTAGCAAACATATTGGAAGCTTGTTTCATTTTTCCCACCTCTTTTTTGTGGTTTAGTTTAGATAATATATATTGACTTGCCATAAAGTTCACTAATTCTTTCCTCTTCTGTTCAGTCTGTTAATAAAACCATTGAATGGTTTCTTTGTTTCTGATACATTATTTTTCATTTCTGGCATCTTTGATTCTTTTTTATAGTTTCCAGTTCTGCTGAAGTTCCACATATATTCATGCATATTGTCTATTTTTTCCGTCTAGATCGTCTAATAGACTTAATCACAGTTATTTTAAGGTCATTGTCTGATAACCCCACTATCTTTGGGCTGTTTGGGTCTACTTCTATTGCCTACTTTTTCTCTTGATCACAGAACACATTTTTCATGCTTCTTTGCAGGTCTTGGACTTCACGATTCTATGCCAAATCTTGTATGTAAAACAACAATAGAGAATAAAGGAAATAGTGTTTACTCTCAGGAAAGAGCTTGCTTCTTATTTGGACAGGCTGCTAGTGAGGGAGGATAAGTCAATCTAATCTAGTTGAGCTGGTACGGGCCTTGT
>NC_048227.1:93197265-93375872 GCF_002007445.2 Ailuropoda melanoleuca | reverse complement strand
TTTTATTTATTTATTTGACAGAGATAGAGACAGCCAGCGAGAGAGGGAACACAAGCAGGGGGAGTGGGAGAGGAAGAAGCAGGCTCATAGCAGAGGAGCCTGATGTGGGGCTCGATCCCATAACGCCGGGATCACACCCTGAGCCGAAGGCAAACGCTTAACCGCTGTGCCACCCAGGCGCCCCTACCTTTGAGTTTTAACAGCTTGATTATGATGTGATAAATGTGATGTTTTGTATTCAAACTGTTCGACATTTTCTGAGCTTCCTTGATGGCTTGATGCTTTTCATCAATCTGGGGAATTTTTAGGCTATTTTCTCTTTGAATATTTCTTCTGTCCCATTCTGTATTCTTCTCCTTCTGAGACTCTCAATTACATTTATCTTATCTTCTACTGTTTCATATTGTAGCAAACATATTGGAAGCTTGTTTCATTTTTCCCACCTCTTTTTTGTGGTTTAGTTTAGATAATATATATTGACTTGCCATAAAGTTCACTAATTCTTTCCTCTTCTGTTCAGTCTGTTAATAAAACCATTGAATGGTTTCTTTGTTTCTGATACATTATTTTTCATTTCTGGCATCTTTGATTCTTTTTTATAGTTTCCAGTTCTGCTGAAGTTCCACATATATTCATGCATATTGTCTATTTTTTCCGTCTAGATCGTCTAATAGACTTAATCACAGTTATTTTAAGGTCATTGTCTGATAACCCCACTATTTTTGGGCTATGTTTGGGTCTACTTCTATTGACTANCTTTGGGCTGTTTGGGTCTACTTCTATTGCCTACTTTTTCTCTTGATCACAGAACACATTTTTCATGCTTCTTTGCAGGTCTTGGACTTCACGATTCTATGCCAAATCTTGTATGTAAAACAACAATAGAGAATAAAGGAAATAGTGTTTACTCTCAGGAAAGTTTTGGGCTATGTTTGGGTCTACTTCTATTGACTACTTTTTCTCTTGATCACAGAACACATTTTTCTTGCTTCTTTGCAGGTCTTGGACTTCATGATTCTATGCCAAATCTTGTATGTAAAACAACAATAGAGAATAAAGGAAATAGTGTTTACTCTCAGGAAAGAGCTTGCTTCTTATTTGGACAGGCTGCTAGTGAGGGAGGATAAGTCAATCTAATCTAGTTGAGCTGGTACGGGCCTTGTCACAACTTAAGTAAGTGTCATTTACCAGCCACCAGCTTCAATGTTTTGAAGGCAGCAACAGGATTTTCCCTTCAGTAGGGCATAAGATCTGAGCACCGGTAAAACTCCATAGTTGTCTTTATGCTTAAAAGTCCAGCTACCAACTTTCTAAACCACACAGGTTTGCTTTCTGCTTTATGAGCAGGTTGCCAACTCTGGGGCTTCTGCAGAGTTCTCTTTGCTCCTGTCCCACTTCCAGACTTTTACTCTTTGGGAGAGCTCATTAACTCTCTGTCCCACACCAAACTCTGGAGGACCACTACAGGGCATTCAGGGAAGGTCCAGAGTACCTCAGAGGGATTTTTCTCACCTCTCCTGTCCTAATCCTAGATTTCATAGGACTGTTGCTGTGTTCTCAGTGAAGGGCTAGTGTGACCTCCAGGGATTTCTTTCCATTTCCCTACTTTTCTTCTACCCTTCAGAATGCCACTAACTAGTATTTAGAGAAGATATGTGTACCTCAGAGGGGTCTCTCTGAGTTCCTTCCCCACCTCAGTCTTGGATGGACTTTCCCTTGAACTTTATGAGAGCCTCTGGGAAAGAGTTGGCTCTTCAACTGGGGCTGCTCAGGACTCTAGTCCATCAAGCGAGCCTCTGTGATTGTTGCGTATTTGTTAAAGTTCAACTGGCTTTTCTCAATTCCCTTCTATACAAGATTATTTTTCTTCCAACCACCCTGGCAAGTATGAAGCCACTATGGATCTTTTCCCTCCTAGGAAGAATTTGTCACTTTCTGAAATTAAGCTCACCTAAGTTTGGTTTTTTAAAAACTGATTTTTGTAGCTTATCTTGCTTATTCTTGTTGTTAGGGCCCTTTTATCGTCTTTTTTTCTTTATCTTTTTTTTCCCCCTATAACGTATTTAAACTTTTTAAAGCCATCTTAATCTAAAACAAAATCTTACACGGAACCTGAATACATAAAACAGAGTAAAGTTGAATGTTCTGGTGGCATGGAGGTTCCCACAGTCTCTCTTGTTATTTTCTGCAGTGACTACTTGGAGAAATTTTCAAATTGTTTGATAATTACTGGTCTGATCATCAAGTGGGAATGTTTTGTTTATGAGTCCCATCTTTATCATTAGTTTTCTCAATATTTCAAGTCCAACACTCTCCTTAGTTTTTACATGCCTTGCTTCTGCTGCTTCCTCCCCTTGGATACTTGCCTCTCTCCTAATTTAAACCACGTACCCTTCAGGGTCCAGCTCTCCCTTACACAGTTCTGCATCCCTGGAACCATTATGGCACTTACCATTTGGGCTATACGATTTAAACACTGACTGTGGGATGTCTTCTCCTGGTTTGGTGGATGTTACTCGGCCTCTGTAGCTGGACATCCTTCCTCCAGATAGGGACTGTGTTGGAATTCATCTTCTGTCTTGTTTGGGGCTGGAAGCGAGAGGCAGACTGGATATTTGCTGCTGCGACTACTCTGGAAATGTGAAAACTGCTTTTTGGTTTGTGACTCTGTGTCAGCCAGAATTGTTCTCTGTTCATGGTTTAACACCTTTGTATTGTAACCCACGTGGTTTCTGCTTAAAATGAACCTTGATTCAGATCACTGTCAGACCTTCAGAGTCAGGTGACTGCCTTTATCTCCACAGCTATGCCACTGGATGCTGGGATGCCATGTGTCTCCTTAGTGTTCGTGGTGCTTCAAGACTTACCATTCAGTTATTTTAACTACCTTGTTTCTCCCATCCTTCATCCTCTGAGCTGGCCAGGTCCACGCATGCTAGCCTGATATTCCATCAAGCCTTGCCTCAGTGGGGTAGACTGGCTGTATTCCAGAACCACACTTCAAATGGATTAATGTGGCTATAAGAGGCGCCAACTGAGAGTGTGTCTTTTCCCTGATATGCACTGAGCTGTCAGCAACACAACTGGCCTATTGCAAGGTGGCACCTAGAATATCTAGGCAAGCTCTCAACATGTAATTGTGAGGATTTAGAATTAGTATGTTACTTTTGACTCTGTCTGATGGCTTTCCCCAGAAACAGCTATTTCTGGGCATCTCTGACTGGGAGATGAAATGTCTTCTTTCATCCCAGGGAAATCAGAGAACTTTTAACTTTTCCTTCTCTGAGGTAAGTCATCTACCCCCTTTTTCTCAAGTATTTTCTTTCTGAATCTTGGGGGTTGTTGAAGTGATAATACCTACCTCATGGAGTTGCTATGAAGATTAAAAAAGGCATCAGTCCTACTTAAATTCTATGTGTATTCTTCAATATGCATGTTTTCAAAATCTTTTATGCATGTTATGCATGTTTTCCTGAATCTTTTATGCATATTCTTCAAGCTCTTTTACGAGGTAGTTGGGCCAAAAGCAACAAAAGACATAAACACCCAGAAGGCTGTTTTTCTTAGAAGATCCAGACTTTAGGGAGTCTAGTTCCAAGTTTTAGGACCCTGGCCTGAATCCTCATTGTTACATTCACATGCAATCTGTGGCCTGGCACATCTGCAGGAGGGGTACGCGGGCCCTGAAGTTGCAAGAATGTGCAGGTTAGTTGGCAAAAGACCCCATGTGTACGTATCCCTTTCACCTGGGAGGAGTTTTTAGTATGTGTTCAGGGGTGCTCTTAAATTTTCTTTCATCAGATTTACATATCTTCCTTAAAGAACACATTCGCACTGCATCTTTTAGTCGTATCAGAGCCTAGACATTTATTTTGCTTTCATTAAGTCATTTGCCCAGTTGGCATTCTGCAGCTCTAAGCTGAAATTTAAAACCTACCCAGCAATCTGTTGGTAGACCCGGGCTGTATTAACCAAATTAGAAGTGAAATGTGTTTCGGGGTATGGGTAACATTAAGTCCAGCTTCAGCCTCTCATTAACCAGGTGAGTCCTGCTCTCCGGCAATGGGTTTGGGCACAGGTACTCAAATCACTGTGTGGATCTCCAGAAAGTTAGAGTAGGACAGAGTATTTTTCTCCCTTGCTTTGCAAAGGGGTTTATTGTTAAAATTCCTTGGGACTCGAATTGTACTATTTGGGTCCTTTATCATCTGGATTCTGAAATGAAACCTGTTAGGTAGCAGAAGGGCTGAAACTTTGGGCGTCAGCGGTGGCGGAGCAAACATGCCCTCTCACCAGCTCGATGGGTGAGGGGATTTACTGCTCATGTAGATAAGATTCAATGCAGTTAGACACTGTCAGCACGGCCCGGTGTAAATGCGGCGCCCCTCCTTGACTTTCCCAAGGGAAAAACAGATCTCATGATATTGACTTTCATTTCTCAGCTACAGTATCTAAAGCATCTTTTCTCATCAAGGGGCTGAGACATTAGGCTTTACAGGTCTCTATGGCTGGGCAGATTTAGGAACATAATCTGACATGCAGTCTAACTGTTTGTGCATGGCTGTGTTTATCAATTCATGCCTTAGTACTTTTTAATTTTTTATTTAATTCCAGTTCGTTAACATAGAGTATTGTATTACTTTCAAGTGTACAATATTCAACAGTTTCATACATCGCCCTGTGCTCATCACAACACTCCTTAACCTTAACCCCCGTCACCTATTTCACCCTTCCGCCCACCCTCTTCCTCCCTGGTAACCATCAGATTGTTCTCTATCATTAAGAGTCTGTTTCTTGCTTTGTCTCTCTTTCTTATTTTTTCCCCCTTTGTTTGTTTGTTCTGTTTCTTAAATTCCACACATGGGATTTGTCTTTCTCTGACTTATCTCACTTAGCATTACACTCTCCAGCTCCATCTGTGTCATTGCTAATGGCAAGATTGCATGCTTTTTTAATGGCCAAATAGTATTCCATTGTTGGGTTCATCATTTTAATGTAAATCAACACATAGAGGAAATGGGGCATATCTGCAGGAGATAAATGGTTACTAGTTGATGGCATTAGTATCAGTTCAGATGATAATGACAGTGACTCCTCAAAGGAAGGAATGAACTAAGCTCCACTGTAGCCTCTTTTGTACTTGACTTAATGGTACTTTTAGGTGGTTATTCATATACTCATTCATTTAACACTTTGTGCAAGCACTTTATTGGGTGCTAAAGATATACGCTGAAAAGCATAGATTGTCCCCTTAAGAGATTACAGAAGATTGGGGAAGACAAGATAAGCAGGTAGTTGCTACAGCAGGAAAGAGAAGAGCAGGGGAAGCACAGTGGAAGGATTCAGCCTCTAGGCAAAGGCCTGCAAGGGAAAAAGGGTCCTGGAGGAAGTGATTGCAGCTTTATATTGTAGTATTTCACGTAGAAGGTTTACTCTTTCTCAAATCTCCTCTCTTCTTTAAAATTTTCCCGTTTTCCCATGTTTCTTCTTCTTTTTTTTTTTTTTAAAGATTTTATTTATTTATGTGACAGAGAGACAGCCAGTGAGAGAGGGAACACAAGCAGGGGGAGTGGGAGAGGAAGAAGCAGGCTCCCAGCAGAGGAGCCCGATGTGAGACTAGATCCCAGAACGCCGGGATCACGCCCGGAGCCGAAGGCAGACGCTCAACGACTGCACCACCCAGGCGCCCCCATGTTTATTCTTTTACACGAACTTCGTATTATTTTTATCAAGTTTCAAATCTGGACTACATTTATAGATTAATTTAGGTAGAATCACTATCTTTATCAGGACTGAGTTTTCTTACGTAAGAACCGTAGACTTTCCTCCATTTGTTCACATTTTTAATAAAGATTTTTAGTAGACATCATATATGTCCTAATTTGTCTTGTGGTTATTGCTAGATATTCTCCCCACGTATTTTTTGTTATTGTGATTGGGATTTTTAAATTATATTTTATAACCAATTAATTATGGTGAAGAAGAAAGTTAGTGAATTTTGGATATTTATGTTTTACCTGGTCATAGAGAGATCACCCCTGATATAGGTGATTTCGCCTCCTGTTTACTGACTGTTTTAGGTTAAGTTCCGTGGGAAACAGACCTGCAGATGGAGGTCTGTGTAGAGGAGATTTCCTGGAAGTTTCCCTCAGGAACGCAACTGTGAGGAGTGAGGGAAACAGGATTGGGAGAGGGAGAAATTGAGCCATGCTGCAGTCGTAGCAGAGACCGGAGCTGGCCCCACAGGGACCTGTAGAGCTGGGATGGCCCTTCCAAGTTGTCCTGAATTGAGGCTGGGGGCCAGGCCTTGGGACTCCCCCACCCCCCCATCTACTGTGCATTGCATGTGGGCTGCCCTTGAGAGGGAAGTGTGAGCTTGGGCCAGGCAGTTCCCTTCAGCAGAGGGCAATCCCAGAAGGCCCTGGAAGTCAACTCTCCAAGCTAGTGGGGGATCCAGTGCCTCAGAGTCCTGAAAGGGAGAGCGGGGCAATGACCCATGGCAGGCCTCACACTAATATTTTCCTATTTCTGATTCCTAAATGACTAGATAGTCAAGGATACCAACAACCCCGATAAGCCCTGGAGGTGAAAAACACCCAATTAGCTGTCTTTTTCTTTACCTTTTAAAGACTTGTTATTTAAATTTACCTTTTATTTATTTATTATTTTTTAAAAGATTTATTTATTTTAGAGAGGAGGGAAGGAGCAGAGGGAGAGTGAAAGAAAGCTTAAGTGGACTTCCCGCTGAGCGTGGAGCCCCACTGGGGGCTCGATCCCAGGACCTTAAGATCACAACCTGAGAAGAAACCAAGAGTCCCTTGCCCAACTGACTGGGTCACCCAGGTACCCCGAAATTTACCTTTTGAAGATTTGTAAAGGCATTTCCCTCTGAAGATTTTAAAGACAATGAAGGTTTTTGGAAACAGATAACCCTCATTTTGAATTCACTTTGATGTTCTGTGAGGCATTAAATAATATTTATCCTCAGTATAAGGAGACTTACCAAGAATAAGACAGTGTGTCTTCAGTCTAAACATTATTGGATGAATTTTAAAATGCCTTGACTAGTTCAAACCTGCTGAAGAAAATCCCGCCTACCCTCAAAACACATTCAAAGACTTAAATACAGCCATTTCTTTGTCCTCTCTCTTCAACGTATTGAGGTATAATTTGCACAAAATACGATGTGTCTATTTTAAGTGTAGATTTTGATGAGTTTTGACAAATGTATACATCCATGTAATCACTACTACAATGAGTGTCTAGGACATTCCCATCATTCCCGTCCCAGTCCGTCCTCCTGCCCTTCCCGCACTCCACCTCCAGGCAATCCCTGCTCTGCTTTCTGTTCCCATAAATGAATTGTAGAAGTTTCATGCATATGGTTGCATACAACATGTATTCTTTTATATCTGGTGTCTTTCATTTAATACTTTAAAGATAGTTTTATTCAGGTATAATTTGTACAGAGTACAATTGACTCATATTAAGTGTACAGTTTGATGACTTAATAAATGTTTACACTCATGTAATCACTGCCACAATCAAGATAAGATATGGGACATTTCCATGGCTCTGCCAAATGCTCTCAGTCCTCTTTGCAGGTGATTCTTCATTTGCAGAGCCTAATCTGCTGCTAATCCCATCATGTTTTATTTTTCCTATTGGAGGCTGTTTTCTCACTTTTAGAAGGTCTCTTTGGATCTTTTTTCCAATCTCCCTCTTCTTTCATCATTGCCTTCATGCTCTCTTTTCTATCCTCTACCATGTTTATAAGATTTTAAAATCTTAATCTTTCATTTTCAATCATTTAAGATCCTTGTTTACTAATTGCATTGTCTTTGTCATTTCTGTGTCTATTCCCATTTTCTTGGTTCTTTACATGCTTTGTGAATTTTTATTGGATGTTGGGCATTGTAAATTTTAGTTTTCTGAGTGCTCATTTTACTATATCCTTTAATGAGTGTTGGGTTTTTGTTTTTTTTTTCTGGCAAGTACTTGTTACTTTGGATCAGTTTTATAGTGACTTTCTTTTAAGCTTGTTACAGTGGATTAAAGACTCCAGAGGACCCCATGTAGATTTCTACAATTCTTTCTCTGCGTGGCTCCCTTTTTAAGTATATTCTGCCCCACAGAGTTACCTTGGACTCCCCAAATTCGTATCTTTTGTCTCCTCAACTCATAGATAGCCAGGCTCTCTTTGCTTTACATCTCTTTGCAACAAAGTCCAGAAAGTTCTTCCAAGCAGAAAGCTTTTTCAGTGGTAGTTTATCTTCATTTGTTTTCCTTTTCTCAAGAAGAACAACCCAACACTGCTTGTTGTACAATGTCCGAAAATAGCTGTTTCCTATATTTTCTCCAGTGTTTTAGTTGTTTATGGCTGGATGAGTGTTCTGGATCCTCTCAATGTAGCTTTTATATTATTGTTTTTAAAATGTATGTAAATGTTATTAGAATTCTAAATTCATTTTGTGATCCACTTTTTTTTTTATGATGTGAATTCAATTTCCATAAATAGGCTCTCAATTTCATGTAATGGAAACGTGGTCATTGACTTTTTGTGGTTTAAAACATAAAACCATTTAAGTTATAGTTCGGTAGTTACTGGTACCCTCAGATCTAATACATTCTGTACTTTGTCAGGAATAGCAATAATTTCAGCATTAATATGGAAAAAGCATTTTGCCTGATTATTACAATACTAAATCTGAAACTCACAAAACAAAAAATGAGGTAGACTTAGTCATAATTGGAAATAAGACTACACACACTAGAAATTAACTAAGGAAGGTGGTATATCTGTTTCTTTTTTGTCTGTTCTCTTCCTGCAGGCCTGGTTTGCTTGCTTTAAATGACTTATGCACATGAATTGTCTCCACCAAAGGATCAAAGTAAACTACGTCCCAACCATGAATAATTGCCCGTGTACTCAGCATTTAAAAATAAACCATAGTGTTTCTAAAGAGATCAGACAGTGAAACTAAACAGAGATAAATATCCAGGTAGCACTGACTTTAGAAGTAGCTTCTGGCCAGGAGAAGGATCTGTCAGTGTTCCTACCAGTGCTCCTGGCTCCCCACTGTAGTGCACTTGGAACTATCCACCCAGAGACATGTCGTCACCTGATGTAGAGACAGTCACTTTGTTATGAACCTTTAGTTTATAATCAGTGCTCTCCTTCATCCTACAGTAGAGTTAATGCTCTTGCAATGCCCAGGAGGCTGCCACTGTAACCGTTGCCTTCTGGCTGGAAGGGAAGGTAGATTCCGGTATACTCTCAACCCAGGATGCATTTGTCATAAAACCCATTCACAAATGAGAGGGACTATAGTTGCAAACATGTTATCATACTCCAGTCTGCATATCTGAAGGGCTAAATCGGCTTTTGACTTGGATGAGGAGCTTAGTTTCTGAGACAACATGAGTTTCAAATTATAGGGAGTTCTTGTTAATCCTTGTATTCATTACAGGAGTCTCTATGGTTATGAGGTTGCAGGATTCATAGGGAAGCCAAACTCAGAGGTAAGCAAAAACCAGCAAAGCCAGAAAATATTCACTAATGATCAGACGAACAACCATTCCACCTTAACAGTCGGGTATTCCTCAGCTCCTAACGTCAAGGCCTTTTGTGGCCTGTCTCTTGCTAATCGTCAGATATTGCTAATATATGACAATTAAAATACAAAAACAAAAGATTCAGGAATTTATAAAATTGATGAAAGTAACGTTGGAGAATTGTTGGAATCATACTCAAAGTTTTGAACAACACAGGTCTGGCAGAGTTAACCAGGTGAACAACTGAAGGAGAAAAATCTAGTATGTGTGAGGCCAAGATATATCCCTATGGAGAAAATTATTTAATTATTAAAGGATTAAGGGAAGCATTGGAAATTTAACAATGTCCTAGATTTTTTTCTAATTACTTTCTTTATGACCACACTGAAAAACCAAACTTGAATATCAAGTGAACTATGTCTTATAAGGCTATCATGCAATTTGTTTGAAAAATAATAATATCAGGGCACCTGGGTGGCAAAGTCAGTTAGGCATTCAACTCTGGATTTCAGCTCAGGTCATGGTCTCAGGGTTGTGAGATTGAGCCCTGCTTTGGGCTCCATTCTCAGAACGGAGTCTGCTTGAGTGACTCTCTCCCTTTCCCTCTGCCCCTCACCTCACTATTCTGTGTGTTCTCTCTCTCAAATAAATAACTAAAACCTAAAAAAAAAAAAAAGAAAAATAATAATCTCCCTTTCAAGAAAATCCCCATGCAATTGATCTTTTTTGTTTGTTTGTTTTAAATTAAGGCATAATTGTAATTTAGCATAAATTTTGTTAAATGTAATATGCATCTATTTTTTATAAGGCTTAGCTTTACTATTCAAGATTAAGTTCCTATGAAATTAGTTTTTTATTTAGTGTGAAATTTTGGTTCCCATTTTAAAAAGATTTAACTGACCTTTCACCAGTTGTGCTATTGCACCTTTTTACAAAGCAATTTGGTGTTGTAGGCCTTTAGTAAATTGAGAACCAAAAGGAAATGCCCTCTGGTGACTTTCCTGGTATAGCGATTTTGAGGTGAATATTTATCTGGAGGTCTTCAGAAATGCAAAATTACTAGCTCATTAATAGACAGCAGGTAAAACCCATAGTTTGGCCCAATAGCACTTTCAGGTCCTCTTTATGGAAATAAAAGGAGGACCTTGCACATCCCAGACGCTAGAAGGTATTCCTGCCGTGGCACTGACACCTTGGCCTCATCTCTTCCTTCTCCCTACCCTGCATGCCTCACCTTCTCCACTTGCATGTCCTTTTCTTATACAGGCCTCTCTCTTTTCTGGCCCTAAGACATTCTGGTAGTGATCGTCACAACCAGATATGAGTTACCCATGTTACCATCTTTAGGTACAAATAAAGTCACGTGTCTTTTGTTTCATCTCTCCAGTGATGTGCTTAGGCCGCCATTTCTCTCTTTAACAGGAAGTTCATATTTCTTGCTCTTGATCTCACTTATCCCTGCTCCCAAAATCACTTAAGCATCCCAGAGGCTTCTTCAGTCCAAAGGATCAGTCTTTCCGTGAATGTCAGTAGATAAAGAACTGGAAAGTCTGATTAGTCTGCTAGTGGACTTCAGTTTATGGCTCCCATGATTAATTTTCAGCCGTGCAGTCGTTTCCTGGTTGAAAATGGACCTGCACAGCCCAACTTGTCTTCATCCAAAGTTTTAAGACGCCCTTTCTCATTTAGATCTTTCAGGTGTTTATGGCACCATTGGTACAGATATATTTTTTTAAGTTTATGCTCATATGCTCAACCAAATGATCCCAGAGTCCAATTCTTGGTGTAAGAATTGCTGTGTCTGGACAGGTTTGCCACCTCTGCCATTCCCATCCCCTGCATGCTCCTTTCCTATCCATCTGGTGCTGGAAAGGAGTCAGTCCAAACACCTCATGCCTTCCAGGTGTTGTCCCCTTTGGGCCCCTAGGGCTCCTCATGTACAAACAAACCTTAGTTAAGAGTCTGCCAACCCATTAGATAACTTCCCAATAAAACGGAACCTCAAAAAACTTGTTTTTGTGGCAGTGAAAGGAACCCCGAAGTCTGTGAACTTACAAGGCATCATCTAGTCAAAATCCTTTATTTTAGAAAGGGTGAAGAAAGAAATAAAAGCAAGGGCCCAAAACATAACAGTTGAACAATAAGAGATCTGAGACCAGAACGCCTCAATTTTAGCATGGCGCTCTACGTACACGAGTTTAATAACATCATGGCATAGTCAACCAAACTCTTCCCAGAAAGCTTTCTCTTATATTTTGTTTTCCTGAAGGAGAATCAAAACAAGCCATGGGCTTCTTGAAATTGTAGGACCATTCTTTTATATGTCCTGCTTTGTTAAATATGATGAGAGCATTAGACAGGAGCTGAATGTTGAAGCCACTTTCATAGTATACACTTCTCATATCAAATTTTTTTTTGTTATTTCAAAGATGAACCAATATTTTTTTAAAAAACAAAAGGGGAGGGGGTAATGGAAAATAGAATTGTCATATGTATTTGTTTATGTGTATGATGCTAATACAGTAACTTGGCCGTCCTTTGAATGAATATCACTGTGTTGAATGGATTCCTCTGATTCTGAGTTGGGCCTCAACCACTGGGGTCATGTTAAGATGGCGTCCTGAAAGTCCTGTCTGCACTTTTGTCCTCTGATCCCTCATCATGTCTCTTCATGTTGAATCTTATTTCTGGTTGGTTCTTTGGTCTTTTTCCTCAGGCTGTGTAGCTGGAGTTCCCTTCCTTTATCTCGGGACTATAACTTCTCCAAGCTTGAAAATATTACAGCAAAAACGAACTCAAGGGTCCAGACTTTCAGCTGTTGGATTGCCACACTTCCTACCCTGCAGACACCTGGAACAGGCACCTGGGACCCTTTGGCAAGTTTACCCATTTGCAGACCGTGGGGGTGCAGTTTGATCCAATCACAGTAAGATGAGTGGTGCTTACCCACGTGATGCTGGCCTACCAAAGAACACCAAGAATGGGCCACTCAAATGACTCTCCCCTGAACTCCTGCAAAGCCTTTCCAAATCCCTTCCCAGCTATCAAGTTCACTCAGACTGGTAGGAGATTGTTAGAGTCCCCCATTAAAAAATATTCAGCCTGCCTCATTATGAATCCCTGCTACATTTTTTTGTCTTTGGATCCAGTTCAGTGCCTGGCACATAATAAGCAGTCAGGAACTATTAGTTGAGTTAAAAAAAATTTAAAGAATTCATGACCCACTTAGATGGAGAGCTCTGACCTGGACTGAATGGGAATAACAAGAGGCCGGGCGGGGATTCAGGAGGGTGGGGTGTGCTGTGGGCAAATGTGAGTTCTGGGCGTGGTTCATGTTGATTTCCTAGATGAATTAAAACATTCGATAACCCCGTAAATAGACTACTGTACAGTTATATAAATGGCACACTTAGCTTGCGGTTATAAGGTGCTAAAATAACTATGCAAAATGAAAGAATCCATCAATCAGATGGTTGTTTTGGCTACGTGAAAGTCAACCGATGTGACCGCTTTTTTCCCCTCCTCTGAATTGACCCCATTGTTGCGTGACCCGACGCTCTGGCGCAGTCTGCCAATTTAAGGCAATGCTGCCTGCTGATTACAGCGTTCTGCAGGCTCCTGTATGAAAGATGAAGCAGGGGACCCTGGCTTAGCCAAGATGCTGCCTCAGAGGACATTTGTTCAAATCAGTGATCGGAGGCTGTTTTATCGCTGAGGTTACCAGATTGGTTCTTCTTGGAGGGCATTACGGAGGTTGTTGAAGGGAGAAACAAGAAGAGGCAATTCCTTTTGAGTCGTAGGGGAGAGAGACACATTATGTATCTGTGTAAATATGCACTTACTTAAAGACCCAGTGATGGGCTGAACAAGGGTCCCCTAAAGATATCGAAGTTCTAATCCTGGGCACCTGTGAAAATGTTGTCGTACGTGGCAAAGGTCTTCCTCCGCCCCCTTTTCTTCCCTTCCCCTTCTCTTCCCTCTCCTCTCTCTTCCCCTTTCTTTTTACTCCTTCCCCACCCCTTCCCTCCTCCTTGCTCTCCTCCCCTTCCTCCTTTGCTTGTAGCCAGCATTCATTCATTGGACATTCTGGCATTTTCTGTGAGTGCTGGTGGGGTGAGGGGCAGTCGTGTCAAACGGAGCCTGCTCTATAGCCTCACTTCAGGTAGGCAGACAGGCAGCATCTTCACAAGGTCCCTACATCCACCTGTTCACACCTGCCCTTTCTGGGCAGAACCCCGGATTCTGGGACTTTTCTGGACTCCATCTCTAAGAACACCTGTTAGTTTCCTAGGATTGCTATAACAAATCACCGATCTTTTAGTGGCTTAAGACAACAGAAATTTATTCTTTTGGGCCAGAAGTCTGCCATCAAGGTGTCTGCAGGGTCTTGTGTTCTCTGAAGATCCAGCAGAGAATCCGTTCCTTACCTTCCTCCTCACCTCTGGTGTGTGCCGGAAATCCTTTGTGTTCTTTGGCTTGTAGCTGCATAACCCCCCATCTGCCTCCATCTCCAAATGGCCTCCTCCCTGTGTGTCTATGTTTGTGTCCCTTCTCTTCTTATAATGACACCAGGCGCATTGAATTCAAGGCCCACCCTACTCCAGTATGACCTTATCCTAACTTCTGTCTTAATCGCATCTGCAAAGACCCTATTTCCAAATAAGGTCACATTCAAAGGTTTTGAGGGTTAGGACTTAACATACCTTTTGTGGGGAACACAATTCAACCATTAAGAGCTCTCTTTCCATGGGACTCTGCTCTCAGCTTGCTCAGCTTGGGATGGCCTTTGAGATGGTACTTGACGTCAGTCCTGTTCCAGGTGCCATGGACTCAGACAAACTTGGGTAAAGGGCAACTGATGGTAGGAATATTGATTAAAAACAAGTCACTAACATCCTGGAGCAGGAGCTTAATAAGGTTGGTGCTGGAGCTGGAAAGAGATTCCTGGTTTTGAGAAACTCTGAGGACCTCAGCAGCCAGAGGTTTGGAAATCCATTCCCACGCTGCCATTAATACACTCAACTCTCAGTGTTGCTTTCTCCTGCCTCACTGCACAAGTGACTTCCCATCTCTTTTCACCGATCTTGCTCCCCCACCCCAAATGTAGCTTGTTGTGTGTGTGTGTGTTTAAAAGATTTATTAATTTATTTGAGAGAGAGAGAGAGCAGGGGGAGGGACAAAAGGAGAGGGACAAACAGAATCTCAAGCAGACTCCATGCTGAGCACAGAGCCCAAGGCCACGGGGCTGATCCCAGGACCCTGAGATCATTACCTGAGCTGAAACCAAGAGTCAGACACTTAACCGACTGCCACCCAGGCACCCTGTAACTTGTTTTTGATTTGGGTTTTCCAGGCCTGATTCTGCCTCATGACCTTTCAGCGGGATGACTCACCACAAACTGACAAGTTCTGGTCGTGTTTCTTAGTTCTCACACTGCTATGGCCTGTGTGTTTGTGGCCCCCCCACCCCCTTCCAAATTCGTACGTTGAAACCCTAACCCAGATGTGATGGTGTTAGGATGTGGGGCCTTTGGGAGGAAATTAGGTTCAGATGAGGTCCTGAGGTTGGAGCCCTCATCATGGGATTAGTGCCCTTATAAGGAGAGGAAGAGACCCCAGAACCCTGTCTCTCTCTCTATTTCTGTCTCTGTCTCTCTCTCCCCCATCTCTTTCTCTCTCTGCCATCAGAGGACACAGGGAGAAGGTTGCAAGGCAGGAAGAGGCATTCACCAGGAACTGAGTCTGCCGACCCCTGGCTTTCAGACTCTCAGCCTCCAGAACCATGAGAAACAAATGTGTGTGGTGTCAGCCGCCCAGTCTATGGGATTTTATTAGAGCGGGCTGAGCTGATGGAGACATATGTCTTACAGAGAGATTTGGAGTGACTCGGGCCCTCTGAGACAGGCTCCCGCAGAGGCCTTGGAGGGCCAGGCCTGAGATGTGAGATAGGTGTGTTCATCTCCTCTGGTCCCAGGGTTGTGTATGTGTGTGTTTGTGTATGTGTGTGTTTGTGTGTGTGTGTGCATGTGTTCCATTTTAATAGGAGGTGGTGGTCTAACCCAAAGGCCCCCTCTGTAATGGGGGCATTTGAAGCTTACTGCAGGCTGCTGACACACCCCAAGGCTTCTCAAAACACAGCGAAGAGGCCGCCTTCGTTCTTTTGGGATGGAGCTCCGGCTGGGTTCGGGCCTGCGTAGACTTCAGCGGGGCTCTTGGTGTCCTTACAGGCAACTCTGACGATCTGAGATGGCACCTCAGAGCGGTGCAGAGGCTTGAGGCCCAGACATGGCAAGGATTGTGTGTCCATGGAAGAAGAGAGCACTGATGGACCCAGGACACTCCCGGCAGCTTGGTACCCAAGAGGGAAAGCCAGGTCTGTGGATTCGAGCTTGTTTGTTTGTTTTGCTTTGCTGTTAAAGTTGCTGAAGCACACGTTCTGTCTCACGATGAGTACAGGCAGCCGACATATGGCTCATTGACCTCTGCTGTTGAACCGATTCCAGCTCGGAGATGTAAGAGCCCCTCTTCAAGTGGAAAGAAACCCCTTTGCTCACGTAACTGAAATTTTAAGTACCTCTCAGGTCCGGTTTCAAATCTGGCAATAAAACAAAAATCTTTCTCACCACTTCATAGATTGGATCTCCCTGGTGTATTTCCAACAAGCACAGTTAGCAGAAGCCTCGGATATTTCTGGAGACGAAATGCATCGGGGCAACTTCGGCCCCACCAGCTCAGCAGCATCTTGCTGGCTCCCAGTAATCACAGCTGTGGAATGTTCTGGCTTTGCTTGCTGCACGAGAAAGCCTGATTACAATAGGAGGTGGAAATACAAGCTAGACATATCTGAGGAGTAACAGCCACGAAGCTGAAATGTACATAGATAGGTCTATAAATCCTTAAAAGTCATCGATGGGAAAGAACTCGTTTCCTCCAATCTGTGCTCCAGGTTCCAAAACAAGAGAGATGAGAGTCTCCACTTACCAGAAAGAAGGAAAGCTCATGGTATTTGATGACACTTCATGCAGACTCACAGGACACAGGTGATAAAGGGGTCAATGGCAACGAGAAGACTTGACAGTAGTTTCATGACCCCCGGGTCTGCTCTGCTGCTGTCAGTGGATACACACAATGGAAGCAATAACGCTGGCCTGAGAGGAGCTTACCATCCAGCTGGGGAGAGAAGACGTGACTTGGGGGAGAATTAGACAGCATTAAAGTGGTTAAGTGACATTTTAAGAGAGCAGTGGAGGAGCTGCAGTGGACCCTTGAACAACACGGGTTTGAACTGTGTTTGCACAGTGTGTAATGCACTTACATGCATTTTTTTTTTGGATAAATACAGGACAGTACTGAAAATGTATTTTCTCTTTCTTAAAATTTTCTTCTTCTTCCTCTTCTTCTTTTTAAGATTTATTTGAAAGCAAGAGAGAGCACACGAGCATGAGCAGAGGGAGAGGGAGAAAGATCCTCAGGCAGACTCCCCGCTGAGTGAGGAGCCTGATGTGGGGCTCGATCCCAGGACTCTGAGATCCTGACCTGAGCCAAAATCAAGAGTCGGAGTCTCAACGGACTGAGGCACCCAGGCGTCCCTCTTAAGATTTTCTTAATAATGTTTTCCCCTATAGCTCACTTTATTGTAAGAATACAGTATATAATGCATGTAACAGCCTGCGTATATGATCCGTCAGGCTTCCCGTCACCAGTCAGCTATCCGTAGTTAAGTTTTTGGGGAGTCCAAAGTTGCATAGGGATTTTCACCTGTGTGGGTGGCCAGTGCCTCTGGCCCCCAAGTTGTTTAAGTGTCAACTATATTTTATGAAAAAAAAAAAAAAGGCAACCCTCTCGGGTCCCCTCCCTCTTGGGAGCTTTGTACTATCATTTTGCCATCACTCAATAAACCTTGCTTTGCTGCTCACCAAAAAACCCAAACAAACAAACAAAAAAACAAAGAAAAAACCCCACAAAACCCAAAAACTGTATTTTACGGTAATCCTGGTAGAACTGTCAAAGCCATTCTATCAACAGTCATCGTTCTGCGCGGTAGAGGAAGGAGCCCTGACTTTCGGTTGTGATGGTCAGAAAAGAAGCCGGAGTTGATCATGGGAGCGGGCAGGAGGTTTACCGAGGAAAGAAGAGGGGTCTTTCTGGGTGGGCAGAATGGAGTGGGCAGAGGGCAAAGAGAGGAGATTGAAAGATGTGCTCAGGAGAAGCAGACTATGTGTCGAGGTGTTGGGGAAAGCTCAGCCATCTGGACTTCACATTTGACAAATACTCCAAGAGCAGGGGGAAGGAAAAACATCCACTCTTCAAAGTCTGGGTTTTGTAATAAGCTGATAATCTAGGCTTACCTACTGCAGAGTGTTCAAATATATGTTTTATTGTAAAACTTCAAATAAAATATTGTATACAAAGATACTGAGATATAAACTGTAAAAACCAACAGAATTTTAAAGACCAATTCTTGTACAATTTCTCTAATAAGTCTTTTTTGTGTCAGGCCTTTAAAAAAAATTTTTTTTAATCACTGAAGGAAATGTTGCCATATCCAAAGTGCTTTGAAATATCTCCCATGGAAAGGTTTCTCAATGAGAAAACAACTACGTAATTCTACTCATGTGTGCCTCACTTCTGTACGCCTGACTTTACTAGAGGCTAAGGGACTTCTCAGAAATTTTAACTCCAAGACAGAAACTTCCGAATGTCACCATAAGGTGGGAAAACCGATGGTTTTAAATCTAGGGCTTCGTGTCAGTTTACCAAGGGTCGGCAGGAGTGAAGAAACATCGAACTCATCCACGTCAAACTGGCTTCTAGCAAACAGACCTTGCAAAGGCCCCAGGATCCGTGGAAACTGCTTGCCATCTGGACCCTAAGTTACTGTCTTTTTCCCAGTTAATGTTGCAAATGATTCGCATTAGATTTGCCAACAGTGCAAAGTGAGGGATACAAACAGTACCATTGGGCTGCTGCCTTGGGGTCTCGGCGCGTCTGCCCAAACTGGTGCAGCGTGGGGATGACTCGGTGGGCTCCGACTACGCCCAGATAGCATCTAGGCTACTTGCCCAGAAGCGGAGCCTGGCCAGCTTCAGAACTCTGCCCTGGCTCTGCCCTTTTAGGAGGGCACAGATCACTGTTGGACAAAGCCCATTGACATGGAAGCCCCCATCCAGAAGTTCATGTTCTACTGATGAATGTGTCCCATTGTGAATCTCTGTATGTCTTTGTTGCCTGTGGGTATTCTGTAAAAGGCCTGTTTGTATATGCTAATTGATCGGATTTAAGTGTGACAGGGTTGCTGCTTTCTGCGGAAGCCAGGATGAAGAGGTGAGGTTTCCTAGGGCCCAACAGAGAAGACCAGAGCCTTGACAGCCAGGTGTTGTGGAGAAGGACAGGAGAGGTGAGCAGCAGTAGCAAGACACACACCCTGGAGAAGAAAAGGCTGGATAAGCCGAAAACACTAGTTCGCCAAGGCCGCCATTGGAGATGCGGGTGATGAGGGAGGGGAGAAAAACATGATAGCACCTGCCCAGGTCATCTTCTCCCCTTTCCGGATTCTTCCCTCCCTCCACCACAGGTGCTGAGTGCCCCATGCTTCAGTATATTAACCATGTCTTTTATTGTCTATATACTGATGCTTTGACATCTGGGGCCTTATGACCTTGGAGGGACCAACTCTCCCAGGGCAGGCTGCTTTCTAGAGATAGTAAACAACTCGCCTACAATTGTGCTTGTCAAATACAAACCAACCAATCCAGACCCCACACCCCAACACCTCCTTTTCTGAGCTTTCATGCTCTGGGCCACTGTCCACCCCATGGCCTGCTACGAGACCACTAGGGACAGTGCCTACACTCCAGAGACCCCTGAAATGATTCAAGCTAGCCAGTCCTAACTCGCTTACCCTGCCTTGCTCGTCCTTCCCGCAGAAACTACTATAAAGGCTCTCCCCCCTCAAGTGGGTTCCCTTCTCCGTCTTCCTCTGTGCTCTCACCCTGTGGCCCCTCGTGGTGGGGCATGCCCTCTTCCCTTAGGAACTGTGAGTAACAAGCTGTCTTTTCAATGGCAATCATCTCTTAATCTGTTGGTCTCACCATACCTAAATAACAGTAAAACCTATGAAAACACTCAGTTCCAAAAATATCTCGTAGGCCAGTGTTCTACCCAAGTCAGCCTGCCCTCCACATCCCCACACTCTGAAATTACCCCTGCCACCAGTTCTCGACTCTCAGCATTAGAGACTTCACCTGGTTGGTAAGTAAGTCAATTAAGTGAAATTAGGGTAAAAATTAAAGTGTAACAAGGAACAGGTAGCAAAAGTGCCTGATATTGTCTCTGAAATTATCTAATGAAATCTCTGAAGAGTTAGGGCTGAAGTGAAGCCTGAAGTGTTTATTTTGTTAGCTACCCAGCGTTTGGTCTGTGAGTAGAAATAAGGTGAAATGGAAAGTAAATTTCAGATCCATCGACCTAGAAAGATCCAGGCCATGAATGGGCTGGACTTGGGGGGCAATCTTGAGAGATGCAAGGACAAGAGAAGCCTCATGTTGATTGGGTGATTACTCTGTGCCAGGATGGCTCCAGAGGCTATGAATCGATGTCTCATTCCTCCAATGACAGTGAGGAAAACATATTTTATTTTAATGATAAAGAGACCGAGGCACTCAGATGCCGAGTAACTTACCCGAGGTCACACAGCTAGCTTAGGAACAGAGATGGGGTTCAAATCCAGTGGGTTTCAACCACTTTGCTACCTTGTAGAGCAGAACAAGTCCTGTCTGGGGGCCAGGCAGATCCATGCACCAATTTGACCTGACCGATTTCTAGTGGTGTGATTTTGAGTTGGTAACTTGATGAGCTCTGATTTAAGAGTTCATCGACACCGTAAGGGTGCTAATCCTTAGCCAACAAGGTTCTTCTGAGGATAAAATAAGAATCAGGAGATGAAAACATTGAATACCAGGGTACGTAAATAAGTGGTAGATAAATGTCGGGGCCCCTTTAGTTCTAAGCAAGACATAGCTGGTCATCACATTATCCCGGTTCACGAGCGACTCCCTACTTACTCGCACCTGAAGTATTCTCCAGGAGTTGATTAGGGACCTGGAAAATGTGTCATTAGCGCAGTCTTCCCTCTGAGGAGCAGTACAGGCAAGCCGGGCTGACGTTCAGCCAGTACGCTTCAGAATGCCCACAGCAGTTGTGAAAATATGCAGTATGTCGGGTTGGGCTGGTAATTAGCTGTTTCCCTGAGACTCCCTCCCCACCGAGGCCCCGTCACTCCAAGTTACCCAGCTTGGGCCCCCAGGGCGCCGCCCCTGGCTCCGTTCTGGTCAGTTCGAGCCCATGCTGGTGGTTTAACATCCCGAATAGCACCGCTGTGGGCCAAAGCAGAAGAAGGGCTGCACTGTGGTCCTCCGCTGAAGACCCCAGATTTGGGTAGGGGCCAGCCAAAGCAGGAAGCCTGTGCTGGGCCAACTGCCCTCTTTTTACGTGCTTAGGGATCAAAGAGAGAAAGAGAACAAGCAACGGTTTTCCTCCTTCTGCCCTCCCCTCTCCTCATTCTCACCTCTGAAAGGAGCCTCCTAAGAGGCAGACTGACGTTTTCAGACCCTTCACAAGAATGAAGACGTCCATGTTTAAGAACATATTATTCCAGAGCGGATCTGTGGCACATTAAGCTTAACTAAGAGATAAAACCACCTCTCTCTGGGCTTAGGCCAAATCGCATGTGGCTTCTCTACGCAGAAACTGCTCCCCATTGTAAGGGGCACTTCCTGCAAACACCCTACCAAGAATCCCATCTGTTCTGGGACCACCCAGCCTCACGCACACTGACTGTCAGTCCAGACGCAGTTGGCTTCCATTAGATCTTTTGAAAACGGTTTCCTGTGAGCTTGGCCGTGAAGCCGGGAGGCATCTTAACAATCACACGGGAGCTGTGTCTTGGAGCAGGGGTAGGCCGCTCTGGAGTTTGAGCCGAGGCTTTATCCACTTGCTGTGGGCACTTGGGAGAAGGCTTCTGAGATCTGGCGAACTCAGGTGAAGTTAGTTCATGAACCGTATTTACCACACCACTTTCAGAGAGAAACACCGGGATTGTATTTCGTTTCATATATGGTAATTGCCTAGGTTTCCATGCCATTCCTCATATGTAATCTAGGTCTGCTTTCTCCAAAATCCTACACAGTGCCCTTACACAGGAGTAAAATGAGATTTAGAGGCATTGAGTGCCTCACTTACTGATGGAATGAAAATAGAATCGTTCTCTATGGTGTTCTGCCCTTAACTAAATCACTTGGAACTGAGAAATCATAAACAAATCAGTGAATATTTTCCAGGAAATAGTAATCCTTTTAAATTATTTTGACTTTTTAAGAGGTGAGCTCTGTTAACCTTGTCCACATTCCCAATACACGGAAAAGCTGAGAAGTGGGGATGGCAAGTTTGTGTGTGTGGCCTTGTTGACACATGTTGGCAGAACTAGAAAAGGCCTTAAGTGATCCTCTATTCTGTTCTGTCCCGAAAGATGTGTCTCAGGATGTCAATAGAGGTTACACGTTAAAATAATTCCTTTGATCCGTTAAAGTTTAGAACAGTGATTTGAACAGTGAAGCACGTGTTTACTGTAGGGCCGTCGGGGATTTTAACAGACTGATGCTTGTGACCAGGTGATGACATCTGAAACGTTCAACAACCAGTTCTCCAGAGAAAAAGCCCAGCTTTGTAGCGTCTGCCGATGTCTGTGCTATAAATATTCCCTCTGTGGTCGATTTGAAGCAACCAACCCAGCATCAATGATTGCGAAGCTGGTTGTCCAGACTGCCCACAAGACAGACGGCAGATGTTAGTAACCTCCAGAGCCGACACGCAAGCAAGATGTAGTGAAGGAATTCAGAAGTATTGTATTGAGTAATTACCACCTTTGTTTTTAATATAATTTAGTTTGGTGTAGGTTCTGGAATTTAATTTTTAATAATGACCGTGTTTAATAATTTGCTCACAAAATTCCTAAAAATGTAACAATTGACATTTGCAAGCCGGAACGAGCTGACTCCAGCACACCGGTGTTTACGATTCCCGAGGGGGTTGGGTGGGTGGGAGGGTATTCTATGGCACTCTCCAGAATGATTTGACCCAGGACCCCTTTCTTCAGGTAGGATTTTATTGGATTTGTGTTCTGTGGAACACACTTTGGAAACTGCTGGTCTGGTTCAACCTTGTCATTTTCCCCCCTTCGTTTTTCTCCATTTTCAAAGCTTGTATGGTTTCCTGACTACTAGCTGGGAGCTTAACATAGCACACTTTCACTTAATTCAATTCAATAAATATTTATTGGACTCCTTTTGTGTGCAAAATATTATGCTAATCCTACAGAAAATTCTAGATGACTAAGACCTCCTGCTCTTGGAGGGTAAGTCATAGGACAAATCTACAAAGAGCTACAGGAGAAGGCAACATCTGGTTAGGACCCTAGCAAAGATACAAGCAAATAACTTTGGGAGTCCAGAGGAAAATAAAATCATATCCAGCTGTTATGGTAGGAGATAATCAAGTCCAAAGTGGGGCCGAGGTTCAGCTGTGCCTCGTGCCTGGGGCTGGAAGAGGTGCAGGTGGACAGAGTGGGCAGTGTGGGCCCTTCTTGTGAAAAATGTGTCTATTCACTCGTCCATGACTTCTTCAGCAGACGACGGTGGGAGGTGCTGGTGTAAGGCCGGTGAAGCCAGTCTCTTTAAAAATTTGTGTTTTAAAGTTACCAGCTAGATTGAGTTACTTGCACACATACTAGTTGGCTCTTTGGGTTTTCTCTTCTGTGAATTTTTCCCCTTGTAGCCTTTGCCCACTTTTCTATAGGTTTTCCTTTTTGTTCCCCTGCCCCTTTGCAGGGGTTTCTTGTATGGTCTATTATGTAAGTAATAGGTGTTTAAAATACTTTCTCCCGACCTCTCACCCACGCTTTATTGGTCTGCTGTGTCCTCCAGAGGCAATACAGTGGAGTGGTGAAGCCTGAGGGCTCTCAAGCTAGGGCTCATCTCTCGCTCCAGAGCTCCACGGGTCCTAGGACAAGTTACTGAGCCCATCTGTGCCTGATTCCCTCATCTGTCAGATAAACGGTACCCCTGTCTCATGGGAGAGGTAGTAAGAGCAGATAACACCCTTTAAGACTTTTGCTTAGTAAATATTAGCCTTTATTAGTTAACTTGAAGTCTCTGCTTTTGATGTCATCAAATCCATTAATTTTTACTTCTACCATTTATGCTTCTTCTATGCTTTTTGAAGAAATTCTCCAACTTTTTCTATTAATTTTATATCTTTATTTTCACACTTATGTCTTTAATGGGGTGAGGTCGTCCTCCAACTCTAATATGCACCATGTGATGAGCCAACACCGTGTCTGAATAATACATTTTATGATTTCTTTTACCTTAAATGTCTTTGCCGATACTTATTTTAGATTAAATATAATGTATTACATGTAAATATTAAACTCTTATTGCCTATTTTTTGTTCATATTTGACTGGTGCATCCTTCTCTAGGTTCTTCAACCTTTCTGTATCTTTTTAAAAAATATGTCTCTTGGAAGTAATATTAATAATTAATTATAATAAATACCAAAGGTTTCTGTCTTTAGATCTTTGTTTTAACTCATTTACATTTAAAAATAATAATTATAGGGGTGCCTGGATGGTGGGTGGCTCAGGAGGTTAAGTGGTTGCCTTCAGTTTCAGGTCATGATCTCAGCGTCCTGGGATTGAGCCCCACATGGGGCTCCCCACTGAGCGGGGAGCCTGCTTCTCCCTCTCCTTCTCCCTCTGCCTTTCCCCCTGACTCGTGCTCTCTCCCCCTGACTCGTGCTCTCTCCCTCTCAAATAAATAAAATCTTTAATAATACAATAATAATAAATAACATGATACATAATACAATTATTAGATTAGAATAAATATTTCTGCCATCTGATTTCATGTTTTCCATTTACCATGCCTTCTTTTTGTTTCTTTTTCTCCTTTCCTACTTTTCACAGCCATGTCAAACTTCCTTTTATTTGTTTAGAAATTTTACCTTCCATCTTTATTATTCTAACATAGGTTAAATCACCCTTAATATAATAGATTATCTCAGAGCATTATCTATTATTTCAAGAAGTATTATACAATTCTCTCTGGAATAAGGGCTTATTGACTTTAATAAACGTAAAACACTGTTCAATTTCCTAGTAATTAAATATGTGCAAGTGGAGAGCACAATAAAATACCATTTTTAACTTCTAAAATGGATAAAATGTAGGAGCTTGGTAGCACCAGTGTGGGGAAGGTGCATGGAGAGAAATACTATTGGAGGAAGCATAAACTTTGGAGACAATTTGACAAGTACCTATCAAATTTTTGAATGTTCCTACTTTCTTTGTTGTTGTTCTGTTTTTTTAAAGATTCTACTTATTTGTCAGAGAGAGAGAGAGAGCACAAGCAGGGGGAGTGGCAGGCAGAGGGAGAGGGAGAAGCGGAGCAGGGAGCTGGATGTGGGGCTCGATCCCAGGACCTTGGGTCTTGATCTGAGTGGAAGATAGCCACTTAACCCACTGAGCCACCCAGGCATCCTGAGTGTTCATACTTTTTGATTCATCATTTCTACTTCTAGGAATTTATCCAATATAAAAGGCTTTTATTGCAGCATTGTGAAAATTCATATTCTGTACTGTATCAATTTCTTACTATGAGCATATATCACTTTTTTCATTACNCAATTCAATAAATATTTATTGGACTCCTTTTATGTGCAAAATATTATGCTAATCCTACAGAAAATTCTAGATGACTAAGACCTCCTGCTCTTGGAGGGTAAGTCATAGGACAAATCTACAAAGAGCTACAGGAGAAGGCAACATCTGGTTAGGACCCTAGCAAAGATACAAGCAAATAACTTTGGGAGTCCAGAGGAAAATAAAATCATATCCAGCTGTTATGGTAGGAGATAATCAAGTCCAAAGTGGGGCCGAGGTTCAGCTGTGCCTCGTGCCTGGGGCTGGAAGAGGTGCAGGTGGACAGAGTGGGCAGTGTGGGCCCTTCTTGTGAAAAATGTGTCTATTCACTCGTCCATGACTTCTTCAGCAGACGACGGTGGGAGGTGCTGGTGTAAGGCCGGTGAAGCCAGTCTCTTTAAAAATTTGTGTTTTAAAGTTACCAGCTAGATTGAGTTACTTGCACACATACTAGTTGGCTCTTTGGGTTTTCTCTTCTGTGAATTTTTCCCCTTGTAGCCTTTGCCCACTTTTCTATAGGTTTTCCTTTTTGTTCCCCTGCCCCTTTGCAGGGGTTTCTTGTATGGTCTATTATGTAAGTAATAGGTGTTTAAAATACTTTCTCCCGACCTCTCACCCACGCTTTATTGGTCTGCTGTGTCCTCCAGAGGCAATACAGTGGAGTGGTGAAGCCTGAGGGCTCTCAAGCTAGGGCTCATCTCTCGCTCCAGAGCTCCACGGGTCCTAGGACAAGTTACTGAGCCCATCTGTGCCTGATTCCCTCATCTGTCAGATAAACGGTACCCCTGTCTCATGGGAGAGGTAGTAAGAGCAGATAACACCCTTTAAGACTTTTGCTTAGTAAATATTAGCCTTTATTAGTTAACTTGAAGTCTCTGCTTTTGATGTCATCAAATCCATTAATTTTTACTTCTACCATTTATGCTTCTTCTATGCTTTTTGAAGAAATTCTCCAACTTTTTCTATTAATTTTATATCTTTATTTTCACACTTATGTCTTTAATGGGGTGAGGTCGTCCTCCAACTCTAATATGCACCATGTGATGAGCCAACACCGTGTCTGAATAATACATTTTATGATTTCTTTTACCTTAAATGTCTTTGCCAATACTGATTTTAGATTAAATATAATGTATTACATGTAAATATTAAACTCTTATTGCCTATTTTTTGTTCATATTTGACTGGTGCATCCTTCTCTAGGTTCTTCAACCTTTCTGTATCTTTTTAAAAAATATGTCTCTTGGAAGTAATATTAATAATTAATTATAATAAATACCAAAGGTTTCTGTCTTTAGATCTTTGTTTTAACTCATTTACATTTAAAAATAATAATTATAGGGGTGCCTGGATGGTGGGTGGCTCAGGAGGTTAAGTGGTTGCCTTCAGTTCAGGTCATGATCTCAGCGTCCTGGGATTGAGCCCCACATGGGGCTCCCCACTGAGCGGGGAGCCTGCTTCTCCCTCTCCTTCTCCCTCTGCCTTTCCCCCTGACTCGTGCTCTCTCCCCCTGACTCGTGCTCTCTCCCTCTCAAATAAATAAAATCTTTAATAATACAATAATAATAAATAACATGATACATAATACAATTATTAGATTAGAATAAATATTTCTGCCATCTGATTTCATGTTTTCCATTTACCATGCCTTCTTTTTGTTTCTTTTTCTCCTTTCCTACTTTTCACAGCCATGTCAAACTTCCTTTTATTTGTTTAGAAATTTTACCTTCCATCTTTATTATTCTAACATAGGTTAAATCACCCTTAATATAATAGATTATCTCAGAGCATTATCTATTATTTCAAGAAGTATTATACAATTCTCTCTGGAATAAGGGCTTATTGACTTTAATAAACGTAAAACACTGTTCAATTTCCTAGTAATTAAATATGTGCAAGTGGAGAGCACAATAAAATACCATTTTTAACTTCTAAAATGGATAAAATGTAGGAGCTTGGTAGCACCAGTGTGGGGAAGGTGCATGGAGAGAAATACTATTGGAGGAAGCATAAACTTTGGAGACAATTTGACAAGTACCTATCAAATTTTTGAATGTTCCTACTTTCTTTGTTGTTGTTCTGTTTTTTTAAAGATTCTACTTATTTGTCAGAGAGAGAGAGAGAGCACAAGCAGGGGGAGTGGCAGGCAGAGGGAGAGGGAGAAGCGGAGCAGGGAGCTGGATGTGGGGCTCGATCCCAGGACCTTGGGTCTTGATCTGAGTGGAAGATAGCCACTTAACCCACTGAGCCACCCAGGCATCCTGAGTGTTCATACTTTTTGATTCAACATTTCTATTGCTAGGAATTTATCCAATATAAAAGGCTTTTATTGCAGCATTGTGAAAATTCATACTCTGTACTGTATCAATTTCTTACTATGAGCATATATCACTTTTTTCATTAAAAATGTTCTACATAAAAATTGTACATATGTATATATACACACACACACTTGAAATAAGGAGAGAAATGTGAGGTATCACAAAGCCAAAACAGTTTATAATATCAAAAATTTGAGAATCTCTGACCTAATGTATCACTGTAATTGTTTCTATCTAGAAATATTTAGAAATATTAGACAACCAGTACTGTCTTAGTCTGGGCTAAGTGTTTGTGGTAACAAATCACCATAGACTGTGTGGCTTAAACACCAAACATTTATTTCTTACGGTTCTGGAAACTGGACAGTCCAAGACCAAATCTTGTGAGGGCCTCCTTCCTGGTTTGCAGGTGGCCATTTTCTTGTTGTATCCTCACATGTCAGAAAGAGTGATCGGGCTAGCTTTCTTCCTTTTCTTATAAAGACACTAACCCTCTCATGGAGGCGGCAGCTTCATGACCTCCTGACCTCCCAAGGGCCCCACCTCCAAACACCACCACATGAGGGCTTCACATATGAATTTGAGTGGAACACAAACGTTCAGTCCATAGTCATATGGTATTTTAATGAAATAAAAGTGAGATTTTCTCTGGTCTTTTTTTTTTATAATAATATTTTTTTTATTATATTATGTTAGTCACCATACAGTACATCCCCGGATTCCGATGTAAAGGTCGATGNCATGACCTCCTGACCTCCCAAGGGCCCCACCTCCAAACACCACCACATGAGGGCTTCACATATGAATTTGAGGGGAACACAAACATTCAGTCCATAGTCATATGGTATTTTAATGAAATAAAAGTGAGATTTTCTCTGGTCTTTTTTTTTATAATAATTTTTTTTATTATATTATGTTAGTCACCATACAGTACATCCCCGGATTCCGATGTAAAGGTCGATGATTCATTAGTTGCGTATAACACCCAGTGCACCATGCAATACGTGCCCTCCTTACTACCCATCACCAGGCTATCCCATTCTCCCACTCCCCTCCCCTCTGAAGCCCTCAGTTTGTTTCTCAGAGTCCATAGTCTCTCATGCTTCATTCCCTCTTCTGATTACCCCCCCCTTTCTTTATCCCTTTCTTCTCCTACCGATCTTCCTAGTTCTTATGTTCCATGGCNCAGTTTGTTTCTCAGAGTCCATAGTCTCTCATGCTTCATTCCCTCTTCTGATTACCCCCCCCTTTCTTTATCTCTTTCTTCTCCTACCGATCTTCCTAGTTCTTATGTTCCATGGCGGATTTTCTCTGGTCTTACATCATTTTTTTATGAGTGCTTCAAAAATTCAAAATAGTTTTCCTATTTTATTTTATAGGTGGGTTACCTAAGCTAGGAAGAAGTTAAAATAGCTCATGTCCCACAGTGAGTTAACACGGCCTCAAGGCCTGACTGACCACTGCCATCTCTTGGGGGGTATGTTCGTCTGAGAGACACATCACAGAGGTAATAGTGATTTGTATTCCTCAGTCATCATTCAATTCTTTGTATACATGTCCTAAGAGGAAAAACCCTACCAAGGGCCACGAAGCAGCTTACATTTACTTTGGAATTATTCCATTTATCTTTGCTTTTATGGACCTTTCAAATTGTAACCATTGGTCAGTCATCTACATGGCTTGGTAACCAATGAAATTTGACCATCTTAGTGGCCTTCCTTTAGACAGAATTGCATAATAGTCCATGAAATTACAATTTTGCATTGCATTCTTGAAACAGGCCTAGAAGCCACAGAATGAAAGCAAATGGCAAGTGTGAGTTTAGAACAGGCAGACCTGCGAAGCCATGTTCCTGAGGTCTGGAAGCGAGGATTTTGCAGTGGAACTCACAGACTTGAGAGGGCTTCAGAACAGGGAACCCAAGCAGCCCCCATTTCCAGCTTTGATTTATGTTCTGTTCAAACAAAATACCTTGCTTCCTGAATGCTGCTGTGGCTTATTTTCAGCAGAGTAGCAATTCTTAATCCAAAACAATCAAGAAGAATTTGTTCAGTGGTCAAACAGCATTTTTCTGAGTGCTTGGAAATCATGAACATCCCCGGTTGCAAAATATTCTCTAGCAAACAAGACAGAGAAAATGAGTGAAAGTGCCAGACTATGCCAGGGTCGGCCCCAAGGGCCCTGAAGCCAACTGAGACTCCAGTAAAGTGCATGTCTTGATTTCCTCAGCTGTGAAGTAGGACCATAATACAGCTTTCTGCTGACATCTAAAGTGGTACTCTAACAGTTATGTGTATGTACGTGTGTGTGTACGCGACTCATCCACTTTACAATGGGCACGCCAGTCTAGCCCAAATGTAGCAAATACAACTTTGACTAATTCTCAACTTTTCAAGCATCTATTACTCACTACCTTCTCCATGCCTCTGAAGCACTTTGTCCGCGTTTTCATTATGTATTCATCACATTCTGTTATAGTTCATAATTTATCCATCTTTCTTCCCAGATAGACTTTAATTCCTTGAGGGTAGAGACTCAGTCTTTATCTTTATATTTTCAATGCCAAATGCAATAGCTGGCATATATTAGGCACTATATTATGTCTGAAGAAGAAAGACATAAACCAATGACTAAAGTCTACCTATATTCTAATCATGCTGTTATGAGGTACTTTGAAAGAGTAAATACATCATTCACTACACACAGATTCAAAGCAGGTGTGTGATAGAATGTTAGGAGACAAGGTACAGTAGAGGGTACTCTTTCCTGGATGGCAAAGGGGAAAAAAATGCATGTACATCATCATCTTTATATTTAGAAGAAATTGAGGGCAATTTCCATTCCAATCATTTATTATCTAAATTCCTGGTCACCAAGGTACTTGGAATGTCGAAGGCAGTACAAGCTTGCATTATTTAAAATACATTTCTGAAGGTCTTAGGGATATTAATAAGGTCACAGAAAAAACTAGCAACACAGGTCAATTTAAATTTTTTCTTTTGTCTACAAAACTTTTCTATGTGAGAAGAAATCATTTGAATTCTTACCCCCTTTAACCACTAACCCCATAAGTCTGCTGGATACACATTTATTTCAAATTAATTTAATGAACAAAATAGACAGGGGTTCATTTTATCCCTGAATTTCAGTTAAGCCTACTATACTCATTAATATAATAGTAACCTGAAAGGAGAATTTAGATTACTAATGGCATATGCACAGGCCTATCTGTTGAAAGGGACTTGCACTTAAACAGTGAGAAGGAAAACGTCTTTGTTTCTCAAGCCAGTAGGAAGGAACTAATTTGAATTGATGGGATGATTTTAGGAATGGATCTTTAGACAATTGGGTATAATTGGTCATCATTTTTAGAGAGTTGGGAATAATTGGTTAATAATTTTTAACAAAAAAGAATCCCTGGGTGGGATGAGTAATTTTTCCTTTAGTCTGAGATGCAGTACCAATGATTTTGCGTGGCTCGCTCATCAAGGGGATGGCTGATGGGGAGTGGGGGAGTACAGCATGGGGAGGCCAGGGGCACAGTAATAGACACCTGCCACACAGCATCTTAGAATGTTTGAAGGCCAAGGTCTTAGGACCCAAGAGAAGTAGATAAAGTCAAGATCATGATTAATGAGGGCAGGTACTTTTATTTCTTTGATGTAATGACATCATTTATGAAAAAACTGTGAAGATAGTCTATAGGAACCAGTCCTTGAGGATGTAGAGAAGAGAAAGGTGGTACTTGGGAAATGGGCAGGGAAAGGGGACTTAACTTCAGGTAATCAGTTGAATGTCCCTTGCCCCCAAATTTGGGGATGATTTGAAAACTAGGAAGAGCACTATGAATAGTAGCCCTTGAATTTCCAGGAGGAACCAAGGGCTCCACCGAACATGAGGTGATGCTTTGTAGTATGACAGGATCTTTGATGTAATCCCTGCAATGCAATTCTGTTTTGTTAAGATTCTGTTCACCTTCTGAATGGGAACATCAAGCTGCTGGGCTTTCTAGATATCATCTGCCAAACCACTGTTATCTCATGAGCAAGATTTTTTCCCCTATGTCAAGACAGCACTAAGCTTAGGAGATCTCCAGGCATCTAGACAGAAATAGGGGGATGAGCTTCCAGAGCTGGTCCTAGCTGAGAACTGTGAGACTGCACATCCCGATTACATTCTCAGGAAGACCCCAATACTTGAGGTAACTTAGATGAGTTCCTTGCAACCGAAGAAATCACCACCAGAACATTCATTTTTGTATCCTCATATCTTGGCTCCATTCCTGGTATCTAAATTATATTTGTTGACTGAAACTGAACTAACTTTAACTGACTTTCCCAAACTGTTTTTGCCTTTTTGTCAAAGGAATGAAACCTGTGACATCTCAACTACTAGAGACTGTTGCCACTGCTACTGATGATGGCCAAGATACTTTAATTAAAGAGCATTTGTAGTTTTTAGTCCTTTATTTCCTAACAACCAGGTGAGGCAGGTGGGTAGCTTTGGTTGTATATTCCAGCTTAGGGAGCATTCCAAATTCTCAGAGGCTGTCTAGGCACTTGAATTATATTGAGAGGAAGACAAACATACTTCCTTGCTTCACTTCAGAGTCCTGCACAGAAAAAACCAAAGGAAAAGACTTCAAAAATTTCCCCCTAACTTGCTAACTTTTGAAGTATCCTAATCTATACATATCTCCCTGAGATAGTCCAAATTCACATAATTCTAAAATCGCATATTGAAACACTTTTTAAAATTAGTTCTCTCCAGATTGGTATTGTCATAGAGCTAAGGCAAAACCTATGTCTGCCATGTTTGCTGCTGCATCCCCTGGAACAGTGCCTGGCACTCACTCACTACTAAGTGATTGAATGAAAAAATGTTAGGATTTCTTTTCTTTTTCTTTTTTCTTCTTCTTCTTCTTTTTTTAAGATTTTATTTATTTATTTGATAGAGAGAGACAGCCAGCGAGAGAGGGAACACAAGCACGGAGAGTGGGAGAGGAAGAGGCAGGCTCCCAGCGGAGGAGCCCGATGTGGGGCTCGATCCCAGAACACTGGGATCACGCCCTGAGCCAAAGGCAGACGCTTAACGACTGCGCTACCCAGGCGTCCCTCTTTTCTTTTTCTTTTTAATTAAAGTTTGTCTGATCTCACAAACCCAAGTGGCTCTGTTCAGAGTTGTTAGGTTGGAAAGCTATACACTTATTCCAGTGATTCTGCCATTTTTCTAATCCCTTTTGGAATTCCCATATTGGAATTCCTGTCTTAGACCAAGGCATGTGGTTTTGAAGGATTTATTGGTGGCAAACTTTGCTTTTGTGAGAGGATCTGCTATTTAGAAAATGCAAAAGGCATCTGGAGCCCAGTCTGGTAAATAAGTTGAGTAATCTAACTTTATAATCTCATTCATATGTGATTAGAAACTGACGAGATTAATTTCCTGATGCATTTCATAAACTATATTCCACGGGAATTTCACAGATGTTTTGAAGAATGGTGGTACCACCAGAATCAATGTATCCTCTAGGTAGGCAACCACCTTAAATGGAGCTACATTGTTTTTATGCTTCTTTAAAAAAAATCTCATAAAGTTTTGTCACACTAGGGAAACAAAATTCCACGTGGCTTTCATTTCATATTCACAGGCAATGCCTGGAGATTATTTGGAGCCTCGGGCTGCGGAGCCCATCCCTTTGGTCACCTGGGACCAGCGCTCCGGAGAGCCATGATGAGTTGGAATTTTCGGTCACCTTCGTCAGTCCTTCAGCACGCCAGAAAGGATGGTGCTACTGCCTTTGCTTCTTTAGTCAATTATGTTTTCACTGGAATTAAAATAATAAGCTTCTGGGCTACCTATTAACTTCCTACATGCTGAGATGAGAATAGCTTGAAGCTGTGGAAAAATGCTGATATACTTAAAATAAAGAACCAAAATAGCCATATAAACAAACCTCAGGGAATTTTAACCAAGAAACTACTGCCAAATAAATCTTCAGCCAGTAAAAAATGCTGAATATTTTATTTCAAAAAGGAACTATATTTTTAGTCTCTGCCATGCTTGTCAACACTCTATTGCAATAATAAACATCACCATTCATAAAAAAAAAAAAAAAGATGGAAGCAACCGTTTTCACAAACCCTATCAGCCTCCCCATGTAGCAGTGGAAGCAGAGACGCACAGTTAACTAGGGGCGGATGTGAGCATCACGTCGGGGCATTTGCAGCACAAGATGAAGAGGAAGAAAACAAACAGCTCCTGTCAGAGGGCAGCTTCGTGAAAGTTGCTGGTTTCCATGGTGCCCGTCCCACAAGAACGGAAGATGGACTGAGAGCTACAGGCAAACACTGGTCATGTGTCATGGTGCTTCGTTTGTGTTTTCTTCTCTTTCTATTTTTCCCGGAGTGTCCATTTTATTGAGTGCACTGCTGTGAGGCAGGAGGCTGAAGCAGCTAATCAAATAGTTCAGGGAACGAGGCCATTGGAATAAGTATTTGAATATATTCCACATTATAAAACAACCTACATTTACCTTAGACAAGTAGGAAAAGAAATCAACAATCAAGAAGAAAATAAAAATTACCCATGTTCCCCCTATTCAGAATTAATCACTGTTAAAATTTCCATGCATTTCCTTCTCATTTTCTTTAACTGCATTATGGGCAAATAATTGAAGATCAAACGGGGACCAGACATGGAGTTTCCTCTTTTGGTTTTTTTCCCCTTTAGTTTATCATGAACCTTTTTCCATGTTAGTGAATAGTCTGCAGAAAGGGGATTGTTAAAGGCTCCGTGATAGCTGACTGCATGCACAGAACATACATTTGTCATTGAAATTCTTACAGATAGTTATATTTTACCTATCCATAATGAGCACATTTCTCTATTATTTTAACATATTACAATTATTTCTTTAGTATGTATTCTTTGAAATGAGATTCCTAGCTTAAAGGGATTATTTGCATACTTTTAATTAATATATTTTTGGTTAAAAATAAATGCCTCTACTAATATATTGAAATATGCTAGAATAATCCCCCTTACTAACTTTTCTTTCAGAAATAAGCATTATACACTTGGACCTTGAGTTTATTAGTCCCATCTCTCTTGGGCAATCTATGCAAAGCCAAACATAATGTACAGGTTCACCAAGATGGATGGTTAATCTCTCACCTCACTACCTGCCAGAGGAAATAGGGCTGGACTAGCTAAGAGGTTCAATTGTGAAAGCAAAAAGTATGGTGAACATGTTTGGAGGGTCTGCAGAGAACATCTCTTATCTTACAAATACTTTTTATTACTTTGTTCAAAAGTAGGGTTTGGAAACTATTTTTATAACAGTGGATCAGGGCCATCTGACTCAACCTGAAGAACTCAGATATAAATCACAGAAATTTGACTTAAGTGACAAAGAGACTCTTGTCGCATGGATGTTGCTTCAGCCAGAAGACTGGATTAGAGCAGCCTCTTTGGGCCATGAGGACTGGTGTGTAAACAGAGAGAGCCAGTCTGCCAAGGGAAGCCAGAGGATGGAGCAGAGGAGGGAAGTGGAGATGAGAGACCGTCATGGTGGTGTTGGAGGAGGTGGAAAAAAGAGAGAGTAAGCAAGCATTTAGTTCTCAACTGCTATGGATTGCCTAGGTATACATTTTCAACTTCATGAAATATTCCACTGTTCTTGCAATAGATCCCCCTTCCCTCAAGCTGCCTGAAATGGGTTTCTGTTTCTTATAACCAAATTATCTTGACTGAAACAATGGAATGATGTTGACCAACCTTCCTCCCTGGCTATCTCAGGCACAGGCCCTTGGCTTACGTGGCCTGGTTGCTGGTCAATAAATTTTAAAGAACAAGGAAAAATTAAAACAAGAATGTGTAACTGCTGAATATACCTTAATTTGAAAATGTTCTTTTTTTCCCTATGGATAAGTCATATTGGTCAGACCACAAGCTGACATGTGAATTTATTCCCACCAAATGAGTCAGTTTGAAAAAAAAAAAAACAAATAGCAAAAACCAAATACCTCCCAATTGTTCTGAAGGATAAAGAGGGAGCTAGTTGGTCCTGTCAGCTTGTACTAACGAAAAATAATCCCCCAAATCTGGCTTCAATATATTTAAAACAATAATATTAGCTATTTCTGCTACCCCAGTGGGAACAGAGTTTTAATAAACTGCATACTGTCTGGATTGGTGTGATTTTTAACCTGGCAGGGGGCTGAAAATTACTTGTGATACAGTCCAATGTTGAAATAGTAAGAGCAAGGTTCTTTTTTATTCATGCTTTTCTGAGAAGGTCTCTGTGGGTAGAAGGCAACAAACCTGGGTCTGAGGAGGTGAGACACACTTTTGAGGGGTGTCAGCTCCCCCGGACCTCAAATGCTACTGGATGATCTCTATACTTGTCCTCAGATGAGACTCTGAGGAGACTGGAGTGTCTTGGTTTTCGCTTCTATTTTGGAATGGCCAAGCGTTGGTGTGGAGAGGATGTGTTTGAGGAACAGAGACCTAAGGGACAGGGCAAGGATGTAAACAGAAGCTGTCTTTTCTTTTTTTCTTCTGAAGTTCAAATACTGTAGTATGTTAGGTCTGATTTCCTGGGAAACCCCCATGTTGGCTGGATCCCTCCGGAGCTAAAAGAAATGCTGAAAGAACCCTTTTGTGATTTCCCCAAACTCTATACCGAGAGGACTTCATTCTGTGTCCCACTGAAGCCTTCTTGCGGAGCGTCACCCTTGCTCGCCTGTGTGTATGTGAAGCACAGCTGAATGGGACTGCCCTGGGGTCTCCAGCACACCAGTGGCCGGTCACTCAAATGGGCTTGAACTAAAACTACTGGTGCCTCAGCCACGTGAGTGAATTTGGTTGTGCAAACACATGCGACATTTGTGGGGGGACCACCAAATATATTTGGGTGGCCTTTGGTGGTGCCCAAGTTCTACCATGGGGGGGTAGGGGCAATAACTGATTGCATTTGGATTTTTATTGTAACTGTCACAACACCCGTGTTCCCCCTGGGGAGGCTGGCACTAGAGAGATGCAAAGGCAGTGACATTTTATACGTCTTCAGTTAGTTGTAATGGGCTGCTGTTGATGGACGGTGTCCCCCTAAAATTTGTATGTTGAAGCCTAATGGTATTTGGAGGTAGGGCTGTGAGGATGGAGCCCACATGTTGGAATGAATGCCCTTATAAGGAGACACAGAGCCGTGGGGCACCTGGGTGGCGCAGTCGTTAAGCGTCTGCCTCTGGCTCAGGGCATGATCCCAGCGTTCTGGGATCGAGCCCCACATCAGGCTTCTCCCTTAGGAGTCTGCTTCTTCCTCTCCCACTCCCCCTGCTTGTGTTCCCTCTCGCGCTGGCTGTCTCTCTCTGTCAAATAAATAAAAATCTTAAAAAAAAAAAAAAGGAGACACAGAGCCGTGATCATTCTCTTGGCCAGTGAGGACCCAGGGAGAAGGTGGCTGTCTACAAGTCAGGAAGATGGCCTTCACTGTTTGCTGGATCTCGGGCATTTTGATCTTAGACTTCCCAGTCTCCAGAGCTATGAGAAATAAATGTCTGCTTTTCAAGTCACCCAGTCTACTGTATTTTGTTTGTTGTTGGAGCCCAAACGAATTAAGACATGGGTGCTGCAGTAATTTTTATTCACCACCCTCTGCTTGTCGGAAACAATTGGGAAATAGCCCCCCACCCGTAGTTTCAAGATGTTCATAAATCTTTTTTTCTTTATCGTCAACTTCATAGTCTAAGAATATTTTTTGTCTCTGACTCATCTTCTAACTAAGTGTCCAATGCCTATCTGAATTTATGATTTCGAGTGTTAATTTTCCCCCTCTGGGTTTGCCTTGTGTCAATGAATGATTATGGAAATAATAAAACAGATGACAAAGTAAACTATCAAAGGGGGCACAGAGGTTCACAAATGAAAAGACATAAAGACATTGCAACCTGAAGGTGGTCAAAGAGTACAAACTTCCGGTTAGAAGATGAATGAATTCTGGAGATCTAATGCACTCCTATGACTGTAGTTAAGAATGATATAATGTATACTTAAAATTTGCTAAGAAAGTAGATTTCAAGTCTTCTCAATGCACGCATGCGCACACACACACACACACACACACAAAGCTTAACTATGTCAGGTGATTGGTAGGTTAATTAGCTTGATTGTGACAATTATTTCACAATGTATATGAATATCAAAACATCGCATTATATATCTTAAGTATATATAATTTTACCCTATCAATTATATCTTAATAAAGCTGGAAAAAACAAAAAAGAAATTACATATGTACAAGGCTTTAGGTTGTTATCATTGATTATATTAACAAAAGAATAGAAGCAACATAAATATTTATTAATAAAGGAGTACTTACATAAATCGTGGTACATATGTCCAGACAATAAAAATCACTGCAGTCATTAAAAATATCAAGGAAGTTCTTTATAAACTGATCTTAAAAAAAAATCTCTCCAACATATATTATTTGGTAAAAAAAAAAAATGTTGCAACCTGGGTGGGGCAGGGAATTGGAAAGGAGTGTGAGCATGCAGAAAAACACTAGGAAAGCATTTCAGTAAATGATCGGGTAAGCAGACAGAGCCTAAGTGTAACCAGGGCTCCCCTTGTTAGGCTGTGGGTCAGGATGTAGCATCCCACCGAGCTCAATGGCAGGATCTATTAGAGGACTCGACCCTGGTTGCTGCAGCCAGCCAGAGGTGCTAATGATGGTCTCCACTGGATTAATTCATAAATCCAGGAAAAAAAGAAGAAGGTAATATTGATGTTGCTATGTAAGGTACACATTTGTAAGGATCTTATGAATGTAATAAGTTTTTCATTACTGTGCTACATTTAATATGTTTTATCTGATTTTAAGACATGTGAGATTAGAATTATTGGTTTTATTATATTTTAAAGTCTATTGGAGTCACAATAGTTGATTAAATATTAGAAAAGAATGTTCTTTTAAAATTTGTTAAGTTTACTTGACAGGCATTTGACACGATGTATTACATATAGATATACTAAGTATGTAACTGTATTATGAAATGTCTAAGTAAATTTTGTTATTTAAGAGAGGAAAATGTGGCTGTTTAACTTATGAGTTATTTTAAACATTAATCAAGGAATGTGAAATGGCTTTTCTTATTTTTGGACAATTACTATATTTCTAAATAAAAAAGAAACAAGATTTCTAAGTTGAATTAAAACATTTGTAAGGACTGAGATTCTTAATTGATAGCTTTAATAAATTGAATATTACTTTTAGGTCCTGCTACAGAAAAGTCTTTCTTTTTAGACACAAAATCCTTCTGACTTTTAAAAACTGCTCATTCCCATTGTGATCTCGGAGACATGGAGTAACATAAGTGCTTGAGATGGAAAAAGCCCAGGGAAAACCCTAATTTAATTGTCCTAGACTTTTAAAAATCCCTCTCCAAAATCCAGGTTAATGTCGCTTCCTTCTATCTTTGTCATCTCCACATTGAAACATGCCTTACATTTGTCTTTGCTCCTTTCCTCCTTGGGGATGCCCCTGGAGGACAGGCGTAAGTACAGGATTTCAATCTCCCCCTGGTTTCCCAGGAGGAGTTCACTGCAAACATTTTTACTCCTTTACTAATGGCTTTCCTTCTTTTACTGTCTCCCTAACCTCATTCTTCCCCTTGTGCAACTATTTCTAAGAAGCAATTCACTTCTACAGAATTTCTCATGATTTATGAAAGGTATCCGCAGCAAATTCACGGATACGGGGGTCCGTGTTAGGTCAATGCTGATGGAGGAGGCGTGCATTTGCAGATCCAGAATGGGTTGCGCTGTTCCTTGTCTCCACAACTGCAATGGCCTTTCCTCTCTGTGTCTAGCTCATGCCTCATTTTTCAAAATCTCATCTTGACTGCTTGAATGTGTTTGCAGGATTTACTTTTGTCCCCCTCAACATTTTGGGGACTCATTCATGCTGTTGTACGTAGCTATTTGGCATTCTAGTCCATGAAGCTATCACATTGTATTTATTCATCTCACTGTTGATGGAAATCTTAGGTTGCTTTCAGTCTTTTTTATTTATCACAAACAATGTGATTATAAACAATCTCGTATGTGTCTCCTGGTTTATGCGTGCAAGAATTTTGCTAGCGTCTAGAAGTACCTAGGAGTGGAATTGCTGGGCCCAATGTAATGGATGATGCTGAAAGTTGCACTGATTTTTACCATACTACAGCACATGGGACATCCGGTGGCTCCGCGTCTTTATGAGCGCTTTTTCAAAATTGAGATATAATTGACATACAACATTATGTTACTTTCAGATATACAACATAGTAATTCGATATGTATATATACTGCAAAATGATCTCAACAATAAGCCTAGCTAACATTGGTGACCATACATAGTTACAAAATTTTTTCTTGTGATGAGAACTTTTAAGATCTACTTTCTTAGCAATTTTGAAATATGCCATACAGTGTTATTAACTATAGTCACCATGCTAGGCACATGAACACTTGAGATTAAGAATTTTAGACACACATGCCAATCACGTGTGTCTGAAATTACATCTCACTGAGGTTTTATTCTGCATTTCTTTGATTACGAATAGTTGAGCATCTTTAGATGTCTGTTAATATTTAGCTTCTTCCTTTGTGAAATATGTGTTCTTGTTTTTTTGGTCCTTTCCCATTGGGTTGTTTATTTTTTTTTAATAGAGCTTAGAACATAGGAAGATATATATGCGTGTGTATATATATATACATACATACATATATGTGTATATATACACACATATATATACATATATACACACATATAGATATACACATATCTAATATATATATATACACACACATATATATAAAGATATATGTGTGTGTATATATATATATATAGGTATATCTATCATCTGTGTGTGTGTGTGTGTGTGTATATATATATCATAAAGAACTATACTGGGCACCTGGGTACCTGGGTGACACAGTGGGTTAGGCAACTGACTCTTGGTTTCAGCTCAGGTCATGATCTCAGGGTGGTGAGATCGAGCCCTACTTTGGGCTCCACACTCAGCTTGGAATCTGCTTAAGACTGTCTCTCCCTCTCCCTCTGTACCTCCTCACTGCTCTCTCTCTCTCAAATAAATAAAAAAATCTTTAAAAACAAAAAGAACTATACCATAGGAGTTCTTCATATATTTCTGATCCTAATCTTTTGTCAGTTTTGTGTGTGGCACATATCTTCTCCCAGTTAATGGCGTGTATTTTGTACTCTCTTTATAGTATCTCTTAATGACTGGACATTTTTCCTTCTATTTTATCAATATTTTCCTTCATGATTTTCACCTACTGAGTTGTATTCGAGAATGGCTTCTGTACCTCGAGGTGACAAAGATTGTTTCCTGTATCTTCTTCTAAAGGATTTTTGTAAAAGGAAAAAGGCTTTTTATTTGGAAATATCTTCAAGCTCATAGATAAATGGAAGGGATAAAAGTTGTACTAAGGGCACTCAGGAAACCCTATCCCCAGCTTCCTATATTGTTTACATTTTATCTTCATTTGCATTCTCTCTCTCACCATTTTTTCTCTCTTTTTCTCTTGAAACATTTAAAAGTAAGGGAGATCAATCATGACCTTCACCCCTAAATACTTCAGTGTATGTTTCTTAAGAGTAGGGATAGTCTTCTAAAGTTTTCAAAATTTTGCTTTCTCCATTTATTTTCTTGATCCTTCAGGAATTAGTTTTTGAGTAAGTTATGAGGTAGATATCCAATATAGTTTTTTATAGAGATAGTTAAGAGTTCCACACCATCTGGAAATACTCCAAGCTCCCTCTGTAATGCCACTTCCAACAAATGTCAGTTTTTACACATGCACGGGTCTGAGTCTAGGTGTGTCAGTCTGTCCCATTGGTCTGTTACGTCTATTCCATTAAGACAGACCACGTTATCTTGATTACTGTCGCATTGTAGTGAGCTTTGCTGTCTGGTTGGGGACGTCCTCCCACCTTCTTTATCTTCAAGAGGTTTTGACTTTAATAAATTCTTTGCCCTTTTATGTAAATTTTAGAATTCGCTTGTCAACTTCCAAGAAAAATCATTTGGGGATTTCAACTGGACTTTCATTAAATCTATTAAACCCTTGTATAAGACCTGACATCTTTGGAAAATTATGCTTTCTAGTCTGTGGAGTTACTATGCCCTCCTATTTATACAGATGTTTTTATGTTTTTAAATATACATTTATAGATTTTTTTTTTGCAGAAAAGTGTTTTTTGGATTTATTCCTAAGTATCGTATGTATTTCTTGATCTTGCGAATGGTGTCGCTTTAAAACATAAAACTCTAAATATTTGTTATTGGTATGGAGAGCACAGTGAATTCTTACAGATTGATATTATATCTAATAACCATGCTAGAAACTTGAATATTAGCAATTTGTAGATTTTTTTTCAGGTTTTCTATGCAGACAGTCATATGATCTACATACAGTACTAATTTTGTTTCTTCCTTTTCAATTCTCATATCTTTTATCTTTTTCTTGCTTCTCTAGGAAGACTTAAACTTCTAGAACGAGATTGAATAGAAGTGAGAATGCACATGTCCTTGAATTGCTCTTGATTTCAAAAGATACACTTTTTTTAACATCTCAGCAAAAACAAGGTTTTTATTGTCATTTTTTTGTGGGGACCTTTGATCAGAGGAAGGAAATTCTCTTCTCTTCGTACTCAATTGCATATTGAATTTCACTGAATGCTGCTTCTGAATCTATTTAGATGATCGTCTCCCCTCCTCCTTTTAATCTATAATGTCAGTTACATCAACAGATTTTTCTGGGTTCGCAGTAACCTTGCATCACTAAATAAAACCTAACCTGATGATGATTTAGTACACAACAGATAGAATTCAGGGTAACAATATTTTCTCTAGGGTTTTTTCTTCTCTTCTCCTATGTGAGCAACCCCCACCCCCGCCGTTTTCAAAAAAGAATTATACTAGTTTTGTAATGTAAGTTAAGGTAATGTTTCCTCTTTTTTTTTTTTTTTTTTTTTCTTTCTGAAAGAGTTTGGTAACATTGAAAATATCTGTTCTTGAATTTTGGGAGAATTCACCTGTAAAACCAGCTGGGCTTGATTTGATTGTGGGTAGATTTTAAACTATTGATCTAATTTTGTTTGTAGTTACCAAACCATTCAAATTTTTTATTACTTCTTGAGTCATTCTAGAAAATTGTCCATTTCATCTAAGTTTTCAATTTATTGTATAAACTTACTTATAATTTTTTTTTATCTTTATAGTCTCCACTATATCTGTGGTTTGGCCCATTCCCCCCCCCAACCCATCCTAATATTGTTTATTTATACCTTCTCTCTTTTTTCTTGATCAGTTATACTAGACAAGTATTCATTTATTTATCTTTTGAAAGATCCAACCTTTGGCATCTGGATCCTCTCTATTGTTTTTATTTTTCCCATTTCATTAATTTCTGCCCTTGTCTTTCTTTTCTTTTCTTTTTTCTACTCTCTTTGTATGGATTATATTGTTTCTAATCTCTTTGGATGGATTACATTGTTTTTCATAGTTAATGTCTTAAATTGCATGCTTAGTTCAGTAATTTTCAAATTGTCCTTTTTTAAAAAAAAAAGATTTTATTTATTTATTTATCTGAGAAAGAGTGTGTGAGCAGGAAGGGGAGGGGCAGAAGGAGAAGAAGAGAGAGTTCCCCGACACTGGGCTCAATCTCACCACTCTGAGATCACAACCTGAGCCAAAATCAAGAGTTGAATGCTTAACTGACTGAGCCATCCAGGGGCCCCTTAATTTTCCCTGTATATATATATAAAGCATATATATATTTACATATATATATTACATATATACGTAATATAATGGTTATATAAATTTAGGAAGTAAATTTTCTTCTCTGTACTGCTTCCCACCACTCCTCCCCCACACTAGTCTGGAAGTTATATACTCTATAACCAGTCTTTTTGTAGCTCCATTAGAAATTTTATTATGACTATCTAATTACTAAGTCTAACGTTAATATTTTATTCTTTTGAATAATCCAAGGATGTTTCTATGTTTTTCCTAAAATCATCTCTCAATTTCCCTATCATTGCCAGAAATTTAATTATGTCTTTTCTTTTCTAGTCCCCACAAATTGAAGTTACTCTCTGATAGTGAAATCCTCACCATTTTGGGCCCCAGGTTCATTCTTTCAAGTCCTAAGAGAGTCCACTGACTTAACCCTGCCTTTTGTAACCGTAAAGAGTGGACTTTTAGTCCAAGGCTGACTTGGAGGATACCACAACCATTGAAAACATCAGATTCATGAAACGATTGCTATTTCTGAGAACTGTTTATCTCAGACAAATTTCCCCTTGAGTGAGATGATCAAATAACGTCGACTCTCTCCCCCCTTTCCTGTTTTCATACTCTGACACATACCGTGCTTTTTAATGAAACAACTCTAGGGGAATTTTCTAGTACCCGTGAAAGCCTGCTTTTTTAAAATAAAATTAATGAAATATTTTCCCTTTTACTGGGATTCCACTAATTTCCACTGGTTCCATTTCTTTTCCCTGTGGCTGAAGTCTTGAATCTTTATTAGCAAATAAAGTCTTAGGGTAAGGCATGAGGTATGTGATACGTGAAAACAAAGCACCACAGTGAATGGTGGAGACGTGGGCTTTACTTGTCAGAGTGTATTCCATGTGCTTCCTGAGTCAACATTTCAGAAAAACCTCATAAGACAACAGACTCTGAGTGGGCCAGCACAGCACAAAAAGGGCCAAGTGAAAGCTTAAGATAAGAGAAAAATATGAATATTCTCTCTAAAAAGAAAATGGTATTTCTGCAATGGGCCCTGCAGGGTCGAAGCAATTTCATTCTTTGTCCTTCCAGTCCTGCTTGTAAGTGAAGAACCACTTGATTTCAGACTCAAGAATGGAGCAGAGACTTGACCTCTGGCTGCCCCAGTCTGAAACCCATGGGCTGACTCAAATGACCCTCTCAGTGGCTTCCCAGTAAACTACATTAGGCTCTTCTGATTTTGGTCTATCCCAAAGCTAATTCTATGCCAAATCCGTAAAACGGGTGGGGAAAAAAAAGCCAGTCTGGGATGGGATGCAAATCTCACCTATGGCGTTGGAAGGCTGCCACCTGGCCCCACTGTGGAGACAGTGTGGCTCCCCTGCTGAAGGCTTGGGAGAGAAGACGATGGGCCTCTGGAAGACGATCGGTCAAGTTGAGCTGCGCAGTGACCGTGATGACTTCTGACTGAGGGAAAAAAGGGGAAGAGAAAGTTAATATGTGAGCATTGAATTTCGTTTACAAAGTCTATAAGCAAAATGATCTTTTCAGTTTTTTAGAATCCATAAAACGAGCTTTTCTAAGATAAATAGCCATCTTTTTGTTCAATAATGGGGAAATCTCTGTAAATATGCAAGAGGATTTTCTCTCTTTGAGACTTCACTGCTTATAATATTTCCAATTGCAACCTGCGAATATTAGTGATATTAAGCTATTTTGCTTCACCACCTAGTGTTTTAAGTTTTACTTCTTACTTCTTGAGTGGGACCTGCTTTATCCACTCTGTCAGGTGGGGGTTTGGGGCATATCTTTTGGAGACCTGTCCGGATTCCTTCAAGTCCTTTTAGATTTCATCTTTTCCTAAGATCAAGGGCTGTTGTATTCAACACATTTTTCTTTCAATGTCTCAAATAGAAAATGCATCTTTAGTTTTCCCAGATATGCTTTTTGAGAGTATACTTTTTTGCTTTTTACATAATAATCGGTTCAAAATATTTAAGTGTTTTGTGAGAATATCAACTATAATTTTACAGATGTTCATGTCCGTCCTTTGTTTTGAATTATGTTACTATTTGTCCAATGTCCGCTAGGTGCCAGGCATTCTTATAAGTGTTTTACATGTTGTATGTGATCCCCACAGTAGCCCCATGGGTATGCACTGTCATTATTTCCATTTTACATGTGGGGGAGTCTAGGCACAGAGAGTTTCAGTGACTTGCCCCAAGTCACACAGCTGGGAAGGCTAGACCCACGCTCCAACAGCAGACATCTGCTTCCGCTGCCCACCTCTTCACACTCTGCTCTGAGGCCTCTCTGGCCAGATGTGCTCCATATTTCAATTATTTCCCAGGCTCGTACACTTGTAGAAGCTGCATTAACTTCTAAAAGCCACTGGCACATTATGCTGAGTCCAGCTAGCAGGACGCACATATGGTGTCATTCCACTCCTACAAGGTACCTGGAGCAGTCGAATTCATACAGGCAGAAATGAGATGGTCACTAGGGTCGGGAAGAGGGGAAGGGGAGAACAGGAGTTGTTGTTTAATGGTCCAGAGTTTCAGTTTTGATGAAAGGAGTTCTGGAACTGGATGCCTTGAGGGTTGCTCAACGATGCAAATACACTTAATGACACTGAACAGTGCCTTTAAAAATGGTGCAAATGGGGGCACCTGGGTGGCTCAGTTGGTTAAGCGTCTGCCTTCAGCTCAGGTCAGGATCCTGGAGTCCTGGGATCGAGCCCTGCCCCTGCATTGGGCTCCCTGCTTAGCAGGGAGTCTGCTTCTCCCTCTGCCCCTACCCCCTGCTTGTGTGAGCTCTCTCTCTCTTTCTCAAATAAATAAATAAATAAATAAAACCTTTTTAAAAAATGGTGAAAATGTTAAGTTTTATTTTATGTATATTTTTCTACACTAAAAAAATGCAAAAAAACCCTCACCAACAGCCCCCCCAAAAAACCTCGCTAAGATTCTCTTCAACAGGCCAGTGATTCAGTGAACAGAGTACCCACTTGTCACCAGGAGGTTTCAGGTAATGGAAAAAGTGTGGTCAAGTTCTTTGAACACTTCAGAAGTTGGAGATGGACTTGACAGAGACATAATCTGGGAAGGTATGTGTGGATCGGATTCTGTCATACATACTTCTCCGTAGTGTTTCAAGATGGAGCTGTGTACAGAGCAGTGCTGGTCCGGATGTCGGGAGACCCATGGCGACACAGCTCCTTCCCCGCACTGGGAGCATGGGGACTGGCCTGTCCTTAGTGGTGTCCAGGCTCAGCTCTGCAGTGGCTCTCCCATTGGTGCGCCAGCCCTTGGATGATTTTGCTTCTAAAAGATGGTCTGTGGTTGCTGTGCTCTCCCAGCCCGGCTGCGTCCCTGGCCCCTGTTGCCAGCCAATGTCCTTTCTCTTTCGTCCATAAACTGAGCCAATAGAGTATATTCCTGAATGTTCTGCCTCCACCACAATCCTGTCACGACGACTGCTGTCTCATCAGGCATGGCGGTACATGCACAGGCGTGCTTACTCTTCACACGTTCAGTGCCAGGACCCCCAGTTCACAGACGAGAAAGCTTCCTCCAGCGTCTCCAGAGGAAAAGAGGATGCCCAAATACTCCTCTCACAGCTCACTAAATGTTTGTTCACAGCATTTTTCTCAATGTATAGTTACAGATCTGTGTCATTTTTTACAATATACAAATGACTCTTGAATGCTTATGTGACATGTGAAATATACCCACAATGCAATGCCAGTTAAACTAATCAGACCATTTCCCACCTATCGCATTGTATGCTTTGCTTTAACATCTAGTTAGATAGTCAGCTCCACATCTACTTTGTTCCTAAAATCACTCCAGCAATGGGGCACCTGAGTGGATCAGTCGGTTAGATGGCAGACTCTTGATTTCTGCTCAGGTCATGATCTCAGGGTCCTGGGACCGAGTCCCACGTTGGGCTCTGCACTCAGGGGGGAGGCTGCTTAAGGATTTTCTCTCTCTTTCCCTCTGCTCCTCCCCCACCCCCGCGCTCTCTCTCTCTTTCGCAGCCTAAAATAAATAAATAAATCCTAAAAGAAAAAATCCCTCCAGCAAGAAGCACAGTGCTATGCATACATTTGGCATGTCGCAAACATTCGTAGAATGAAGAAATGAACGACGTGACTTGTCCAAGGTCACATTGTTAGTAAGTGGCAGGTTGAAGAAGAGGATCCCAAAAGGACCCCATAACACACCTCTTCCTTGTGCCCTAGGTTTTAAAAATTGCATATGCACACCTATATATGCACACACTCACACACATGCACACACACACAGTCACATATGACATATTTAAGAAACTAGGGCATGAGGAAGAGGAAAGGCTGGAAAAGGAGGGCTTGCCTCCCTGAAGGGAGGAAGCGCACAGGGGAACGGACACCCCTCCTTCACTGATCTTCATCCTTCTCAGATGGGCGGAGGTGTCAGAGAGGATACGTGCCAGGGCGGGGCTCCTGCCCAGGGCAGCGGAGGCTCTCGAGCTGGCAGTCCTCCTTCCCAGGATGGGGGTCATGTCCATGGTCGGGTAGTCAGTCACTGATTCACCTCACCCTGTCACATGCCCCCGCGCTAATACACATACCTACCCATTAACATGCACACTGAGACACGTGACACTCACAGCCCCCCCATCTAGACATATGCACACACACACACAGATGTACACGTACTCCTACACACCCACATTCTCACACATACACACAGACATATGCTCTCATTTGCAACTTCACACTCACGCCTAGGCATGCACACACCACACATGCACACACACAGAGTCACACACACTTGCATGTGTGTAAGTCTGAAAAGGTTATTTATTGTGCTATCTGAGGGTCCCTAAGACCCTTGGAATTAGGTTCAAATTTCTTGGCTTGGCATTTGGGACCTGCATATGGAATCCCAACATGTCTTTCCAGTCTTTTCTGTTACCACACACCTCTCTCTCTCTCACCTCCATTAGGAGTCCAGTGGGTGACAGCTGGGACTATGTTGGTTGGCAGGGAGGCTGAGAAGTGGAAGGCCAACGCTGGGATCCCTGTTTTTTATCTACACCATTGAGGCCTTCCATCCCTGGCACATTCTTGAGGGGTGTCAAAGGAACAAGCTCCCATTAGGACCCTTCCTACCTTTACTCAAGGTTTTTTGTCTGCCCTCATGCTCTCCAAACTACCTTCTGAAATCTGACCTTCAGAACATTTTGTGCATCTGTCTCCAGTCCCTTGAGAGCCCTTCCCAACCTCAGGTCTCTAGATCCCTCCCTCATGCCGCATACTAGCCTTGCATTAAAGTTACCTGGCTTTCTTTCCTCATTTCGTCTTAAATACTGGAGACTAGGTTGGTGAAGTGTTGTATTCGCCCGTGTTGTTTAAAAGAGTTTAGCAAGGTACCTTGCACAAGTCAGGTGCTCTAAAAACTCATGTACTTTTCTAAGGTATAAAAGTCGGTATATGTTTTGCTCAGTAAATTCATCCACAGTTATTTAGCTCACTTTATAACACTGTGTGTTGAAATGATCTAAGGTGACCATTTATGTGTAAGTATTATCCAATGAGGATAAATCACTAAACCAGTAACTCCTTCCTGTGTCAGTTGATGTGAGGAGCCCTTCCAAGGGCTGGTCTCAGAGGAACAAGATCCTGGGCCAAAGGGATGTGCAAAGTGTCAGGGAAGAGCCAGTGTACCAGATCACAGTTTTTGGTAGGATGCAGGAGAAGGCATCTAGGACACAAAATAAAAGCGAGAATGTTCTAGAAAAAGAGGACAGAAAGAAAGATATAAGGGTTCAAAAGACCATTTCTCTTCATTAGAAATTTTGCCTTGGTTCAGCATGCCGAGCCAAAGGGTCAAAATTGAATTTAAGAGGTTTAAGCAAAAGGGTTACCATCACATTTTCTATGTATTTGTTGAAGTACAAATTGTTGTATCTGAAGAGTCCAGTGAGTGTCACTTCTTTGTCATTATTATTAAAATGAGGCTCCCATATGAGTAGCATATCAACTTTGTGTTAGCTACCATGGGTTGTGAGCTCTTAAGAGGAAAATGTCAATCCAAGTGAAAAAATATTATTATTGCTACATTATTACTTTCACATTCAGCCGAAGCTTTGTGTTGGGGCCGTTGGGACATCTTACAAGCATTGCTTTGATCTCTACATTATTTATTTCCATATCAGTGTGAGTGTTTTTCCTGGGGAATCTCTAGTTTCTGGCTCAGAGTTTCTCTGGCAGCGCAGATGCTGTGTCAGAGAGTGGGGCCCTGGGATTTGCTATTTCAATTCAACATGTAGACTTACCTTTGAAGGCTTAGAAACTATCCAAAGGGAAGGGGGCTGGGGAGGAAAAGAGTTATTTTTTTCCTCCTACCTCCGAGTCCAGTTACCTAATAAAGATTCATCTTTTCTTTTGTCCGAGGAGTTGTGTGACCTAATTTTGCTCCTTGCCTCGTTTCAGATATCACAACCCATTTTTATGCATTCAGCTTTCCTAATGAAATCCACATGTCTTAAATCAATAAAGCCATTGTTCAGCTTCCTCTCCTATTTCTCCAGTGCTTTTTTGCCGGGTCTATTTTGTTTGCATACTTGTTTGTAGGAAATGTGGCTCTTTATCTAGAATTCCCCCCTTTTGGGGGCTCTTTTTCTTATCTTTCCTTTTAATGATGATCAGTTTGTACATGTGCAGCTAGTAAACGTGTAGTTCTTTCTTTAATGGGCTAGTCATGGGAGATTTTGTTTATACAGGTTTTCTTTCTCATTAATTGTTTGTTTTAGATAGGTTAAGAAATTAGCAGGGAGAAACTCAGCGTCTTTGTTCATTATCTTTGTATACATGTAGGATGTACAAAACCCCTGTGTAAGCTTCAGGAACTCAGCTTTTATTGCCCACTAATGCTCTATCTTTTCCCCAGAATCCCCAGACTGTCCCTTCTTTCATTCAAGAGCCAGGCATCACTGAGTACGTAGATCTTTTTACATTCTTGAAGTCCTCAGATCACGTCGAGACCTTCTGTAGTGGCTTTCTGGTCCTAATGAGCTGTAAACCCATGAAAGTTGCCTGATGGAGAGTCAGGCTACTTGGCAAGAAACATTTTATTTACCTGAAATCCAGGACTTCAAAATAGAAACCTACCCACAAGCTCCAGAGTTGGTACCAAAAGGTGTTTTCTTCTGGAGTAACTCTCTTCAACTCTTCATATATTCTAAGTACTCTCATCCCATCACCAACTTTCCACAGTCGGACAAGAGCTGGCCGGCAGCATCTTCTGTGATTCCTCCAGAAATCTTTCCTTTTAAAAAGTTTTTTCTCTCGAAGTTATCATGCAGAAAGTGTGGACCATATTAGCAAGCAGGCCCTTGAATACAGATGATGATGATGATGAAGAAACATCAGGCCCCATTTAGTAGTTAAAACATTAATATTGGGCCATTTTACTCACCTAATTCTCTTGAAATCAACCTTGCCAATGGGAAAGATAGAAGAAGGAATAAATGGTGGATCCTAAAGTTCAGACATGCTCCATGACCCTATTCTTTTTTCTTTTTTCATGGTCTTTCTTGGCCTTTTTCAAGGTTCCTGCTTGTACCTCTTTTTCTCATTGTAAGCATCTTGCCAGAGTCATGGCAACTCTTCCCCTCCCCCATCTTCCTTTTCTGCATTTTAAGTCATATCCTAAGTGTGGATAAATGTCTTTTTTCCCCCTGAAAAGCTCCATTGTTACTCTTCTGGACTTGATGTAAGAAGGTGAACTTAGAATGAAATCCCCACATTTGGCTAGCTGGCCACTTTAACAAACACAAAGAAAAATTCAAACCCACCCATAACTGCTTTATTAACGTGTTTCCTTGAGGGGAATAGTTGAAAGGCAAAGCAATGACCACACGGTTCTGCTTTGTCCACCCCAGAAATGCCATCAGTCTCTGCTAGAGCAGTTTCCTTCAAGGAAGACAGAGGAAGGGAGAATCCCGCACTGTCTGCGGTGGCCAAGGGTGGTTGCCAAACCCCTTTTCTGTCTTCTACGTCTCTCCCCCTAGACTCTTCATTCTTCTGAAACATTTCCTCTTCGATGTCTAGAATTACTTCTCAGTCACTTCTGCATACAAATTTCAAGTCCGTTGGACATGCAAACATTTCCCGTGGGCAGGTGCTCTTTGGCTCTTTAGAATTCTNTTTTATATATATATATTTTTAAGATTTTATTTATTTATTTGACAGAGAGAGAGACAGCCAGCGAGAGAGGGAACACAAGCAGGGGGAGTGGGAGAGGAAGAAGCAGGCTCCCAGTGGAGGAGCCTGATGCGGGGCTTGATCTCAGAACACCAGGATCACGCCCTGAGCAAAAGGCAGACGCTTAACGACTGAGCCACCCAGGGGCCCCTAGAATTATTTTTCTTCTTGACCTGAGGAGTTAAGAAGAGCAAGAAAGAGGCATCTGGAAACCAAGTTTGGTTTCACTGGGGCTGAATGAACTTTAATTAAAAAAGGTAACACCGTGTTTGGAAAGTGGACAGAGGTCCCTGGTGTAGGGTCTCAGACGTTCTGCCTCTGGCTGGTGACAGGATCCTCTGGCTGGTTTGTGGACTGGACTGAGGCTGGGAAAGCTCTCACAAAGGCTCTGCTCCACCTCCCAGCCTGGATTCAGGAGTGGTACCCAATGCCAACTTGAGGCCAAGATCCCCGGCCCCTCTCCAGCATCCTCTTGTCTTTACACAGGTATTTGCTTCTACTGGCATCATTCATTGGCCCAGGCAGCACAAGGGGGTGCATTATCCACGGATAACCTGAGGGTTGAAGGAGACACTGAAGAAGCTCCGGGGCTGCATGTGACCAGCTGGTCATACCTTTGTTGATCTGGTCGTGATTTACTGGCTAGCTCTGCTGTGATGATGTTATGCCTGAGTTATGTGTGGGTTTGAGACACCTTAAAAGAAAACGGGCCATGTGTCTGGTCAAGCATGGCAAAAACTGGGGTGCCTGGGTGGCTCAGTCATTAAGCATGTGCCTTTGACTCAGGGCGTGATCCTGGCGTTATGGGATCGAGCCCCACATCAGGCTCCTCCGCTATGAGCCTGCTTCTTCCTCTCCCACTCCCCCTGCTTGTGTTCCCTCTCTCGCTGGCTGTCTCTGTCTCTGTCAAATAAATAAAAACTCTTAAAAAAAAAAGAATGGCAAAAAAAAAAAAAAAAAAAAAAAAGGATTTCATTCTAATTGCCAGTATTGTGTTGACAAAGATTTTACAGCTTTGTTCTGGCTTAGAGTGAGGGGGGTGGTCTGTGGCGGGCATGGAGAGAGAAGTGGCAGCAAGAATTTTGGCCCTTGGGATTTTACTCCTTCTACTACTCGAGGACGAAGTGACTGAAAGGCTGAGGACTTCTCTCCTGAGTTCCTGATCTGGCCCAAGCTTCTTACTCCTTGTTCTCTTTCCTGGGGTTCCTTTGGTGACCATCTCGACATATCCAGTCTCACCCCACAAGCTCAGTGGGAAAGATGAGTGAAGAGAGAACCAAAGACGTGGCTCAAAAAAGAGAGCAAGGACGCCCACCAGTACTTTCCCACGGAGTTTAGTTTCCGCCTGTCAGTTGGGAGGCCTTGAACGATTCCCAACCTCTCAGTGTAATGGTTTCCTCACGTGGTTTTACAGAATGGGGATGATAAAGCGTTGTTGTGAAGATTAAATGAGATAACACATGAAAAGCACTTGGCATATTTTCCTGGCACATATTAAGTTCTCCATAAATGTCAGCTATTGTTATTAAATTATATATAATCTCTTTATTTTCCCACTACGAGTTCCGTTCCTTCTAGGGTGGCCCAATACCATGTATCACCAATGATTCTACTTTATCTTTATCCAGGGATCCTCCCCCGTGGGACTCTCTGAGCATCTCTTGAAGACAGAGTGTGTGGCTTTTTGGGAAATAGAGGCATCCCAGAATCAGAGAATGTTGAGTCCAGAAGGAATCTCGACCATCTTCCCACACCTGGGATTCAGAGCATGGAGCCAGAGGTGGCCAAGAAGATCTTCAGTGTCCCTCAGCAGTTGTATGGGTTGATAGGAACTTTGATAAAACCATGAAGAAGATGGGTGATTTGGGGGTGTTCCTGCCCTTTTATCTTCTCTGACTTCAGCAGCTCTCCCCTTTCCTGGCACCCAGGGCCCACCTCCGTGTAGAGTCCAGGGTGGCCCCGGGGCCTTTTCCTGGGCTCATTAAAACTTCATTCCCTGGGGAAAGCATCCTGGTTGGGTTTTAGGAGATTATCCGATGCTGGTGATTTACACCGTTAGGAACGGCTGATGCATGTGACCACATGGCAGTATTTACATTTTAAAAAGGAAAGCTATTAATCAAGATTATGGGAGTATGTGGTGCAATCTTTAGTCTGGAGGACTTTTTATTTTCCACCGCTATTTCAGAAAATCAGGAGCTCCTAAATGGGTACCCCCTTTTGTGGAATGTTGGCTGCCAATCACCGATTCAGAGACAGCCTTCTCCCCTCAGCCTATGCTGAGTTTTCTTAAAAAGATATTCAGAGAAGAGGGCCTTCAAGTGCCCCACATAGCTCTCCCCGACTGTTCAAGAATTCTCACTGTCAGGACATTTCTCTCGTATCTAAGTTAAATCCTGTCTGTGCTGTTTGATCCGTTTTATTTCCTCCTGTCCTGCCCTCGGTGGAAACAGAAAACAGCTGGGGACAGTTCCTTGCACACAACAAAGGATTCTGGCTTCTGAGGATGCTTGATTTATAGGTAACTCGCTAGTACAGCCACCCCCAGTACAGACCCTCCGGGGCCCTCACTTGGGGGGTCGGGCCTGGCTCTCGCACTTCAGAGAAAGCAGGAGCACCGTCACACACCAGTTTTACGTCACTGCCGTGTGTATGTGACAAATCCTGTGTTTAACTTGGGCGAGCTTCAGAAGGTTCTCTTTGTACCACATTCCAGTTAAGAACCTGCCACAAAAGGCCCGCACTTGAACCCTGTTAACATTCTCACAGCCTCGCAGATGTCCCGAATGTAGCCAACAAAGTAGGTGCTATGGAGGACATGGAGAGTGTCACCATTGTCAAAATGTAGTGTCCAACCATTTATGGGGGGGGTGTGCATGGATAGTGCTGACACACAAAATCGCAGGGCCCAAACTCTGTGTCTCCTCATTTATGTTATTCCATGTTTCATGGAGCACAAATCATTTGCCAGCTCGGTGAAGAAAGGGAGACAGTTTTAATTACTGAGTGGACTCAGAACTGTCACTTTAAAGCAGCTGTAGTACAAGTGTGTGCCCATAAGTTCTTGCCAGTACAACAAAATCAGACTACTGTATCTCTACATCCACTATCTGAGACAAGAATAATTTTCCAGGGGCGCCTGGGTGTCTCAGTCCGTGAAGCATCTGCCTTCAGCTCAGGTCGTGATCCCAGGGTCCTGGGATCGAGCCCCCACATCACGCTCCCTGCTCAGCGGGGAGCCTGCTTCTCCCTCTGCCTCTGCCTGCCGCTCCCCTTGCTTGTGTTCTCTCCGCCTCTCTCTCTCTCAAATAAATGAATGATATTTTTTAAAAAATTAATTTTCCAGGTTTTTTACCTTGCAAATTTATCTTTGCTGTGTTATCTACTGCTTTTCAAGTGGGATCTAGGTACCGGTGTAAATTGCCAGAGTATAATTCATAATGATAAAAATGAACATTTATCGAGTATGTGTTCCAAATATTTGATGCATTTTAACTTTTTTCAGCTTCTCCACAATGCTATGGGGGAGGCACTGCTGTAACCCTCATTATTTAGATAAGGAAACTGAGGCACAAAAGGATGAGGAACTTGCTCATCAGTTAGCAAAAGGCAGAGGCAGGACCCGAATCCAGACAGGTCGCTTCCAGAGCCCAGATGCTCAGCCAGCGTGACGGGACCTCTGTGCCGGGACTTCTCTGCCCAAAGCCGTGAGTTGAGCTTGGCCTCTCTCTGAAGGGTCAGGTCGCTTGATGGTGAATAATTCAGCACATCAATTTTTGCAATGATAAAACAGATGTGGAGTCTTATGCAAACATACAACTTCAAAGACGTTTTTAGTGGGCAGTGAATCGTCTCAGGCTGCACCCTGGGTGTGAGGGTATGTACTTCCTGTCCTCCATGTCGGGGGCATGCATCCAGTGAAAAATTGAAGAGATACTGTGGTGTACCTTGTCTATCCTGGTTTCAGTTGTCCTGCACTGAAGCCATAGGCCAGAGGTCAGATGTCAGACGGCGATCATAGAATTTCTAGCCATGTTTCTTGGACTTTTGCTCCATTTCCTTCCCTCCTAGCAATGTCAAAGGTAGGACATGCTAATGTCCTCACCTGCAGGGCGAGAAAGGAGGATTTCCTTAGACATCAACATCCCAGAAGGAGAGGCTGTGTGCTGTCACTGGCCAGTCACTTCCTGTGCTCTTCCTGGGGTCTTGTCCTTCTGATGGCCCACCTCTGGGTGGGCTACACTTCCTCCCCGGTATTCTGGGTGCATGTGCTTAGCTCCACCCCAGCTGTTTGCCAATGATATCATGAAATTGGGCAGAAGTCAAAAGCTGAATTTGCAGCAACATGGAAGGACTGGAGGAGATTATGCTGAGTGAAATAAGTCAAGCAGAGAAAGACAATCATCATATGGTTTCACTCATTTATGGAACATAAGAAACAGGGAGATCAGTAGGAGAAGGAAGGGAAGAATGAAGGGGGGGTAAACAGAAGGGGGAATGAACCATGACAGACTATGGACTCTGGGAAAAACTGAGGGCTTCAGAGGGGAGGGGGGTGGGGGATTGGGATAGGCCGGTGATGGGTATTAAGGAGGGCACGTATTGTATGGTGCACTGGGTGTTATATGCAAACAATGAATCATGGAACATTGGACCAAAAACCGGGGATGTACTGTATGGTGACTAACATAACAAAATAAAAATTATAAAAAAAAAAGAAGTCAAAAGCTGAGCTCCTTTTATCATTTAAAACATCAGAGATGGGCTCGATGTCTGACTGAAGGAGTGTTTTCAGATCTTGAAATGTGTCCATGTCACACTTAACCTCCTTTCTGGGAATTAGGAGCACATGAAAGCAGGATCCTATCCACTTCTCCTTCGTGGCACGTTTATAAGGAGAAGCCAGCACACAGCTGGGCAGATCTCTTCTGGATCGACTCTGAGTACTACCGAGGGCAATCCTCCAGCTCTCACTGAAGGGTCCAGAGAGCAACAAGTTAACACGGGGAAAACAAGTTCACTGTATTGATGTCATTGTTTTATCCTTTCCTTTCCATATTGGATGATTACAAACTAAACTCTAAGAAAGTCTGTGTTCATAAAATGCACCAGGATCACAAACAGCATGATAACCAGAGTCTATCTCAAGAATTTTCTCCTGGTACTGTTGGCATGATCTTTCTCTCTCTCTCTCTCTCTTTTTTTAATTGAACTTTTTGAAATAACTGCAGATTCACATGCAGTTGTAAGAAACCACACAGAGAGATCCCACATACCCCTCACCAATTTCCCCCCCACGGTAACATTCTACAAAATTGTGGTCCCATATCACAGCCAAGATATTGATAGTGACACAGTCAGATACAGAACATTTCCAACAGCACAAGATCCCTTACGTTGAAATTTTTTTGTTTTTAAAGATTTTATTTATTTATTTGAGAGAGAGAGGGAATGAGCAGGGGAGGTGGCAGAAGGAGAGGGAGAAGCTGACTCCCCGCTGAGCAGGGAGCCCCATGTGGGGCTCGATCCCAGGAGGCAGATGCCTCACCGACTGAGCCACCCAGGAACCCTCATGTTGAAATTTTAGAGCCAAATTCACTTCCTTCCCAATGTTACCTATGGAATCACGCATAGGATCGAATTGTTCACTCAGCCTAATTCTCTAGAGATTCATCCAGGCTGTTACGTGTATCCGTAGTTCGCTCCTTTTCATTCCTGAGGAGTGGTCCACGGTGAGAGTGTACCAGTTTGTTCAACCAGTCGCCCACCGAAGGACATCTAGGTTTTTTTCCAGCTTGGGGCTGTTATGAATAAAACCGCTATAAACATTCGTGCCAGATTTTTGTGTGAACGTGTTTCATTTCTCTGGGATAAATGCCCAGCGGTGCAATTGCTGAGTCATATGGTAGTTGCAGGTTTATTCTTTTTAAGCAACTGCCGAAGTGTTTTCCAAAGTGGCTGTACCGTTTTGCACTCCCACCAGCAACGTGTGAGTAATACAGTTTCTCTGCATCCTTGCTGTCCTGACAAGTGTGCTGTGATACCTCACTGTGGTTTTTGTTTGCATTTCCCCAATAGCAAAAGATGCCGAACATCTTTTTGTCTGCGTGCTTGTCATCTGTAGGTCTCTTCTGTGAAATACCGCTTCATGTGTTTTGCCCATTTTCTAAGAAGAAATTTTTTTTAACTGTTGAATTTTGAGAATACTTTTTATATTTGAGAGACTAGTCCTTCGCTGGATATGTGGTTTTCAAATATGTTCTCACCATCGGTAGCTTGTCTCTTCATTCTCTTAACATGGTTTTCGGTTAGTGCAAAAGTTTTCAGTGTTAATGAAAGCCAATGATCTATTTTTCTTTTATGAATTGTGTTTTTGGTGTTAGTCTAAAAGTCTTTGCCTAGCTCTTAATCTCAAAATCTTCCTCTACCTTTTTCCTAAACATTTTATATTTTGACATTGAAGTCTGTGGTGCATCTTGAGTTTACTGCTGTGGAAAGTGTGAGACAGAGGCTCAAGTTCATTTTTTGTGTGTCTGGACGTCCAATTGCTCTGGTAGCATTTGTTGGAAGGAATACCTTTACTCCATTGAATTTTTTTGGCATCATTGTCCAAAGTCAGTTGGGCATATTTGTGTGAATCTATTTCTGGGTTCCTCATTCTATTTATTGCTTTATGTGCCTAGTTCTCTAACAGTGCCACACAGTTCTGGTTATTTACTGTATAAGATTACTTACTACCTATTAAGTCTTGAAATCTGATAGAGTCCTGCCACATTATTCTTCTTTTTCACTTTTCTAAAAAAGCTATTCTACTTCCTTTGCTATTTCATACACATTTTGGAGTAATATTTACTCTATATGTACAAAAAATCTTGCTAGGATTTTAATAGAAATCGCATTAAGCCTGTATATCAATTTGGGGAGAATGGATATCTTTACTATGTTAAGTCTTCTGATCCGTGAACAAGGTATGTTTATTTATGTAGACCTTGTTTGATTTTGTTCATCAGTATTGTTTGGTTTTCAGTATACAGATCTTAGGCCTGGTTTGCTAGGTTTACACCTGAGTATTTCATTTTTTTGGGGGGGGGATTGTAAATGGTATTGTATTTTTAATTTCAGTGTCCGTGTGTTCATTGCTCATATATAGAAACACCATTGGTTTTTGTATGTTTATTTTGTATCCTATGAACTCATTTATTAGTTCTAGGAGTTTTTTAAAATAAATTCTTAGGGTTTCTTATGTAGACGATCATGTCATCTGCAAATAGGGACAGTTTTATTTCTTCCTTTCTGATCTGTGTGTTTTTTCTTTTCTTGCTTTACTGCACTGGCTAGAACTTGCAGCACCTGAATTAGAGTGGTGGGTGTGGACATCCTTGCCTTGTTCCTGATCTTAAGTGGAAAACATTTGGTGCTTGTACATGGTCTAAATACACCAATTAAAAAAGATGTTAGCGAAGTTAATTTAAAAACATGACCCAACTATATGCTGTCTACAAGAAACCCACTTCAAATATAATGATTTAGGCAGGTTGGAAGGAAAAACAATGGAAAAAGATATATCATGCAAACATCAATCAAAGGGAAGCAGGAGTAGTCATATTAATATCAGATAAAGTAGACTTCAAAGCAAAAAAAAAATTAAAAAGACAGATAAGGAGATTACATAATAATTAAAGAGTGAATCCTCTAAGGAGACAATAATCCACTGTTGTTTTCCAAGTGTTTGGACATTTTCTTGTTATTTTTCTGTTATTGATTTCTAGTTTGATTCCATTCTGGTCAGAGTACACACTGCATGATTTCAAGCCTTTTAAATTTCTTGCAAAAAATTTTTTTTAATGGTCGAGGATATGGTCTATCTTGATACCCAGTTTTAAGGCACTTGTGAAAAAGTCCATTCTGCCGTTGTTGGGTGGTGATGTCACCCTGTGAGGACAGGGGAGGGCAGGGAGAAGGGCACCCCACTGCAGCTTGTGAAGATGAAAGTCTAGCCTCCCCACTTGGCCTTTTCTGGTAGGAGTGGGGCCACAGGTTTCTCTGTCGTGTTTGATTGGAAGAGAACAGTTATTGTCTAAAATAACCTGCCTAACTAGGCTGCCCCTTTCTTGGTCCTTAGGCCCGAGAGAGTGAGCTTTCTTTTTTCGGTGCACATGGGTTTTCCCAGTCACCTGCTTCTTCAGCTCCATGTCTGGACACATGGGACAATATGGAAGCCCAGGGAACTCACCGCAGCATCAGTCATTGGGTCCCAAGTTCTCTAGCCCATTTGCCCTCTTCTCTCATGGTTTTAAACACAATGTCTGAGGTTTCTAATAGGACTTAGCAAATGGAATGGGAAAAACTACATCTACCCCATCTTCCTGGAAGAAGTCAGTCTCTTCATGGCTTTAAAAATGTTGACATAAAAAAGCACAGCCCTTTGATGCCCTAGCCCTTATCTGCTCAATCACTCACTTCTCTCTTTTTTGAAAAAGGTCCTCAAATCAGGCAGAACATTGCTGTCTCTTTGAGGAAGGCTTGAAGTGAAGGAGACAGAGACATCGCTTGGGTCACTGTGTGATAAACTCCATTCCCCGAACTCTTCTTTATTCCCTCTTTCAGAAAATGGGCTTGGACCTCCTGTATTTGTCCACAGTGGTTTGTTCTTAGAGTATGTCCTGGGTCATAGTATGTCCTGAGGTCTGGGCACAGATTAAGGATAAGGATAAAGCTACTTAGGTGAAGTACGCACAGCTGGCAGGAAGCAAGAGGGGGAATGTGAGTTGTCTCAACCAGAGAGAGAACCTGTCTTAGATTGGGTGCCATAACAAAGTACCTCGGATTGGGCGGCTTAAACATAGAAGTTAATTTTCCCACCGTTCTGGAGGCTAGAGCCTTAGATCAAGATGTTGGCAGGGTTGATTCTCTCTGAGGCCTCTCTCCTTGGATTGTAAATGGCCACCTTTTCCCTTTGTCTTCAAATGGTCTTTCCCCTGTGCAGGTCTCTGTCTAAATCTCTTATCAGGACACCAGTCAGATTAGATTAGGGCCCACCCTAATGACTGCATTTAACCTTTAAAGGTAATGACTGCATTACCTCTTTAAAGACCCTATCTCCAAATACAGTCACACTGAGGGTTAAGGCTTCAACATAGGAATAGTGGAGACACCCTTGAGCCCATAAACAAACCCCAGATATGAAAATGTGAAAGCGGAAGGCAGAAGGGGTAGAATGAGCTCTCTGGTGAGACTTCAGGATGGAGCAGGTCAGCAAATTTACTGATTTCACGCGATGGTTTTTTCAACAGATCCTGATGTGATGATGTTCATTCCCAGAGGGTCCTGGCCTTGCCTGGTTGCCTTGCCTGGTTCAACTTCTGGCTTTATTTCTTTGTTATTATTTTTAACACAAGGGAAAGTTAGGTTGCTAGGGGAATTTTCCTAGGCACTAAATGCATGTCAAGCCCATTTTTCTTTTCTATTGCGATGTAACATACATAAAGTGCATAAAATGTACCAATCTGGAGTGTGCTACTCAATGTTTAAGTATGTGTACACCTTTGTAACCATCACTCAGATCAAGACATAGTGCATGTCCAGAAAGTTCCTTGTTCGCTCTCTAATCAATCCCTGGTTTTCTATCTGGAGGTTACCACTCCAGATCCCCGTTCTTGAATATCATGTAATTGAAATCATACAGTACGTACTCTTTTGTGTCTGGCTTCTATTGCTCAACATAATGTCTGTGAGATTCATCTATGTTGTCTTCAGTGGTCTGTAGCCTTTATTGCTGATTTGTATCCCATTATATGAATGTAGCACAATTTATTTACCCATTTCCTTATTGATGGACATATGGGTTATTTCCAGTCTGGAGTTATTAGGAATAAAGCTGCTATAAACATTCTTGTATATATCTTTTGGCAGATCTATGCACAAATTGCTCTTGGGTACATAAATCTAGGAGTAGGATTTCTGGGTCATATCAAAACCACTTATTAAATTAAATTTGATGAACAGATATGAGCGAGTTCAGGTTACTTTTTTCTTTGGTTAGGTTATTTTTTGTAGTGGTCCTCTGCACTTTAGTCAAGGGTATCACATATCTTTGTGATATTTAGTTATATCATAACTTTAATCGAAGGTACAATAAATTATAAAAAATATGGCCACTTAAAAATGGCTTTACATTAGACCTAAGATGTGGCAAGGTGGAGATTATCCAAAATACAATAGAGGTTATAGCCTTAGACTTTTTGGTGGATGTCACATTTCAAACTAGAGTCCCCTCTTTCAAAGATTTCATGAAAAGAAGAGATTATGTACTAAACGTCCAATAATGACGTGAATCAGAGACAAATTCTCATCCTTCATATGCTCTTCCAGCACACTGTTAACATTCAGCTCTTTGAGATAAACAGAATTGATAACGTGTCTTCAAAATGACCCTTATTTGCCATCAGGAGTTCAGTATTGCTGGGGGATTAGGCTGGGGTGGGGGTTGGGCCCAGAGAGGGAGGGTTTAAGAGGTTGCTCCAGACCCCAAATACTTGTGTTGCTTCCCGAGCTGCCTGAGAAATACCCACATCAGTGGTCATAGGATTGGGTTCCACTGACTTTTCATCAGACTGTCCTATGGACTAGTACAGAGGTCCCCACTGGTGTGCCCGGACTTTGGTCCCTCAGTTCTTGGGCTGGCAGAGGGGCTGAAGGTTCCAGAGCTTCCTGGACTTTTGCTTCTGGCTTTGAGTCACCATACCTCTTTACCTTGCCCGCCAGTGTGTGGTTCAAATATGATCATATTCTCTGTACTGTGACACCAAAGAGGATGGGAAGCACTCTATTGGACCCTATTCCCTCAAGTTAAGTCATACAACCTACCCCAAAACTCTTCTAGAAGAGCTTAGATTTCACTGACTCACTGTTTCAGAGGCTCAATACACTGAATCTTCCCTTCTCCTACATCTTCTCCACAGTTCCCACATCACCTCATTTTTGTAAATAGGTGCTGTCGAAAGAATCGTCATGCTTACCTCCCTCAGGGCCAACCACCACCCACAGGAGAACTACGAGACCTGGGTAGATTTGGTGGGATGGCTACTTTGGAGGATATGAAAGAACTGGGCATCTGGTAGCCACTGGTGGAAACATTGCGAAGACCTCTGTGGACACAGCGATCCTGTTCTGCGGGTTGATGGTGTTGCCTCGAGCCATAACACAAAGGGCAATGACCAGAGAGGTCATGGGGGCTCCTAATGCTGATCAGGACTGAGTGACAGGCAAGAGGACCTGAGCTCATTTGACCAGCAGATTCCCACCTCTTTTTTTTTGGTGGGGGTGGGGGGACAGACTGCTAGGACCACTGTGGGGATCTTTGCTTGGTGGGGATCAGTTTTGGGGGGGCAGACCCTCTCTGCCCCAATGCTATTTGCAAAAAGCACCAATGTGTTTTCTTCTCTCGTTAACACTCCAGTTCATTTGTTTCTGATGATTAAATCTAGATCATTTGCGGGGAAGAAAGGGAGAGATAGCTACCAATATTAGTTTTGATGAACACAAGATAACTGTGGCAAATTCCTGGAGCTGATGTGATTCCCCCCAGGAGCAAAGCAATTTTAACCTTCAGCACTTTAACCTTATCTGCCCAACCTTAGGGCAGGTCAAGATGCGATTTCTCTTAGCTCTTATCAAATATCTAAATGAGCTGAGGGACCCCCTGTCACTGCCCTTCTGGATGTCAGCCCTCTGGGGGGGGGGGCCCGCAGCCACCAGTGACCCTTGTTCTGGTCACGAATAAGTTCCTAGAAAATTCCTTCCAGTAGCATCCATCCCCGGTGTCATGAACCTTATCTCAGGTGCCCTAAGATATGATGTCTCTTCTGTCTTCTCCCTTCCATCCCTGCCCATACTCGATGCAAGTATCTTAGGACAATCTGGAACTTTCAGGGCTCAGCACAGTGTGACTGGCAAGAGCACAGGTTTTGGAATCAGATTAACTCTTACAAGTCATGTACGTTGTTACCTTTTCTGAACCTGTCACCTCATCTACCAAATGGAAATTATAGTAAGATCCATTTCCTAGGTTTTTTGGAGGCTCGGAAGAAAAACTGTGTCTAAAGCACCTAGCACGGAGCTTGGCACACAGTAGGCTTTTAATCGTGTCACATTCCCATGTCACAGTTTCTCTGTGTCCTTGGTGGAACCTGGGGACTGAGGAGGAGAAAGAACAAATGAGGGGTAATAGGGCTTTACCTAAGGTCTTTAAATCTGAAATCCCCTCAGAACTGACCCAGAGCCCACATCTGGAACCGTCCACAGTGGGAAGAGCTTCCAGGGGAAGCTCCAGTTTGGCCCAATAAGAGCCTGAATCCCCTGGAGTTAGCATTCACCAGGCCAGCTGGAGGGAACCCAGGGCTCCGTCATAATCAGCAGCGTGTCTCGCAAACTGAATGGCCCCATCTAGAATAGTGAGTATTAATCTAGCCGCCCCGTGCAGCATGAAACACCCTCCCTTCTAAGTAAGCAATTTACTTCTTGATAGGATCAACATTTTCACTTGAAAAGCCTTCCAGCTCCTTGGGAATGATCACTGGAGTAGCCTGACGTTTGGGTAATATTGCAACATCCCAACGCTTTAGGCTGAACACTAAAGTGAGCACGTTAACGCTAGTGAACAACCAACCAGCGACAGGAGCCCATCAGCAAAGAGGGAAGAAAAAAGAGCGGAGGACCCAGGGTTCTCTGGGGGGAGACGTAATCCTGTCTCCTCCTGATCTCCCAGCCTGACCGAGGTCCCCGGACTGCAGCTGCTTGTTGTAGACGGGGAGAGGCTGGGGTAGGGGGATGACAGGGGAATCCGTTGGCAAGGGCGTGCAGGGAGGAATTCGGAGATCTGTGAAGAATTCTTCAACGTTTTGCAGCTCTGGGCATCTGGGGGACCCCATTGCGTGCTTGTGCTCCCAGCCTTACTTCTGGGCCACTGAGTCTTGCCAGGTGTCCACCCCAGCCTTCCTCTAACCGTCCTCACCTGCGCCTGGGAGGGTGCATGGGCGGTGACAGGGCTGGAAAAAGAAATGTGTTTGCTTTCAACCCCTTCTCAGAACAGAGCTGGAGCCCATGTTAAAACCCTTTGGAAATACTTAGGCTACTAGGAAGAGAAATGGGCAGCGAGGACTGTCAGAAACAATAAAAACACCAAACTCTGTCTTCAAACCGTGGTAAATAAGCCAAAAAGAAAACTGTTTTCAAATGTTTTACGCTAAAACTCACAAAACTGACATTTAAAAGCAGTCATGGAAATCTCGATGATGAGTAGATGCCATTCCTGTGCAGAAGGGGAAAAACAACCCTCCGCTTCCAGGTGGAGAGATGGAGAGGGTCACAATCCTAGGTGTCCCCAGTGGAGCTCAGGCCTGGGCAAGGCTTGGAAAGGTCACTGCCTGAACTTCAGGCTGAAGCAATCAACACAAAGCAAAATGAACCGCATCTGGGAGGAGTTTGGCTACCGTGAGGCTGGTGCCCGCCACCCCCACTTCCACTTTGCCTCCTGTCTCCATCAGAGAGGCTTTGCTCCCCAGTGTCCAGGATGGGGTTGCAGAAACAGGTAGGGGGTGGGCGTCCAAGGAAGGAAGTTCAAAATCCTCCAAGCGTCAACTCAGATACCACACTCCCTGCGGGGTCTTGATTGACCCCTCAAGCACAATGCGCCTCCTTTGGGTTCCTATCGCGCTGCTGACCCCTATGGAAATATCACACCCTAGGCTTCCTTTTCAGAATGAAATATTTTAAAAAGTAAAAATTTCAAATGAACGTACATGGGCACACGGGCACATGTGGGCGCAAACACACACATTTAAGGGCCATGTGATGTAAACTGCCTGGCAAAGGTTTTGTGGTCTCTTACTGGCTGCCTGGTGCAAGCAAACTTGGAGAGAGAGAGACTCTTGCCAGCATGACAGGGCAGCCTCCCCTCCTAGAGCCCCTTCTGGGGCCTCTCACGACAGTGTCACTGGCCTGGTCAGGAGTCAGCCCCTATGCTCTAGGGATCCATATTTTTTGAGAGTTTTTACGCTTTTGAGTGGATGTGTAATCAGAAATGCCAATGACCATTGCACACGGGCTCTCAGATTAAACACGACTGAAAATCAAATCCTGACTGGAGTCAAAGTTTCAAGTTACAAAGGCGTTATGATATTGGCCACGTAGCTCACCTCAATGAAAGATGTCACCAAGATGACAGTGCTGAGTTTGGAAGAGCATGGAATCTTTTGTGCAAACATTCCGGCGATGGAGACCGTGGAGCACAGCACAGCAGTGGTGAAAGAGTGATCTGCCACGTGATCAGCCCTTGTTAGTGAATTCTGAGGCTTTATAAATAAGCATTTTTAGAAACAAGCATTTTCAATACCCAAGTTTTCCATAAATGGTATGTTCGCTCTTCGTGATAATGTGATGAGCAAGGAGAACACCAACAATTTTTCAACCTGCTAAAACATCTCTCTAGCCTTAAATTTCCGGGTAAATCTTTATACACTTCCTGACACTTCCATGGCTCCCAGGCCATCGCACTGGAAATCAGAACCTGGGCATACTGAGATTGCATGTGCGCACGTGTATCTCCTCACTGAGCGCCAAGCTCCTCGAAGCTTCTGCCTCGTGCGCTGCTTCTGCCCAGAGCCTCACACGGTGCCTGGCACACGGAGGCGTAGGGACGTGCCTGATGAGCGAAAGAGAGGCTCTCACACCCTCTGAGAAAGCCTGTTCTCCCGTGGGGTGGCGCAGATCCGTGATCTTGCTGGTGGTGTTTTATAGCCCTCTTGGCTTGATGCTGTTTTCCATGCATCTCTTTCTTACGGAATTTGTGTGACGCAGTCATGCGCCCAGTGAGAAACTCCATTCTCCAGCTTCCCTTTCAATTGAGGGACCCTGGAAACTCAGCTCTAACCAATGACACATAAGGAGAAGTCTGTTGGAGATTCCTGGACAAGTTTTGCTTTTTCAAATACAGGTCTTGTCCTTTCCTCCTTGGCTCTTCCTGCTCTTTCTGCCAAGAATATAGTTATCACAGCAGAACTGTAGCAAAAAATGTCAGAGGCCTTAGCCTTACCCCCCTGAGCCTCTCCACCGGCACTAGCAAGGGTGCCAATAGGCAAATTGAACCTGCTGATTGGGGAGACAGATTTTTATGACTAGCCAGTGCTCATTTGCATAAATCCTCGGGCCAGGTGGGCGTCTCAGGGAGCATGAGGTCACAAGTAATCTGATTGACTGGGCAGCTCTATCCCTCTGAATGAATGAGCACTTTGTCTTTGGGCTTATCGAGACATTACTGATGAATTTTATTTGTTTGAATTGTCATCCAGGCTTGAGCGCACCTGGATACACCTGGTGCTGTCGGTTTCCTAACACGATCTAGTTTTAAACATATTACTATCACTCTGAATGTAACAATATGCTCTTAGTTTTTCTTCCACAATATCCTGGCTGGGCTCCATTAGTCTTTCTGGAATTGAGCCCCAGTTGGAAGTGGAAAAACCGAGGCTTGGAGCCACACCCACCTGCTTCACCCAGCTCCGCAGCTCCACAGCTAGAGACCTTGACCAAGCTACTTAAACACTCAGCTTTAGGTTCCACACCTGTCAAGAGACATCAGTAACCCCAGCTTCACCAGATTGTCAGCAAAGAGCCCGGGTGTGTTATTTATTCCTTGTCTCATCCAATGCCCCTCTCTCCTCTTGCTGTCGATGCTAAATTGACTTGGAGCTTTTCCTGCTCTTCTCAATCTGAACCAAATGAGGAATTATCCCCTTTGAAACTCTTCCATATTTAGTCTCTGTAGTGCCAGAACCTGAGATTGACTTGTCACATGTCAAATGACTGAGTTTGGCACCTTTCTCTATGCTCCCTGAGTTGCCCAAACTATTGCATATCTAGGTCACATCTGATGATTGTTATTGGTCAGTGTCCCTCATATTTGGAGAGTCTCCTAAGCTTAGGGCCCTGTCGTATTCATTGTTCTGTCTCTAGCCCTAGAACAGTTCTTGGCCTTACCTAATACATGCTCACAGATTTAAAGAATGGATGAATGAATAAATGGGCTCCTTGAGCATTATATACATCTTTGTAACACAGAAGGGTCCTAGTAAAGTGCTTTTGTGCATAAATTCTTAGCCGATGTTTGTAGTATGAGAACATTCTAGTCTTAGCTTCCCAGCTTTGGGGAATTCTCCCTAATTGCTATCAACATCTTACCCCTTCCATCTCTCAGTGTTTTGTAACTAGGGCAGCATGGAAGTGCCCTGGAGTTATACAACCCTGTTACTGTGTTTTATAGTATCTCTGTTCTTCCCCAAACCTTCTCCCCACTAGCCTACTCAAGGAAGGGAAACTGGGACCTTTATAAAAATAGCACTGGCTAGTCACTGAAAACAAAGCAAAGCAAAACAAAATAAAACTTTGACCCTGGCTCACCAATTTGAGCATAGTAAATTGTCCCTGTAAGAGATTACAATGGAATCCCGTGGTTACACATTTAATAATGGTGACAGCCACACTGACATTAACAAGCACTAGTATTGTAGCAGGCACTATTCTAAACATTTCACTCATCACCTCTTCTCAATAACCTTTTGAGGCAGGTGGGATAATTATCCCCATTTGTATCCCCTGAGATACAAAGAGGTTAAGAAACTTGCCTAAAGTGACTGGTAACTGCTGAGGCTGGGATTTGAATCAAGGCTACCTGGTCCGGAACTGGAACTCTCAACCACTGAGGTATATCAAAATTTATTGTTATTTTGGCAAAAGAATTTGGTGGCATTGGTCCAATCCAAAGAAGTCTCAGTTTTTTACTTACTGACTATAACTCCTGAAAGGACAGTTTCATGTCTGTGTCACTCCTCTCTCTCCCGACTGAATCACAAAGATAAGGTCTGAGTATGGCCTAGTGAGTATTTTTAAATTTCATTTAGAAGAACCTGTAATCTGGTTCCCACACTCCCTCCTTGCCGATTTCACAGAACGCATCTTGCCTGCGCAGAGAGCAATCCCCACCCGTCATGAGCCTACAGTGCTATATGCACGGTTGGGTCAGGAATGAAAATAACTCCACCGTAGTAACAATCCTTCATTCTGTCCATCTGCTGCCCTAGAGGGATCTTAAAATAGTTTCAATTCACCTTTAAAATCCGCTACTCTGTGAAGGGCTTGTAACACTTGGCGGCGGCCTGAGGAGCCTGCCTGCGAAACAGGGCTGGTATTCGGACTACTGGTGTCCAGCTGTAAGCCTCTTTGGAGGGAAACAAACCATCCATTCATCCGGCCGTTTTGAGATTTTCCTCCCCCCGCCCCCCCCCCGCCTTCCCAGTGGAGGAGGAGACTACCTGGAGGAATGGCATTCTGGGGTTCTGGTCTTTCTAACTGGGGCTTGATTTTTTTATTTTTTAATTTGTCGACTCTTTTTTTTTTTTTCCCCCTGCTAACCTTTTTCTGCCCCAACTCCCAACCCTACGACTTTCTCCTTTTAGCTTTATTCTCTCCAGCCCTAAAGCTGGTGGATTGGGCATGAGTTGATGTTTAATTTTACATCAGTTAGTGGGGTGACCATTTATAATGTATCACCCAAACCAGGACACCTCCAAAGATGAAAAGAAGAGAGGTATTAACAATTAGAGTGGGAGTAATAGGAGTACACTGGGCCTTCTTGGGCAAGCCCAGACACGTGGTCACCAGTGTTTCTGCCCCTCTGGGTAGACCCGAGAGAGTGTTTCAATATCATACAGCAGCAGTAGGAAGAGCCTGCCCTTTCTTGTTCTTTGCTCTACTGCCAAACTGTGGTCTAGGTCTTGAACAGAGTGTGGTCGATGGGGATTAAAACAGGACGGATTGTTCTCGTTTGTGCTCACTGTATTTTTAGTCTCTAATGATTCTTTTTTGTCTAGTTCTGTATTCTTCCAAAAGGTCACATTCTCAATATTCAAGTAGTACAGCCTAGCAGGTCTCTACTGTGAATTTGCGAGTTACGCTGTCAAATTTCAATCTCACGCAGATTTTTTTGTATCCCATTGTAAATCCTAATCAGGGTGGGAAACTGAGTTTAAAATAAACTTATGGTTTTGCTCCTCAAGTATTCTTTGGGATCGATGGTATCAGACTAAGAATATCTTGCATGTGTAAAGAGTTTTGTGTAATTCCACAAATTCTCATTTGAGATCCACAGCAAAGCCTCAAGGTAGACTGCAAGAGTTCTATATTTTTTTCTGAACAGAGAACATACCACTTTGCATTGGAATCAAATTCTGGCAAGTAGGAACAAAAGGGGCATGGAGAATTAAGAGCATTAAACAGAGTCTGCACACGCAATGTTTTTGTTTTTTTTTTTTTTTAAGATTTTATTTATTTATTCGACAGAGATAGAGACAGCCAGCGAGAGAGGGAACACAAGCAGGGGGAGTGGGAGAGGAAGAAGCAGGCTCATAGCGGAGGAGCCTGATGTGGGGCTCGATCCCACAACGCCGGGATCACGCCCTGAGCCGAAGGCAGACGCTTAACCGCTGTGCCACCCAGGTGCCCCAGCATGCACAATGTTATACTCTAGTTGAGTATAGTTGATGCACAGATGCATCGTGTGAAAGCTACGGTTTGCTCTTGGCCGTTTGTTGTTTGTGAAGCATGGTGCAACAGTGAATAGCAAACACGTGATTGTAACTCGTCGCCGCCCTGCCCCCACACCCTCGCCAGCAGAGCCCACCTCTACCTCATAATGAAAAGACTGGCCTTCCCAGCTGCCCTTGCAGCCATGGGCATCCAAGGAAGTCTTTCCCTGAACTTCCAGAAAAACTCTTCCTCTTTGATAAAAGAGCCATCCAAGGGAAAACTGGGGCCTCTGCCTTTTGGCTACAAACGGAGTGGCTGCAGTCTTCATGAAGCCATGGAGGGCCAAGCCTGCCGACAAATACCAACGCATGGGAGGCAGTGGATGGAAAGACGGAGATCACCTGGGTTATTTTCCACCTCACGAAGCCACTAAAACAGTGTTGGAACTACCTACCTCTGAGCTTCTCGTTCTATGAAGAAATTGTCTTTACAGTCTAAGCCACATTTAGCGCACTGTTACTCACAGTTAAGAGTATCCTTTTTTTTAAAAGATGTTATTTATTTATTTATTTATTTATTTGAGAGAGTGTGAGTGAGCGAGAGAGAACACGAGTGGAAGAAGGGGCAGAGGGAGAGGGAGCCTGACGAAGGGCTCCATCCCAGGACCTGGAGATCATGACCTGAGCCCAAGGCAGACACTTAACTGACTGAGCCACCCAGGAGCCCCGGTTAAGAGCATCCTTGATGATTCACCATTTAAATGGCTTTGCCACAGTTCACTGTCAGACTTTTCCCTCCTCTGTAGCAAACTTTTTATTTTCCTTTCACTCCCTTGAAACTAAATATCTAGGTAATAAAACTGACTTATCACATAATTTAAAAAATCAGTGGGATATCCTGACTGTAATATAAAGGGGAAATACTAAAAATAATTTTAAAGAAGAATATGCCTGTAAGTGGTAAATGTTTAGGCATTGTGACGCTAGAAGATGCGAGGTCGCGGTCAGAGCTTGCAAGTCTGGGTCAAATCACCGTGAATGTTGTAGCTCTCATAGCAGCCTGCTGCAGGTGCGCTGGGGAGCAAATCCCAGCAGAGGTGTAGACATTGGCATTGTGATTTTTCAAAAGGTGAACAACTCTTGATTAAGTTCCAAACCAAATAGTGTACAATCATACATTGACTTCTGCGGTAGCTGCATTCTCAAAAAATGCAGCATACATTAAACCCATGCCAAGTTACTTTGTGATGGTATGTAACAAAGAGTCAGGGTCCAGGATCACAAGACAATAGCCATATTTTCACCTACGTGAATATCTGATGGCACGTTGGGAGATGATATGAGACTTTGTACAATTCTCTGCTGTGTGGCATTTGCCTGCACAGTGCAAAAAAGTGACGGTGATCCCTAAATTTTGTGAGAACAAAAAAATGGGCCCAAGAGTTTTCAAAGTACCCTTCAGGGAGGTGCTCTTGCCACAGATGACGGTGCATTGAGGTCCAACTGGTCTGGGGCAGGTGCCCGGGTCCCTCACTGTGTGCCAGCGTCAGGAGCACCCCCTGCTCTGCGAGCCATTGGGATGCTCCTGTTTCTTGGGGGGTGGGCGCGGACAGGGGGAAAGAAAGTGCAGGAGATCCTGATGGGTGGCTTGAGATAAGAACTTTTGCTGATCTTGAGAGTCCACTCTTCACCCTTTCTCAGTACGGTGCACTTTTTCTCTGACCGTTTATGGAGCCCCTGTTATGTACAGGCAACGATGAGGACTATTGGTAGACAGGGGGCTGACCAAGATTGCCTTCCTGCCCTCAGGCAGCTAGAAATCCAATGTAGAAATGGAGAAGAGTATCCAATTAAGATGGAGCAGATGTTCTTAGCCTGGGGTCCCAGGAATATATTTCAATGGATCCTTTAATTTCTTGAAATTGCAGGCAAGATTGCATGCATAGCTCTGTGTGTGCGTGCGTGCGCGCGCGCATTTTTTTCTGGCAAGAGGATGCACCATAGATTTAATCACATTCTCAGAGGGCTCCAGCACACTGTGAAGGTTACAGGACTGGTAAGGGGGTGCCTATTTGATGGGTTTTCACAAGTTCCCTCTGCTCTAAATGTCTCTGTTACTCATGCTTCTCTCACAGAAATTCTACCAGTAGAGATTCATTTCTAATGAACGGATGTTAGCATGGGTCTCTATGGACATCCTCTTTCCAAAGACATGCAGGCGACGTTCACTGAGAGTCCGCTATGGGCAGGGCACTGAACTGAGGACCAATGGCCCAGCAGCAGATGGAATGGAGCTCCCAGTCGTGTGGCGGATGGGGAGCGGGAGACAGATGCTAGGGCAGCAGGAGTGCAAGATCTTTTGGGAACACAGGAGGTGACTTAACCCGCTCCAGGGCAGTGGAGAAGTTCTCAGGAGGAGATAACAAGCCATCCTGGGCTGTTAACTTCTGCCCCAATGTGAATGTGCACATTGGCCAGCGGGCTGGTGTGAACAGAGGGTCCTTGTCACAAGGACCCTGCCGTGGGTCTGTGGGCATGGGGAGGCAGCGTGGTAGAAAGGCTGAGTCGGCGTGGACAGCCTCCACCAGCGTCAGGCCTCAGTTGTCTCCGGTTTGCGTGGGTTGGCCCCTGGGTGAGCAGGTCAGACCTTGAAAGGATGACTCTGATAACATGACCTGCAATTTGGTGCATATTTAAAATTCCAACTTCTACAGGCTATCGCTATTTGTTGCAAGAGCGTGTTTGGGAAGCAGACCGTGGACTATCTGGGATTGGAGAATGAGGGGGAGGGTGGTTTATAACTGAGAAACTATGTGCTGACTGTAACCATGTTGAAAGCAGTGTGGTTTCTATGGGGTTCATTCTGGAACTAGTACATGTCGTTTTCCCCCTGGAACAAAGCCTTTGCCAAGAAAGAAAACATACCTTGGTCAGGAAAACGCCAAATACTCTCCCTCTGCAGCTCCATGGGGTCCTCTCCACAGAGGGTTAACTTGTCCTGAGGCCATCTTGTCTTTGGAAATCCCAAAGAAGCAAAACACAGATCTGTTATGGCTTCTCCTCCTTTACTGAAAACGAACAGGAATAATCGCCAATTCAGTAGGCTCCTTGCTCTTTTGTGCATTTTAAAGGCATTTGCTGTTTGGGATTTGGAAGAGAATCATGAGAAATGAGAATCTCTCGCTGCCTTGGCTGGAAGCAGGCTCATTGTTTGCAGAGCAAGCTGGTTTCCATGGTTTTGGACTATAGACAGCTGCATTTTTTTCAAGAGTAGTTTCTACTTGCAATTGGATCTAATAAATAGCCAAGGTAGTCTGTCCTCCAACAGCAAGAGGTCTTAAAGTTCTTTGAAAACACCCTCGTATGTTATCATTCACAACCAACAGTACAAGCTTTTTAGTTATTAAAACTTGTGTATTTCCTCTCAGGATAGGCCCTGTTTGGCCCAAATGTCTGCTTTAATAAGAGCAGCCAATCCTGTTTCAGGCTCAGGGTCCTCATCGTAAAAGTAAACACATTCTTCTCCTCTAAACTACAGGAGACTCAAGGAATGGTCTGGGAGAGCGGAGAAGGGCAGGAACCTGCAGTATTTGAGGCTTGAGCAATGGCCAGGGGAGTGGCTGGGAGCTGAGACCAGCTTAGCTATAAGGAGGCCATAAGACTTCCCCTCCTCCCAACAGCCTGGAGCAGGGCCTGCCCCCCTCCCCCCAGGAGGTACAGGGCACACAGTGCAAAGGAACCAACATGTGGAAACTGCCTATTTTACCTTCTGTCCCTAAAACAAGACACAGGACACATTTTTGCTGCTGCTGCTTTTTTTTTTTTTTTTTTTAATTAACGTCCTATGAAAAAGAACAGTGTGTTAAAATGGGGGGAAAAAGCCTTATGTCTTCTTGGGACACCGGCTTGGAAGTAAGGAGGATCAGAAAATGAATGGAACAATTTGCATGACTCGTAGCAGGACGAGAGTAACACACAGTGTCCCCAGTATGGCAAGCAGCAGGCGCAGCTCGTGGGCTGAAACAGCCTACGCTTGTCGCCACGTCAACCATACCTGCCTGCCGTCCACGCCGCCCCATAGCAAACACCTCTGCTCCTTTTCAACAGGAGTGAGCTCTGTGGCTGCGATGAAAACCGCTACTCTTGCCATACATTTTTTTTTTTTTTTGGTAGGACATTATGGTCTTTCTTGAATGTACAGCAGTCGCTCTGTGTCATTGTTCACTTTGTTGGCTTTCTCGTCGTTCGACCCCTCTAGTGCTGTTGGCTTTGTTTAGATCTTGCCTTCCCGCCTGGCTTGTTAGTTCTTTGGGAGCAGAGAGCACTGGGTTTTTTGCTTTTCTGATGTTTTCTGTTTCCCCACCTAGAATGATCGTGGGTGTCACACAGGAAACCACCCGGGCCTGTGTCGGCATTTTGGTCCTGTAAGACTAGAGATGACCCTTTTCTGCGTCCCCAGCTCTGCTCTAGGCATCGTGGTTGCTGAGGGTTAGGGAGTTTTTGAAGATCGCTTAAACACAAATTCACTGCCAAATGTATAAAATGCAGATTAACGAAATTGGATAGATTCGCTAAAATGAGGCTCAGGGTGACTACGAGTTTGGGGAGTTGAAGGAAAGGGTTCTACTTTAATCTGCAATGTAAGCATCACAACATCTTATTTTTTGTAGCCTCTGCCTGTCCCCTTGGCAAGAAATACATTTCTCCCCTATGTGGCTTGAGTTTTCTCATCTTGCCTAAATAAACATTTGGCTCTGGATCCATTCTTTCTCTTCCTTGGGGACCAATGTGAGAATAATAGTAATAATAATAAGCATTTCCTTTCAAGTAACAGCACTAAACCTTTCAGGGCCAGGCAGATGCAGTCAGAGAAGTTTGACTTGCACTCAGGAGAGTATTTCTTGGTGGAAGGAGACGTTCAAGAACGAGTCTGTCCACAGGCTGAGTGTCGCAGAGAACCCAGGCCCAAGCCTCACCTCCCACAACCTCTGTAGCTCGGTTGACAAATGGGGACCAACATCAGGAACATCTCCCCTAGCTCCAGTCAGTCTTATAAAATCACATAAAGTTCCTTTCTCAAGGGTACTTTCAGGTGATCGATGCTGTTAAAAAAAAATCACTGGGAATTCTGTAATAACGCTTTGCATGAATGTGTTTCGATGTTACTCCCATGAGGAAATTTCCATGTATCAGGAATCTAACCAACTGTCACGGTGAGGTAAGAAGTGTTCTCCTCCATGTCTGCTGCTGTGTGTAAGAGAAGCTGGGGGTGGGCATGGAGAGGAGAGAAGCAGTGAGGTGGGCATGTGGATGTGAGACTGTTAAAAAGTAGCTTCCACAATGTGCTCTGAGACCAGAGTTGATTTCAAGTCAACTCCCTTAGTCTAATACCGGTGTCTTTGTGCTTAGGGACATTAAGTCAGAAGGAATTCTGGCACATGGGATATAGAATCAAAAGTCCTGCATTTGAATCCCACTCCTGCCTCTTTCTTGAGCAATGCGAGTTCAGGTGATTTATTTCATCTCTTGAGCCCAGACGCCCACATAAGGAAAAGGAAGAGAATGCCTCCGAATTGAGAAAGGACGTGACTAGATAGCACCGGGGTCAGAAATCCTAAGAATCTCCTTTGAACCTCATTTAAATGAGTTTAGTTCCTAGGGCCTCCAAGGGGAGAAATATGTAACTTTGGATTATTTTTTCAGGCTGAGGATTAGACTTCTCTGAGCTGTGGGCAGTGTTCGGGTTTGTTGCAGGGACCCCGGTCACCACAGAAGCCCCATGGCAGCTTCATTACTGGGATGTTGACCCTTTTCCAGGAATTGCTCAAAAAGTGCACAAAAAGGCCAAGTGAGCTGACCTGTAAAAAATTAGATAAAAGGGACACCTGGGTGGCTCAGTTGGTGAAGCATCTGCCTTTGGCTCAGGTCATGATCTCTGGGTCCTGGGATCAAGCCCCACGTCAGGCTCTCTGCTCAGCAGGGAGTCTGCTTCTCCCTCTGCCCCTCACCCTGCTTGTGCTCTCTCTCTCTTTCTTGAATAAACGAAATAAAATCTTTTTAAAAATTAGATGAAAGGGGGCGCCTGGGTGGCTCAGTTGTTAAGCACCTGCCTTCGGCTCAGCACGTGATCCCAGGGTCCTGGGATCAAGCCTCCCATCAGGCTCCCTGCTCTGCTGGGAGCCTCCTTCCTCTCCCACTCCCCCTGCTTGTGTTCCATCTCTCACTGGCTGTCTCTCTCCGTCAAATAAATAAATAAAATCTTTTAAAAAAATTAGATGAAAGACAGTGTTTTTTAACTGAAGTACATTGCTGCCTAACTATTTCAGATATCTAGATTTCTGGTCAGAAGATGTTCAGTGGCCCTTCAGAAGTATGCTATCGTCCCCAGGAGGCAGCCATGCTGTACTTGCTGATGTTGGAATACACAGGTATCTCCTTGCTATGTGATCAGCATAATTGCTTGGGCTTGTTCTGGAGTCTAACACAGAAAGGCTNGTTTTTTTTTTTTTTTTTTTTTTTTTTTTTTTTTTTTTGCAGCCGATGTTTTTAACAAATCAGATCAACTGCAATTCTAGACAATTTGTAGTTAGTCCCAATTTCAGCTAGCTGTTTCTTTTGTGGATTAGTTTATTTTATGACCTAGGTAGCTAAGCAGACTGTATGTATCTCTAGTTTAACAAAGATTCTAACAAAGTCACTTGTGATCAATCAGGTGGGGTCCCTAGAGCTCACCACACTATCATACTGTTGAAAGACAAGTATCAGCTCGTGCGCAGGTGTTTTACACCTCAGGTGCTTGAAGAGCTCTACAGGCCCTTTTCTTTTCCTCTTTCCATTCATTCATTCGTGCATGCATGCGGTATGTCAGATTTTGCTGCTAGAGGTTTCATGATAAATGTGCCTTACAGGCTCTCCTGCTTCCGATATGCTGTAGGTTGAAGGCTAGTCACGTTCTTTCCAAAATTAGTGAAGTTAGCATTTTTTGTTCCTGGTCTCCAGCCTGCTTTCTTCAAAGGGAAATGGTCAAGGTTTCGCTTGGCTTTTTCACACCTCCCACTCTCCTTCGTGGACACCGCAAGTACTCCAAGGTTACGGCTCCTTAGAGGACCTTTTGCTGGCAGTGGCACAGACATATGGGTGGGGAACCTCTAAGTCAAAAAAATCGTCAGACTTTGCTGCTGAATTAACCAAGAAAGGATGGACAAAGGGATGGACAAGAAAGGAGGGACAGACATGCCTAAGAAGAGAGACATGAGAAAGCTAAGAGCACCGTCAAGGTGAAGAGAAAGGCAAACCGTGGCCTGACCACCCTTGAGGGGCATGCTGAGAATGGAGGAGACCGGTGCCTTTTGGGGACTTACCTGCCAAGGGGCTGTGTGCCAAGAGCCCAGCCACAGTTTCATGTGAAGCCTGCGGGCCTGGCCTACATCTTTGTTTGGCTATTTGGATCTAGCTTCCTTCTTTGGACAAATACAATTTATGTCCACTAAAGAAAAGCTTGCTACACATTTTCTCTCCATGCTTTGGAAAGTTACCAAAACTGGAAAAGAAAATCCTATAAATCTCTGCTCATCCAGATCTCTCTTGTTCTGAAAAGAAGCCCAGCACGAGTTCCCCATCAGGGGCACAACTTTCTCTAACTCCTCCAGCCCACACTGAGTTCTCCCTGAGAGCCCTAGCGGATTCAAGGCTGAACCACGAAATTCAGCCATTAATCACTGTCCACCACAGAGGGGCTGTGGAGGCAGGAAATCCCAGGACAACCTGGAGGCCAGGATACCCGGAGAGCTGGGTCCTGGGCAGGTCCTGCTTCTTCGACACCCCAAGTCGCGTGCAGTCTCTATTTTCCCATCTGCATCCCCCAAAACACAGGCTGAATATCTGTAAGTTGACCTGTTGCTCTAAGACCACAAGCTCACGCATTGCTTTCTCGTGGCTGGTTTCAAGTCACAAGAGCAGAAATTGCATTTCATATGGCTTCCTCTTGCTCTTCGCTTGGCATCCGAGAGCTGGGCACACAGCACTTTGTCTACTCGGTTCTTTCACGAGCACTTACTGGAACGTGCTACACGTCAGCCTCTGTGCTGCGTGCTGTCTACCTGGCAGGTGCCATAGGCACGCTGACCATCTTCAGAGCATTCAGTGATTCTCCCAATCAACCAGCATCGGAATCTTCTGGAGGCTTGTAAAAATGCCCATCACCGGGCTGTGCTTCCAGAGTTTCTGATTTTATAGGTCTGCCACCCCAAATCTGTACTTCTAACCAGCTGCGGGCTGATGCTGATGCTGTCAGGGGAGAGAACCACATTCTGAGAACAGGTTTGTTCTCCCAGGGGTGCTGCTTTAGCCCCGTGTCTTTATCTTGACAGCTGCCGTCTGAACTCCTCTTAAGAAAAAAAGGCCTCTGTTTGAAAAAAAATGCCTTGATGAAACTGATCGGGTTGGGTGAGACCCTTGGGATGTCAGCCAGCACCAAGATATCAGGAAGGGAAGTCACTCCTCTGGAGACAATGCACAAGATTTGAGAGGTTTGCTCCTGAAGGGAAGGGGGAGACGCACGAAGAGCTGAGAAGGGAGGCAGGAGCAAAAGGACTAGGGGAGGTGGGGGCCAGCCTCCCCTGTAAAAGCTTTTGTGTTGTGCTGTAAAACCTGTCTTTAAAAAAAAATTATTTTAATTCCAGTGTAGTTAGCATACAGCGTTACATTAGTCTCAGGTGTGCAATATAGCGATTCGACAATTCTGTACATTACTCGGTGCTCCTCATGGCAAGTGCGCTCTTCATCCCCTTTACCTGTTTCACCCATCCCCCCACCTCCCCTCTGGTAACCATCTGTTTGTTCTCTATAGTTAAGAGTCTGTTTTTTGGTTTGCCTCTTTTTCCCCCTTTGTTTTCTTAACTTCCTCATATGAGTAAAATCATATTTGATTTCTCGGACTTACTTTCACTTAACATTAAGCTCTCTAGATCTTGTTGTCGCAAGTGGCCAGATTTCATACTTTCTTATGGTTGAGTCATATTCCATTGTAGATAATACGACTTCTCCTTTACCCATTCATCTATCGATGGACGGTTGGGCTGCTTCCGTACTGTAGCTGTTGTAAATAATGCTGCAATAGACAGAGGGGAGCACATATCCTTTTGAATTAGTGTTTTTGTATTCTTTGGGTAAATACCCAGTAGCATGATTATGAGATCATATGGTGGTTCTATTTTTAATTTTTTGAGGAACCTGCATGCTATTTTCCAGAGTGGCTGCACCAGCGTGCATTCCCACCAACAGTGCACGAGGGTTCCTTTTTCTCCACATCCTCGTCAATACTTGTTGTTTCTTGTGTTGTTGGTTTTAGCCATTGTGATAGGTATGAGGTGGTATCTCGTTGTGGTTTTGATTTGCATTTCACCAATGATGAGTGACATTGCACATCTATTTTTGTGTCTATTTACTATCTGTATGCCTTCTTTGGAGAAATGTCTGTTCACATCTTTTGTCCGTTTTTAAATTGGATTATTTGGGGGGCTGTTGAGTTTTTTAAGTTCTTTATATATTTTGGAGACTAACCCTTTATCAAATATGTCATTTGCAAAACCTGTCTGTATTCCCTGTCTCTGCCCCATCCACCCTCCCCAAATCTTCAACACAAAGAAGCAGGAACTCAGGAGAGAAGACACCATGAAAAGATTCTGGAAAACACAAGAATCCTACAGAGGGTCTCAAGGCTCCAAAGATGGCAGGACTAGAATTCACGGTGGCACTGGAGCCCATCTTGCCCAGCATTTCAGGGGTGGGAGACCTTCCAGGGCATCTGGGTTACTCCATGGCTGAAAGAGGAGTTTTCCGTGAGTTCTTTCAGACCTAGACAAGCATTTATTTTATTTAATATTTTAATTTTACACATTAGGCCTTTAAAGAAAGAATGGAGCTGAAATTCTGTTAATATGGCTACAGTCACAATGATATATCGTAGTAGTGCTATGAACTTTCAAACTTACAGTGTTCTTTGAGCTTCACCACCGTCTTGTCAGAGAGCAAGGGCTGGTGTTAGTTTGACATTTCTATTGAGAAACAGAGGCAAAAGAGATGAGCCATCAAAGCACAGTTCAGAGCACAGTTCTCCTGATAGCAGTTCCAGGGAGCGTCCCCCAAGGTGACCCTGGGCAGGGCCTTTGTTCTTTGCACTCACTTTTCCTCTCAAATGAGCTAGCTACAGAGTTCAATTCTAATTCTGAGCAAATCAACATTTAGAATAGCATTTTGGAATATTCCAGAGGAAGTTAAATCCTTTTGTCCTTAACATCTGAGTCTTAAATCCAGAACCTTAGCTTTTTCTTTTAAAATCTGCATGTCGTTTGTCTGCCAGAGGGAAGTAGGGAAAAGTGTGACCACACTTCACTCTCTCTCTACATTTTACAGCTACATGTCATACTCTGATATAAATCTTGTAGCTAGAATATAAGATGTTCACAGCCAAATCCCTCCATTTTTTGGCAACATTGACTCCATCTGTCCTCATGGTCGACAAACAAATCAATTTCATTCTAAATCAAAATGATGGGTTTCCCAGCAGCTGTAGGGGGTTTCCAGCACCGGCCCAGGAGAATTCTGGGATGGGCAGGACCCAGAGGCCCCCTCCCACTTTTAACTCAGCTTTTGCAGGTACCATCTCTAGTCAGGGAGGTCAAGTTTGTTTGTTTATTTATTTATTTTTAAAGATTTATTTATTTGAGAGAGAGAGCGTGCGCATGAGTGAGCACGAGTGGGAAGGGCAGAGGGAGAGGGAGAGAGAATCTGAAGCAGACTCCAGCTGTGGGGAGAGCCGATCTCAGGACCCTGAGATCATGACCCTGAGATCACGACTTAAGCTGAAACCAGGTGTTCGCCGCTTAACCAACCCAGGGACTCCAGGTGAAGTCAAGTTTAAATGAGACTCCCTAACAGGGAAAAGGACAAGATCCCACCGAACCTAGGCCAAGGGGGGTTTGTGGCCCCAAAGAGGAGCAGCTTCATGTTGCCGGGTGGGAGTACCCAGGGAGACCTCTCCTCTCTCCTGTTGGCTCCCTAATGTGCCAGATTTATTTCCTTCTTATTCACGTCCTGCTGTTAAGCGAGCATCTCTGCTTCACAGAAAAAAGGGCTAAGTGGTGGGGACTAGAAGCTACGTGCCCCAGTTAGTAAACAGGTGGCAGAGTCAGGATTCTAACTCGTGTTACTGCCGAGCCCGTAAGCTATGCTAGTCAATACACTAGTTCCCCAAAGCCTGCCCGTGAGAAAATAAAAACAAGTGACTTTTTTCATAACTATAAATTCATGTCTTTTTAATTTGAAGAATATGTTCTTAGTTTTTTTCTTTTCCTTTTCTTTTTTTATGGTGCTAAACTGTCCGTTTTTTTTTTTTTTCTCAAAATCATGATGGTAGAGAGTAGTTCTTGCCTCTTCTTCCTCCTTTCTTCTCCTTCTCTTTTTCCTTTTTGTTTTGACTTGACCAGGAAGAAAAACCCCTGACCATTCTATTTTGGTTCCGTGTGTCCATTATTATTATTGTTATTGTTATTATTATTATTTTCATGTTACATAAATTCCCAAAGTCTGGGACCTCTGCTTTATCCGAAGTAACTCATCAGAGGTTGAGAATGGCACAGCTCTGGCCGTCAGGGCCACACCCGAGGCATCCGTGACGGGCTGGAAATGTGACGTAGGAGTCACTGTGGCAGCGCATTTCATTCCGTTTCGATGCTACCCTTGAAACAGGACAACCGAGGACGTCTCAGTGAGAGGTCGTCCCTTCCCTAGGCTGGAGCTTCTTGCGCCTTTAAGATTTCCACTTTCTGGGGCGCCTGGGTGGCTCAGTCGTTAAGTGTCTGCCTTAAGCTCAGGGCGTGATCCTGGCGTTCTGGGATCCAGCCCCACATCAGGCTCCTCCACTAGGACCCTGCTTCTTCCTCTCCCGCTCCCCCTGCCTGTGTTCCCTCTCTCACTGGCTGTCTCTCTGTCAAATAAATGAATAAAAAAATCTTAAAAAAAAAAAGAAAAAAAAGATTTCCACTTTCTTCTCTGGATCCTCCAAATATCTGTTTCTTACATGGCTCGAACGTGTGAAGNTATCTGTTTCTTACATGGCTCGAACTTGCGAATCAGAAGATTCTTCGCAACCACTTTTATTCTGTTTTCTACACAGATATTTATCATGGCCAAGCGTGAGCACGTTTGTTCTATTTCAAGCTCATTTTTACAAGCGGTAGGAAATTGCATGGGGCCGCCTAAGAAGTGACAGCCGCCCTACCCTTGAACGAAGCGCTGCCATCGGGAACCCAGGGAGCAAATCTGCAGCTCGATCGGCGAGCTCCCCATGCTGACTTCACATTCCATGGTGTTAATCAGCCGTGGGACAAGAGCTGCCCGTGACCCCTCGACGTCTTTGAACGCCGTCACCCGTGGACTCAGGGCAGCTGCGAGCCATCCACTCCCGCGGCCTCCAAGCCTCGTCTTCAAACACGGCCCTGTCTGCGCCATCCCGGCTTCGGGCCCCTGGAGGGTCTCTCGGCTCCAAGTCCTTTAGTTTCCTTTATGGACGCCGTAAATCATTCCACACGCCACGGAGCAGGGGGAAAGCCTGATTTATTAGACCTACCTGCTCGGCGCTTTCAGAGTAAGATTCCCACTTTGAATGATTTTCTCTCTTCCAGTTTTTGTTTTTCATATTTTTTTGATGTTTAAATAAAACAGGCCTGGAGTATCCCTCAGCAGCCGAGCAGGCCAGTTCCAGTCCTGTCGGGCCTCTAGCAGCGGCTTCCGAGAGGCCACGAGCTACTGTCACTTTCTCTCTCTCTCCAGCTTTATTGCACCTTCCTCTTTCCCAGGCATCCCCTCCACCCCCCTGTACTCTGAGAGAAAGGAACCATTCACTTCATTCATTCATTCCTTCCCCTGTTCGTTCGTTCCGGGTGGGAGAGGTGCTGCAGACCCAGTAGCAGACAAGCCCCCCAGGCCCCTGATCTCACTGAGGGTGTGATCTATAGGGCAAGAGAAGGGTCGGATGACCTTTAGAATGCAGGGGGTGAGTGCTCCATGGCAGGGGGGACACCCACGCGGCCCTGACCCAGCCTTATGGAGGTTGCAGTTTGGCCTTCCAGTAGGTGGAAGGTGGGTGGAAGCTTTCTGTGGAGCTGAAGGCCGGGGCCTGGACACTGGAGAGTCAGCCAGGCACCTAGGCACATGGGTTTAGTTGGCCTTCTGGAATTTTCTGGCTTTCCTTACTGGCTATAAGCCTTATTTTTGGTGGCTTTAAACTGTGGTTGTCAGATCATGATAGGACACTTGATGGCTGTTATCATGATAGGACACTTGATGGCAGTTGTGACAGAGGAAACACTGTCAGGGCAGAAACTGGGAGATGATCCCTTAAAACTGTGTACAGGTTGGGGAACCTGGGTGGCTCAGTTGGTTGGGCTCCTGACTCTTGGTTTTGGCTAGGGTCATGATCTTGGGGTGGTGGGATCGAGCCCTGTGGGGGGCTCCATGCTCAGCCCGGCGTCTGTTAGTCCTTCTCCCTCCCCCTCTGCTCCTCGCACCCTCTCTCTCAATAAATAAATAAATAAATTTAAAAAATTAAAAAAAATCTATATATGTCCCTGATTTTGATATGCTAAAATAAGCCCAAATGCAAAAGGCAGTTTGAGTGATGATGTGTATTTTGGCGTTGTGCCCTCTAATACCTGCATGTATGTGCCGCTCATTTCTTGGTGAATTAAGCATCACCTAACACAGACTAGATTTTCCCAAAAGCCAAAAGAGTTGAAGAATTTAGGATTCCTTGGTCTCCAAATTAAGACCAACAATATCTCTTGCTCTTTGATCTTTCTTTTTCTCTTGAGGGGAACATGACTTTGATATATTTTTGCCATTGAAGTGTTGAAAGACGCCTAGAAGAAACCATTAACCTTAATGAGTTAAAACATCAATTGTGATCAAATTTACATTGCTTTATATTTTGTTTTTCACTCCTTGCATCCTTTTTGGCACTTAGGAAATATGTGGATTTCCAGAACAGAGTAAAAGGAGACTCACAGGGAGAGAAGTCGACAAGCACTCCCTGTTGTACATTATCTAGGTTTTTCTCCCCTTTGATTTGGATGTATTGAAGCGAGACAATTGTAATGCAGAATGGTATATAGGATCTTATTGTCCTGGCTGCCTGGTTAGAAGGTGACCACAGGTCCTTTAGGAGCTGCTCTGATTGTTAGTATTGATGCAATTAGATTCCTAGATCGTTTTCTTCAATCTCTGAAAGGGAGAAGAGACTGGGAATCTCTCGCTCCAGTTACATCACGAAAAGCCACTTAAAGCAACTTAAATTGCTTTTCAGTGGTTAGAAATTAGCGATTAAAAATCTAAACAAAAGCAGCTTAGAAAAAATACTTCTCTTCCTGACTTCTGGGATAGTTTACTTGAAATTTATCCTGAAATTGTAAGAATTGTCTACACAAACTGAATAGCTAACTAACTAAAGCCTACCAAGTCAATGATCTTTTGTCATGGCACCCCGTTTTATTTTCTTTATAAGATTTATCATTATCAGATTATCTTGCTTGTTTGTTTATCTGGGAAAGAATTGGAATCCAGGAAGGAAAATGGAAACGGAGTACCTTTTCTGCCTAGAATGTTCACTTCCTCAGATCAGAGACTTTATCTTGCTCACTGCTGAGTCTGCAGTTTTAGCAAAGTGCTCACCACATAGTAGGGCTTCATCAGTATGAATGAATGAATAAATAACTATTTCCATCTGCAATAACCTTCCCAGGTAAGTTATTATTATTATTATTATTATTTTGTTATACAAGATTGCATAAATAATTTGGATACTGAGTGAAAAAAAAATTAAAATAGGTTAGGCCTAGGGTGCCTGGGTGGTTTAGTTGGTTAAGCATCTGCCTTCTGCTCAGGTCATGATCTCCAGGGTCCTGGGATTAAGCCCCAGCATTGGGGGGGGGGTCCCTGCTCAGCAGGGAGTCTGCTTCTTCTTCTCCCCCACCTCTCATGCTCTCTGTCTCTCTCAAATAAATAAATAAAATCTTTAAAGAAAAATAAAGTGGGATAGGCCTAGGCATCAGGAACTCAGAGCCCAGTGGCAACATCTACGTGTAAATTTTTGGCTGGAAATATTGGATTGCACGTAGTGTGTTTTTGTTGTGTGAGAAGGTGACTAAGTTTTTATGACATACTAATAGTCCTAGAGTTGGTTATTAAATAGAAGGCTATTTTGTGAGATAGCAATATTAGGTCTGAAAATATCCAAGGAGTGAATAAAGAAAACAGAAATAGGGAGTTTGACATAAAATAGGCAATTAAATTGATAGAAATGGAATTAAGTGACATTTGAAGGCTTTTTTAAAAAAATTAATCACTGGCAACTATTTTTCAAAACTTTCTTCCTTTCTTTTTTCTTTTAACTAAAACCCAAATTACTGTATAGAATAATTCTTTAACTCAATACTAGGGAAGGGCAAGTTCATTCGCAATATATTCCTAGTGGAACTGAAAGTTACTTTAGCAATGTGCTCTTATTTGGTGTTAGGTCATTTTCTTTGAAAAACTTAAGCACTTTACCAAAAGAATTTCAAGATAACTCTTCACATATCGATGAGGATGTGGTGAAATTGTACCGTTCAAAAAATAAGAAACAAAGGTCTAGGGAAGACTGTCTAAAAACCAGGTTGAAGTTACAAGGAGTTGTTAGAATATAGAATATAGCCTTATAATTCCCAGTTGTCACCACTGGATTTTGTCAGTTGTTTGGTTTGGTTGGTTTCTGTGTAGCAAAGAACCTATCTGATCAATTTATTTTTTCCCCTCATTAAGGTAAACTCTAAATCTCAGTGCTGACTGAGAATCAAACAATAGGAAGCAGAGTTTAACCTTGAGAAACTTAATAGAATTTTATAATTGAGAAATGGATCTTCATGTTTCCGAGGAAAATGAGTTTGTGACAGAACACCTAACAATGTGGCCAATCAGGGAATGGATTTGACTGAATGGAGGCATTTAATGGCAGACGCCATCACACAAAGCAAGCGGAGAGGAAGCTGGCTCTCCTGAGAAGGCGCCATTACAGTGGCGGCCTGGGTATGTTTGCCCCCAACCGAGGCTCCCCTGGGCTGGAACACGCGATGCCAGACCCAAGGCAAGTTCAAATGGAGTATGTAGTTCTCGTTCGGAGTGAACGGTATCCCAGTGAAACACCACAATCGAATTGGAAAACACACAGTAAGATACAAGTGTGTGTAGGAGCAGAAAATGGGACTTCTGTGAGGTAGAGAAGAGCGCTAGGCAGCACGTGAAGAGCAGAGTCTGTCATGATCATCTAAGTTCAGCCAGCGCAGACTCAAGGAGGGATCAGAAGGGTTCAATCCACCGAAGTTGGATACACCAGGGAGGGGAACCTTGAATAATAGTTGGCTACTTACCTGAATTGAGAGAGGTGGACTTGGTAATTTTCCTGAAAAATCCACTTTTGGTGTGAACTATCACATGCTCTTGCCCTGAAGTCACTGCTCCAAGCTCAGTGCCGAGGAGCCCTAGTGATTCAGGTGGTGAAGTGGCTTTAGGCTAAAATGGCCAGTCAGTGCTATGCCTGCCTCTGGAAGTCACCATCCGTATCCAAGATGCACGTTCCTCAGAGCCTACATTCTGTCTCATCATCTTGTCTCCACAGAACCCCGGCTTCCCTGCTCTCCTCCCTGTGCCAGTCAGCCTCCCTCAGCTGTTGGCCCCTACTGTGCATTCAATCAAGCTGTGGTAATATTCACAAGAGCAGTAGTCCTCAAGTTAGGGTAAGGGAGCTTGGCTGAGCCGAGATGCTGGACACTAGCAAGGCTCACCCACCAGGGTCTGGCTTGAACATTTGGACTCAAATTCATGCATTCATAAGTTATAGTTTAACACATGTCATGAACTATATGTCACTTGAGACTGGTTGAAAGTAAAATATTAAATATGCAGCAGTTATGAGTTTATTGCAATTTATGGGGAAGCGCTTTGGGAACGGGAATGCCCTTAGCCTTTTTCTTGGTCACAGACAACTTTGAGAATCTAGTGAAAGCATGTATCCCTTCCCAAGAGACATACACAGAGTATAGTTACACCTATAACATTTTGCATATAAATTCAAGAAGTGCACAGATCTTCTGATGCCATGGATTCCCTGATCTAAAGGGATTTGGCAGTATAAAATATGATTAAGATTATTCTTTTTACATTCAAATGAACAGCAGAATGTAGAATTGTACATTTAACATGATCTCAGTGATAACACTACATATAGGAAAGTATATGTATGTAGAAAAGACTGGAAAGACAGCACTAAGATGTAAATAGTACTTACATTAGGGTGGTGAATTTGTGATTTGTTTTAACTTTTTTCTTTGAATTTATTTTCCCAATTTAAAAATGATGTTTTTACCAGCTTATTTTCGCAAAAGTAGCTGTTTATTGTGACCAATTCTGGCAATACTGGGCAGAGCGCTCAAAAACAAATCTAAAAAAGACAGGCACTGCGGTGGTCACTCTTCTGGGTGGCTGTTCATTCACAACATTTACCAGTCTCTGGGGTCATGTGATCGGCACCACAGGAATCTTCCTTCGGGTCTTCCAGTTGGTGTGGGGGTGGGGGCCTGACTCAGCTGAATCAATCAGGGTCTTTTCTCAAGATTTTTCTGAACTGTAACTAGCGAGGAGCCAGCCAGTTCCTCTGTGATGACAGAAGCTGTGAGTGAGGTCCAGAAGCTTTGAAGGAGGGAAGGGGACCCACTTCCTGCTGGTCTGCAAGGAGAGAGAGACAGAGACAGAGAGACACCTCATAGTTCCTGGTTCTAGTTGCCTGTGAGTCCAGCTCACCCTTGTTCTTCTTGCATTTTGGTTTTTCAGTTCTCCCTTTGATTTATACCTTTTATTCTTCCAACAAATTTCCTTTTTGTCTGAACTAGTTAGAGCTGGATTTCTGGCACCTGAAACCAGCAAGTCCACACAATTAACAAAAGTATATTTGTAAGGACTCAAGAATAAAATTTGACCCGAGTTGTGAAATAAATGAAATCCACAATATTTCTTGACACAGACGGTGGCTGGCTCTGGGTGTCTGGGCCTGTGAAGGACAGAGGGAGTTCAAAAAGCAGAGACAAATGGAAATTATTGGTGCACATCCTTAGCTCCTTCTGTTCATTTAGGAGGTGGAACTTGTCTTCTTGGCTCTATGTATAACAAACAATAACAGGATTGTTCAATCCTGGTTCTAAACCATAAAAATCACAGGTCACTTCTCTCATTTATGAATGTGCTGCTTGGGATAACAAATTTACAAGTGAATGAAAGATAAACATATTTTCTAATTCAACGAGCTAGAAAACAATCCATTCGTTAATTTGGCATCCTGAAGATACCTGAGCTCTGCTAAAGAGAAAATCTCAGCAAATCCGTAGAGATACTTCACAAGAATAATCAACTCTACAGATGAGTCTGTGCTCTAGACATAGTCAATTCCATTTCAACAAATGCTTAACTGTAATGAAAGTAGTTAGAAATACTGGGGCATGGCTTAATTATTCTAGGAATATTGGACACAGTGAAATTCCAAATGACCTGCTTAATTAAAATGTAACTAATCCGAGCTAAAACCTCCACCTTCAAATCCAGTTCTATCTGTATCCTATGGAAAATTATATTTTCTATTGGCAAATGTGTGTTTCTACCAAGTTTAGAAATGTGTGGGAAGCAGGCCATGATGGAGCCAATGGCACCTTTGGAGGCTGGTTAGAGTGGTAAAGCCAGAGGGAAAGAATTTTGAGTTCACATCCAAACCGACTCTAAGATAATGTGACCTAGATTTTTAAAAAAATCAACACACTATAACCTACATACTCTAATTCAAGTAAAAGATATGTTCACATTTCTTGGAGGCCGAGAGATATCATTAGCACAATATTTTAGATTGAGACTTTGAGTCATCTGATCTCACATGTCTGATGTCTTTAGATGATTCTAGATTTGGGATTTGATGCGATAGCCATGAAATCAGCACTTTCGGCAGGCAGGGGTTTCAAACTAGTTAGAATCTCTGTTCATTTTATTGTGGGTTTTGATATGAATTACTAAACTACTTTTTAGAAATGTACCAATTTTATTCCCATCAGTGGAGTATTTCATCATGCCCTCTGTTCATCCCATGATTTGGCATACTTAACTATTTCTGTCACTGGAGTACCAACAGTAATGCCACATTGCTTCACTTTAGATTTCTTTGATTATTAGTGAAGATAAACATTTTCTCTTATTTCTTAGCCTTTCACAGAACTAAGTTCTGAGAAGTAATACGTTCTTAGCACACGTTTACTCCTTTTATTGATTCATGCAAGTTCTTTATAGTAATTTCCAATCATTTTCTGCCATTTTTGCCACAAACATGTCCCCATTTTAATTTATTTTTTTAAGTAGGCTCCACGCCCAGCAAGGAGCCCAGTGTGAGGCTTGAGCTTACTGAGATCAAGGCCTGAGCTGGGAACAAGAGTTGGATGCTTAACCCACCGAGCCACCCCGGAGCCACTCCCTGTTTTTAAATTGTAATACTTTTTTTTTTTTTTTAGCGTCAGCAATTCTCACTCTTTTTTTCTTTGTGATTCCTCCCATTGTGCTTACCTTTAAAGTCCTTCCCTCTCCCCAAATCAGATACCTCTGATTAATGTTCACTTGCGATGTTACATAAATCCTATCAATTCACTGGATCAGAGAGGCATATTTGGGGTAATAGTGTGAAATCACTTTAGTTTTTCATAGTATGTTTTTCTTTATGCTATTTAAAAAAAAAGAGAGAGAAAAGAGGGCAAAATGGAAAGGCAAGTATCTGTAGTCCCTGAGATCCTAGGGTGTTTGCTGGGTCTGATTCTCTGTGTAGGAGAGGAAACCAGCAGTGACTTGCCTCTGCCCTCGCAGTGTTTCTGGGTTTCAAGCTAGTGTCCTGGCCTGAGTCAGGAAAATAGCTAGAGGCCTGGATTGGCTAGCAACAGCCCCAGTGCAAGTTACAACGAAAACACGAATGTCTCCTATCGCACCTGACCATCAAGCGGATTAGGTGCCTGGAAATCCAGGGATGAAATGAAGGGCAGTCTTTTTGGGAAGGGAGGTTAGTGGGGGGAGGAGGAGCCTGCGGAGCCTGATTCCCAGCATCTTTTCCTCCTGCCCTTCCCCTCTCCTTCCTCACTCTTATGCCCTGCCCCCAAGACTTGGACAGTTATTTACAAGGAATGGGAAAAGGGGACACTTTTTTATTTCTCTCAACCAAGTTTATATTCGTAATCCGACTTCACTGCCATTTTTTTCCTTAATTCCTTGAAACTAAAATTTGTGCTAAAAATGATAGGAAGAACTCAGTAAAGATCAAAGCAGGTAAAATATAGGTCATATTTTGGTCGGATCTCCCCATGAGAGGCTGGTGTCTGGAATTAGAGTTTCAGAAATGCCCCCAAATGAGGAGCAGCTCTTTTCTATTTGGGTAATCAAACTCTCAGACTAAGAGTTCAAGTGCCACACTGCCGTCGACTCACAAGGGAACCCTGCAGTTATTATGTGATAAGCACATCTAATGAATGAAGGAACATGAAAATTATTTCCTATACATTGGCCACGGGAGCATAATTTAGGCAAAAGAGCAATAGAAATGGAATCAGAAGGTTCTAGAATCAGTACAGCTACTATGCCACCTAACTGAGCCTCCTTGAGCCTCAGTTTCCAAATCTATTATAGTTGTCTATCCACAGAGTTGATACAACATATTTGAAAGTATTTTAACACTTGATCTGAGGGGATTGTTGTAATGCCCGTTAGGAACCCTGCCTCTGAGGACAATGAAATCCAGGAAGGGAAGAGCAAGCTCATTGGACTCAGCACACCCACACGTCAAACTGAAATCCTCTGCCCACTTGGGCAGCTCTCTCTCTCTCCCCACTGCTCATTTATATCACTTGCATCTCTAGCCAAGCTGGGCATACCTGAGTTAATGCCAGATTTTCCCTTAGCTTCTTTTGGTCCATTCAACTCAACAAATATTCACACAGTACCTTTGTGTGGAGCACTATTTTCCAGTTGGTGGAAATCAGTCATGGAGCCATCTTTAAGTTCTGTCTTCGGCCCTTCTTCTCCAGTCTCTTAGCCAACCCCTGTCTATCTCCCCCAGGGAACACATGGGGATGACTAACAGAGTTTTACCTTGCATTCCTTCTCCCATTATATAGTCAGAGGCAGAATTCCTCTCAGATGCTCCCCATCTTCTGCGTGCTACCCATTGGCCAAAGCTGACTAAGAGGCAGCCGGCAGGGAGCCCAGGTGATACAATTCAAGGGCTCGGTGTCTCAGGAGATAAGAGCCTGCGAAGAAGGGTAGTGAATGCAGGAGAGCTCTGGGTGGGCAAAGGGAGAGTAATCAGCTCATCTGTTAATTGATTTAGGAAAAAAAAAAATGATTTCCTCATGTTTCTTTTCTCTTCTGAAGGACTAAGGGCTCTTCATTGTCCTTAGAATAAAGTAAGAGTTTCCTCTACAAATCCTTGGCCGTCAGGCTCAGTTTTATACTGCCTTTTCGGGTATGCATCCTGGCCTTGTCACCGAGCGGACTATCACAGTTCATTACCTAGCTTCACGGGGACGTGATTTCCTATTACACAAACAGGGTAGTACCTCTCTTGGAGATCTGCCGCAAGGTCGTACCTTCCTTGTGCTTTAGACCTGCCCTGCTGTTTTTTATACAAATCCCACTGTCCCTGGAGGGGGACAAATTCCACACGAAACCTCCTCCCTCCTCAGGTCTTCACTGATGTCTCACCTCCCTATTTAAGCTCCTATGCAAACCAGTCAATTTGGTACATTAAAAATATTTGAGTTGAGAGTTATCTGGATCTTTTTCTAGTTTGGACTGCCTTGCTGACAGAGCGATATGGGATTCTTAACTTCCTCCTCCATCCTTGTTTGCTTCACTGACCCCACCTTGTACTTACGTCTATGGCTGCGGTGGCAGTACTGCTCGAGGCTTATTATGACCATCAAGTCACCACATGACGCAACTCCCGATGATCGGCTCAGGACTTCAGTCATGTTGTAATTATACAACACACTCAGGAAAGATGATCTGATAAAGACTGATTTTAAACATACTATAGTAATTTAAAAATAATGGCAACAACACGGGAGCAGGTCACAGAGCTTGGGAAAGATAACACGCTGCGCGCACAGTGTGCACGTTGGGTTTTTAAATACACTACTCGTGACTGCCTTCTGGGCCATACTCCTCTAAAGAATCGAAGGGAAAATAAGCAGGTGTGGGAGAGAAATTAGGTTTGGAAAGACCTTGGATTTCCTGAGTAAATTGTTATGGCTCCGGCTCCCCCTAGTGTGCTGAACAACAAGGTACCCAGTGTGCAAGGGCTGAGTTCAAGCTCGGGAGCTGAGCATTTGTACCTCCGGCCGCCAGCCTTTCTGGAGCAACTCGAGATCTCCATTTTGCCACCACTTTGCTCCTTATTGCAGAACCGACCGCAGACGAAGTGGGCCAGATGTCCTTTATCCAGTCTGATGGGAGCACCAGTCTTCATGGAAGGCGTAAATTGATTCGAGACATCGAACGATATTAAAAAGTGTTTAAAAATTACCTTAAAAAGAGTTTCCACTTTCTTGTGAATGTAATTAGGGCGCATAAGCAACACTGAAAGGTGACTCCTTGTTCATTATTTTACTAAAAGTGTTATTTTCCCCCACCTTCTATTTATCTAAATGTTAATTATCTGCAAGTATATTTTCCTCAAGCAGGATACATGCACCACTTGGAAGACCAAACATTGGACCATAGCAGAAGGAAAGCAACTCTTCCAATGGGGGAAAAATGACACATTACAGCAATGTTTCTCAAAGTGTGATCTCCAGAACACTAGTTCCATAGCTATTAATGGGTCTTACTTAATAAGGGTTTCATGACAAATAGTTTTGAAAAATGTGGGGTTCGACAAAGATAAACTTTTTAAAAAAATCTTTATTTCTTTATTTTAGAAAAAGAGAGAGCACGAGTGGCAGTGGAGAGGGAGAGAGAGAATCCCAAGCAGACTCCGTGCTGAGCGTGGAGCCCGACACGGAGCTCAGTCTCACGACCACGAGGTCACCACCTGAGCTGAAACCAAGTCAGACGCCTAACCGACTGTACCACCCAGGTGCCCCAAGATAAGCTAATTTTTAAAAACTGCGTATTCTTCCAGACCCTTAGTGTGCTCTTACAATAGCATTGTACTGTGTGACACTTCGAGCTAAAGCATTTTCCAACTTGTTTGGAAATGATTTTTTTTTCATCCCTATCTCACACACCTGGTTCATGAATTATCTTTTGGGGATATGCACTGGATTAGAATTTCATTAACTTTCAATCAAAGATGGAGAACAAACAGGAAAGTATGCCAGAGGAGGAAAGGAGATGGTAAATTCGATGCAAGCAGCAAATAGGGGGGCTGTAAAGAAGGTTGTGATCAGTGAAAAATTAGTAACACAAAAGATTTAGTCTTCTAATGACAGTCTTGTAATGGAGTCAGAAGGATCGACCATGCTGCCCATGTCACAGCCTAGGAAATCATTACCAGATTCTTCCAAAACGTCAGGGCAGTGATGCCATGTTGAGAATAAGACTCCAAAAAGTACAGTACCCATCCTATCAGGTTTCCAACCTTTATGAAAACTTTTCTTGTGCACAACCTCTACTAATGGACCTGGATGTTTTAGGCTCTTTGTCATGAACAGGATCACAGATACGCAGGGTAATTAAAGAAGTTAGAAGATGCCTGTATTTAGAAGCTGTGAGTTAGACAGGATTCCTGTACCACACAGCTAGACAAACTCCTCCCAAAGAGAGTGTTAGAGAAAACTGGAAAGCCATAAAGTGGTTTGTCTTGGATAATGGCACAGGATAAAAATACTGACGTCCACCAGAATGTGCCTATTCCTGCTGGCTCCATTCACATTTCCCAAGCGCTGCTTTCCATGGACTCATGGATAGGTTAGGCAGCACCATGTGCGGACGTGAGGGATGGGGAGCATGGGTGGACCTAGAATTGTGTGTACTTGTAGGCCCTCTTGCTGAGGACAGAGCGTTTGGTGGGGAAAACGAACACTGATCAGCCCCAAAAGGATTGTGGCTCTTAGTCTCTTAGCCTATGGGGGTGGAGGGGGGTGGGGGACAAAGTTCATCCCAGAAGTAACTCTTGGTGTTCAGTGGGCCTCCTATTTTCCAGCTGGGCTGACTCCAGGCAGGGGGAGGTCAAGTGATTTACTCAAGCGCCCAGTGAAATAGAGCAGCTGGGAGGTGAACTCGGGGCCTTCGCTGGTGTGCAGCCACTGCCCGGTCAGCCAACAGCTCTGCTGCCTGGTTCTCGTGGCTTCTCCAGCTGCACCACGCAGCCAGCGTGCTGTGTCTGGCGCGGCCGACCTCCCGGCTGTCTCTGCTCATGACTGGAATGGGAGGCGTGTTACAGGTCAAGTCTGAATGTTCTGGCAGCACAGCGTAAGGCAGATTGCTCCATGCCTGCTCAAAGCATACAGTCTGGCGAAAGCCAGATTGAAGATAGCTCAACTCACACGCCAAGATTCCAAAGGAAAAACTTAGCTCACATTTTTCCTTTGCACGGTGATTTTTCTTCCCTTCCTTTTCTCTCTCTCTCTTTTTTTTTTAAAGGGAATCCCCATGTTGACAAGTTGAAATCCAAAGTGCACGAGTGGTCAGTTCACAAGTCTGTGACCCATGAACACCTGTGGGCCCGGGTGTTCCCTGGGAATCAGCAGGGCCGGGAGCTGTGAGCCAAGCCTGCCCTACGCAAAAAGGAATTCTCCAGTGCGTGAAGCTGTAGTCGGTGAGGGGAGAGGCCGGGGAGCGCGCAGGGTCTGGGTCCTCTCTCGCTCCAGCTTCCCAGGGGCAAGTCTGCACTCGACTTCCACTAGCTTTATGAGCTGCATTTCACTTTATTTTTTGAGGCAGGTCCTTCTGAAACTTTTTACAGGAACTAGAACGTGAATCTTCATTTTGATTTTTAAGAGACATAAAACTTGGTAATCTGAGAGGGGCAACATGTAGCCCAAATCCTTTGAGTAGAGAGAAACATCTAAAATGAAACGGGTTTATTTCCACATCCGTCTCTAAGGACTTACGTGATTAGGCTCTCCCTCTGTGGAAGGGGGTCCCACAGGCCCCACTCCCAGGAGAGCTGCCCAGGGAAGCCGTGTAGAGGGACTTTGGCTCCCTCATCATTTTAAAGTTTTGATTTGTTTGATATTTGAAAGTTAATCAAACCCTCAATGGAAAAAGTCAGCATGTGATGTATTTGTGTCTTGTATTTGACTGGGCCTTCGATCCCTTATGCATAAAGGACAAGAGCCAGGTGACCGCTGAGCCCCACTGCAGTCGTAGGGGGTCTGTGATTGTAGGCTCGCTTCTGTCCTAGTCAGAGATTAGTTCTTCTGCTCTAACTTCTCTGCTGTCATCTGGGTGTTCTGAGAGGAATTGTGTTTCCACAAAATTCGGATGTTGACGTCCTAACACCCAGCACCTCAGAATATGACTGTATTTGGAGATAGGGTCTCTGTAGGGCTAATCGAGTTAACATGAAGTAATCAGGGTGGGCAGTAATCCAATATGAGTGGTGTCCTTATTAAAAGAAGAATTTGGGCACAGACATCAGGGTGCACACAGGTGAGACTATGTGAAGGCAGAGGGAGAAGATACCCAAGTACAAGTCAAAGAGAGAGGCCTCAGGAGAAACCAGTGCTGCTGACATTTTGATCTCAAACTTCAAGCCTCCACAAGTGTGAGAAAATAAATTTCTGCTGTTTAAGCCAGTCTATGGCCCTAACACACTGAGCTCCTCCATGATGAATTTTCTGAGCTGTGAAAGTTCTGTGTTTTTCTTAACAGGCTCTTAATATTGGTTTTAGCCTAAAACAGGATTTACTTTTGTAGGATATTCAACACACTTTTTAAAAAAAATTATTCTCCTCATCACCAGATGTGAAACAAGTTATTTTAGTAAAATAAATCCTCTTTACTTTTACTTAAAGAGAATTTCAGAAGTTTGACCCACAGAACAATTGTTCTGAATGCGTACCGATCATCGCTCTGCCTTCTGAGAAATCCTACCATTATCCACAAACTTCATTTAAAGCCAAATAGTTCACTGGATGAACTTGTAGGTAACAGCACATTTATGAAGTACTTCGGACCAAACAAAGCAACTCCAGGGGGGTATGGTCCAGGTTTCGTTCAGTACTTTTGTCTTTGAAGATCACTCGGAGTCAAACATCATGTGACCAAGTTACAGAACAAATTAAATGATAAATATAACCACTTGTCACTTGTTTAAGACTCAAACTCTTACTTAAAGCATATTATTACCAAAATAGGTTTTTCCTTCATCTAGTACCAAGATCCTGATTCTTTCCTTTTACAAAATAGCCACATGTAGTTGGCACGTGGTGTCTGATAGCTAGAAAGCCTGGGGACTCCCTGACTCTCTGCAAGTCCCCCCGTTTTTGAAACCTTTTATTTATTTATTTATTTATTTTTAAAGATTTTATTTATTTATTTGACAGAGATAGAGACAGCCAAGCGAGAGAGGGAACACAAGCAGGGGGAGTGGGAGAGGAAGAAGCAGGCTCATAGCGAAGGAGCCTGATGTGGGGCGATCCCATAACGCCGGGATCACGCCCTGAGCCGAAGGCAGACGCTTAACCGCTGTGCCACCCAGGCGCCCCAGAAACCTTTTATTTTTTGAGAGAGAAAGAGTGAGACAGAGAGAGAGCGCGCGTGCGCACACGAACAGGGGCAGAGGGAGAGGGAGAAGCAGACTCCCTGCTGAGCAGGGAGCCTGAGATGGGGCTCAATCCCAGGACCCTGGGATCATGACCTGGGCTGAAGGCAGACGCTTAACTGACTCAGCCACCCAGGCGCCCCTACAAGTCCCTTTTGATGCAGCTGAGAAATTTCACAGGGAGAGTGTTTCTGGGTCAAAGCTGCTTGCTTGGGAGATGACAGTCACCCAGGTTTTGAGGCTCTACCTGTCGGGGAAAGAGATCAGACTACACGCTAAGAGGCGTGGTGTGGCGTATCCTTCCTTGCCTGTGTTAGGGCACATGTGCAGCCAGGACCCCCGCCACCATGGGCCTGAGGGTTCTGCGGAAGCACCCCGACACCGAACCAGCCAGGGCACGTGGGGGTAAAGTCAGCTGCTCGGGGTTGTATACACACGACCAGAAGAATTTTTTCAGCCAGCTTTTTGGTGTCATCCAATTATGAGAATCGAGTTTACAGACTTAAAAAAATACATTTTTCTAAAAAAAAATCCCATCTTGATGGAAAAAGTTTAGCCAGTTAAGAAGGCAGAGGGCGCTGTGAAGAATGGCAGGCACTTTGATTTCCAGCTATCAACAGAATGGAAAAAAAATGTTCAATTTATTTATATTCATTTATTTATATGGATAATGAATAAGTTAAGGAACACTTCATCTCAAACACAGATTGCTTTATTTTAGCTAAGCTAATGTTTCAGTTCCATATATATTTTTGAATTTCCATCCATGTCAAACACCATTTTTCTCTTTCTTCTTCTTAAAAAAAAAAAGATTTACAAGCACTTTTACGGCACTCAAGGAAAGTAGGCTGAAGGTTCATAATAATAATTTTCCTTTTAAAAAACATCCATCAGACCAAAATAAAAATCATTTTAATTAACTCCTTCCTGAGTAACTAAAACCTTGGAATGTGCTGAAAGGTTATAATAAATAAGGCAGTCAAAGATCAACCAGCTTAAAATGTATTTTTTAAATTAAACTATGTAAAATGTACAATATATTTCATGACGTACAAACTGTGTTGGGCTCAGGGCCAAGGAAATGTTGTCATGTGTGCCAATCAACTGACGGAGTGCCTTGACTTTTAGGACGTAGAGGCTATTTGTTGGGGCAAAGTAACGGTAAGGCCCTGCAAGGGAATCAGTCAGCGTCTTTTGCTGTGATATTGCCAGGATCAGGGCTGACGAGAATTGCTTTTGAACACACAGGTCAAAGTGCTCGTGTGAACTTGCACAAGGACGCTGCCTTGTAAAGATGACCGTGGTCCTGATGTTCTGACAAGGACAGAGAACATGAAGCCGATTCGATTTTATTTTCAGAGAGTGAGCTTGCTCAGTGTGTAAACTAATCATCATTCTTTATATGCAGTTTCATAGAAATGACTCACCATGTACCAGGCAGTCGTTCCTGGTTTTGTTTTTAATAGGACAGCTGTTCTCTGCGTTGCTGTTTAAGGTAGGCCTAATGGTAGGGCCCTGGTCTTTCTCAACAGGACAAAGGATATTTCCTCTTCTAAGAACATTTTTCTTAAGCACGTCTCTGCCCCAGTTTTCTGAGGCAGAAAGGAGGCCCACCAGTGGCCAAATGCTGGATTTTGTGCCTCTGTGGTCCCAGCCTTCACTGGACTCCTGTGGGGTGGAGCCTTCTCAATACATCTCATGATAGAGTAGCTTTAGTGCTCACTCGACAGGTTCCCAAGGACTTGCTTTCTATCTTGGCTACCGTCCAATTTTAGTGAACGAAGAAAAAACTCTAGAGAGACTTGTTGGTTTCTGAAAAGTAGAAAATGTGTAGCTTGTGTAAAGTCAGTCTTATTTACTATTAAGGGTTCCCAACTCACACTTTGCTAGTGCTCTGAAAGGGCTGGCTCTAGGGGAAAAAACACGAAGGAGACAAAATCTGGCGCAAGTATCCTGCCTACCATCACCTCCTGCACCCTTCCCCTGCTTCTTGTTGGCTGTATGTGAACACCCAGGAATATATGTATACTCAGGGCCGGGGAGGGGGGAGCAGTTAAAGATGAAAACATTTCAGAATCCGAAGACCCACGGGATCATGAATAGGTGGCAGATAATGGATAAGAAATGGGGAGAAGAGAAATCTGGAGCAATGGAACTGCCCAGCAGTTACGCGGACCACTCTGGGGGCAGACACCCACTCAGAGAGCTGGTCAGGCAGTCTCCTACCAGAAGCTCTTGCTTCTTCACTTCTTGATGTCTTAATAAGGGTTCTCAGGAAAGAGCCGCTTCCGTAAAACATGGGACTGTAGTTTCACTGCTGCCTGAGTAGAACTCAGAACCCCCCCCTTTTTTTTAACCAAAACCAGATACCTCTCAAGGGACCAAAGGTGAAAGATGCCAGTGACTGTGGGACCCAACTGGGCCAGGGGTGTGCCTGGTAGATTATGCATCGTCTGTGGTCAGGCTTAGAACTTCTGCCCACAGCAGTCCAATGCCAGAGCTAAACTGGTTCCTGGGTTTCCAGTGAAAGCAATGCTGGGGAGAGAGATGTTTCATATTGGGTGCAAAGAACACAACCACACCGGTTTCCTGATGTCACGTGACCTCCAGAGTTGCTCTGTCTCACCTCCACTCTTCCTTACACAGCAAACAAATTCTTTTCCCTGCTGTGCTACTTTGAGATCTGTCAGAATGGTGCTTGGAAAGGGAGTGTCTCAATGGAGTTTGCCGCGCATCTTGACCTTGAAAGGTACTCAAGGCTCTGGATGGGTTGGGGGTGTGGCACCAACTCCCGCTCTTTCAGAGATAAGTATGCTGCTGTTGGTCAAAGTGTCCCCTGAGACCAACCAGAGGCAGAATTCTACCCTTGGGGGGTGGAAACCACTCATCCAGGGGCATCCTCCCTTTTGAGGTCCTTATCAGTATTAGCTTCTCCTCTTAGATCCTTCTGGAGTGGATTCCCTGGTCTCTGAAGTGGTTTTGCATTTCTACTGAAATAGATAAGTCTGGATGTTTCCTACCGCTGAGGTAATATTTTTACAAGTCATTTTACAAATGATAAGTTACTGGGCCGTGGGCTCTATTTCTCCCCCTCCTCTCATTACGCTCGAGGGAAAAGCTATGTTATGATGGGCTGCCCCGTGATGGTCCCATCTAGTGTACCTGGGAAAGGACCCAAGGAGCCAGGAAGACACAATGCAGTTAGACAAGTAAGACCCGCAAAACCGGGCATCTCCCAATGACCCCAACATGTGGGAATGTTTTGTTCTTTTTAATGCAGCTGAGCATTAACTTAGTCCCTTAAGGATATTTCTTCCCCCCACAAAAGAACTTTCTGGAAAAGGGAGATACAGCCAGTGGAGGCAACACAGTGCTGGCATCACCTCTTATAAATATCTTCTAGCCACTTCTCGTCATCTTGCTCCTCATCATCGATCGGCTCCTCGGTTTCCAGTGGGGTTGGAATAAAGAACTGGGGCCTCAGAGGAGGCCTGCTGACGTGGGACTTCAGTCCAAACTTGCGCTTAAGCAGGTGGAACTGCTCTTTGACGTAGTGGTAGAACTCATACTCGTATCTCATTCGCTGGTAGAGAATCTGCACGGCCTCGGGGGAGGGGACAGTCTTCTTCACGGTCACAGTCATATTTCCAAGTTTCCTATGCTCTGGAAAAGAACCGGGGTTGCACATGAGCAGCTGTCTCTAATGCTTTCGCTCAAAAGGAATAAGGACGAAGCCCTGCATTATGTGCCTAAGACTGGCAGCTCCTAGAGAACGAGAAAGTCAAGTGTTCAAAGAATAGAAGGGAAAAATGGGTTCCCCGCAATATTTAGAAAGATTTCACCATATTCTAGGTGTTAATATCAACATTAGTTGACCAAACATAAATGAGCTGACGTTCTTTGCACGGGATGTGAACTATGTAATTTGACCACAATTCAATTATCTACAAATGACACGTTCTTCTGAACAGGAAAATCTACCCGGTTTCCTTTTTTACTTCCTGTTACAAACATCGAGGGCTTTACTTTCAGGAGGAAGCATGGGGAAAAGCTCTCACCACTTTCTAATCATCTTGTTTTTTCTTTTAAGGTATTAGTATGCATTATTGAGAGTTTAATTTGATATACAACCTATTTGCATTTCATCATTTCTTTAGCACATTTGTCAAGAAAAATAAAGGAAGAACCGCTAGATTTCTTAAAATACACTGTTAACTGTTGTAAATTTTGAAGGCTTTTAAAGTTGTGGTCAATTATAGCTAAAATCTGCTTAGTTTTATATTAATGACTAATAATACAATATTCTATATATTTTATATGTAACACCTAACAAAAAATGTTTTTTATATATATATATAAAATTTTAACCCTATTAAAGTGTACATTTCAGTGGCATTAATTCCATTCATAATGTGCAACCATCACCACTATTTCCAAAATTTTTTCATTGATCCAAACAGAAACTCTGCACTCATTAAACTCCCTGTCACCCTCCCCAGGTAACCGCTAATCTACTCTCTGCCTGTGAATTTGCCTTTTTTAGGTACCTCATACGAACGGAACCATACAATACGCCCTTTTGTGTCTGGTTTTTTCAGGTAGCATAGGTTTTTCACCTTTTCAAGGTTCAGCCACATTATATATTTATCAGTATTTAATTTCTTTTCATGAATGAACAGTATTCCATTGTATGGCTAGACCACAGTTTGTTCATCCGTCTATCCATTGATGGACACTTGCGTTGTTTCTACTTGTCGGCTATTGTGAAGAGTGCTGCGGTGAACATGTGTACACAATACTTGTTTGTGTCCCTGACTGCAGTTCTTTGGGGCATGTACCCAGGAGTGGAACTGCAGGTCCGTGGTAATTCTGTTTAACTTTTAAAGATCCCCAAACTGTTTTCCTCAGTGGTTGGACCACTTTGGGTGCCTGCTGGCAATGTACGAAGGCTCCAATTTCCCCAAACCTTCTTCTATAATTGTTATTTTTACTAAAAAAAAATTACGGCCATCCCAGTAAGTGTGAATTGGTATCTCATTGTGGTTTTGGTTTTCATTCCACTAATGACTAAGGATCTTTTCATGGGCTCGTTGGCCATTTGTATATCTTCTTTAAGAAATGTTTAGTCAAGTCCTTCCCCTATTTTGGCATTAGATTGTTTAAATCGTCATTGTGGAGTTATAGTTCTTTATATGTTCTGGGAAGTCTGTGTATATATCGGGTATATGATTTGCAAATATTTTCTCCCAAATTGTAGGTTGTCTTTTCACTGTGTTGATAGTTATCTTTGGTGAACAAAAGTTGTTAATTTTAATGAAAACCAATTTATTTTTTCTCTTGTTACCTGTACTTTTGGTGTTACATTAAAGAAACCATGGCCAAACTCAAGATCATGAAAATTTGCCATGATATTTTCTTTTAGCATCTTATTTTTAACTAAAACTTTTTGTTACCAAATTTGAATAGGTATATTATTTACTGAACATAGCTCCAAATGGCTGCTTCCAAAATCAGATTCACCTCCCAGGACAAAGACTTATTTTTAGCTGTTTGAGATACTTTCTGAAGCCTCCAATAGCAATTCTAATGAAGAAATTCTCAGAATAATAACAGCCTCATTGAAATAAGGGTATTGCTTTTCCAACCGAGTCTCTTGCAAAATACAATACACATTTGGAGAGACAAGGGACAAGAGTTTTAAGGTAAACATTGAAAGGAGCAAGAAACATAATTCCCTTATTTCCAGACTCCTACAGTCCCTTTCTCTTGAAGCACTCTAAATTGTGTGGCCTTTTGTTATTTCATACCATAAAAAATATTAGGATTCCTGTGATTTTCAAATAAATTTTTTAGTTAACTTATATGGCCCAGCCTGGTCCAAAGAGAATGTAAAAAGAACATTACAAAAATATATATGCTGCAAAGAGCTTGATAGTTAAGAGCACTGGGCAAAGGGAGAAGGAGGGCCAGAAGTTTGGTATTGGGGGTAATGGCTTCCACCTCCCCATCTGGAAGGATCTTCCTAGAGTACTGCTCCTGTTTCTTGCCCCAGTCCCTCTTCCAGGGAGGTGGGCCAGGTACCAGGGCCAGAGGGGTATCTCTGAATTTTGGAGAAGGGGTTGAGGTGCCATCCCCTCTGGAAAGAGTGTGTCTGTCTGCTGAGACTTCACACCTTCCTGCAGAGAAGGTGAGGGCTTCTAACCATTTCTGTGACTTGGTGGGCAAGTCTGTCTAAGTCAGGGTGGAATATGCCCAGCCCACTTCTCCTGACATGTAGGCTGCATTCTCCCACTTAGCTTGAGTTGGTAATAAAGCTGACATTTGGATCTCCACCTGTCTGTCTCCAGTGTCTATTTCTCAATTATTTTAGAGCCCAGGCTGGGGGAAATGGGTGTTATTTATTAGTCCCTCAAACCCCAACATCAAGTAACATAAAATATGGGACCCCTGGGTGGCTCAGTTGGTTAAGCTTCTGCCTTTGGCTCAGGTCATGATCTCAGGGGCCTGGGATTGAGCCCCAGAGCGGGGCTCCCTGATGAGTGGGGGGCCTGCTTCTCCTGCTCCCTCTGCCCCTCCCCCTCTTCGTGCCCCCCCCCACGTGCATGTTCATGCACACACTCTCTCTCTCATAAGTAAATAAAATCTTAAAAAAAAAGTAACATAAAATGCACATTGTGAAGTCCTAAGCACTTGGGCAGGAGGCCCTAAACTTTCTACCAACCAACAAAGAATTTAAAATTGTGAGCTGCTCTTCATTCAAAACAATTTATTCACATCTATTCTTAGCTATAAAGCATAGAGAAATATCTTGTGTGAATTTTCACAAGAGAAAACTGTAACGAAATCAGCATCATTTTAATAACATCCTTCGCGTATATTCAGCCACAAGTTTCCTGGGTGACAGAGAAAAATGGCACATCCCAGGTACTCAACTCAAGCTTGACCAGGGAGTATACTCCAGAGTAGAGGTTCTTAATCTTCCTGAAAACCTGACTAAAGCTCATGCTCAGGAAGACACGGAGGGTGTACGGGCTTCTGGAAGCCCATCTATGAGTATCGTAGGGATTTATGGATCTGTTGAGGACTCCTGATTTCAGGAAATCATTTCTTAAAGAAATCAAGAAATCAAGACTACATTTTCTTCTATAATCTTTCATATATCTTGTTTATTCTAGTGAGTACTAGTCCCGGTATAAATGATAAATAGTGGAGTTAGTTATCTTATGTGCTGGTCACGTGTATAGTCATAAACATTGCAACAGCAAAGACAGAAGGCCTTGTATTTACATTTTATGAAAAAGGGAGGGGCTGATAGTGCCTGGAACTTAAACAGAAGTTCCTCCTACCCTGTTTTGGCAGAAGACCCAAAGCAGTAAACATCGTGAAGCCTACTACATTTTTGTAAATAAGTAATTTGGGACCTGCTCTATTGCAAGGCCTCAAAGCTCTTTCAGGTTGAAACACAATTTTCCTAAAAATAATACACAGCAAGCCACAGAACCATCCAAGAACACTGTCCACTGACTTTTTATCCTAGAACCAGGTAACTTAGATGAGTCTTCAAGATAAATTGGATGTTAAAATGTGGACTGGCTATAAAGGGTTATTAATATCAGTCAGTAAAATGTTGGAAGATTTAAAAACATGAAAGCATAAGGGAGCTACACATTTCCTTTTTTTTTTTTTTTTAAGATTTTATTTATTATTTACTCTACAGAGACAGCGACAGGCAGCGAGAGAGGGAACACAAGCAGGGGGAGTGGGAGAGGAAGAAGCAGGCTCATAGCAGAGGAGCCTGATGTGGGGCTCGATCCCACAGTGCTGGGATCACGCCCTGAGCCGAAGGCAGACACTTAACCGCTGTGCCACCCAGGTGCCCCCACATTTCCTTTTTTGATTAGGATTAGGTAACTGGGTCAATTGCTATAAAGCTACTCCTAGTTCATCACAGCAAAATTCTCCCCTGGGGCGCCTGGGTGGCACAGCGGTTAAGTGTCTGCCTTCGGCTCAGGGCGTGATCCCGGCGTTCTGGGATCGAGCCCCACATCGGGCTCCTCTGCTGGAGGCCTGTTTCTTCCTCTCCCACTTCCCCTTTGTGTTCCCTCTCTCGCTGGCTGTCTCTATCTCTGTCGAATAAATAAATAAAATCTTTAAAAAAAAATTCTCTTCCCTGCATGCTTTCCTCTAGAGCTGAGGATGGGCCAGTTGGTGGATGGGCAGAGGAGGTAATCGTCTGTCAAAAGTAATAGCGTATCATTCAAGCACAAGGGAAAAGAACGTGGGTATATCTACATCATTAATTAGCTGATGTGGCAAGTGGTGGTGACGGTCCCAGCTAACCCTGATCCCTTGTGGTGTATTTTTACAGGAACAGCTACAGTGAATGAACACTAAGGTTGTCCTAGTCTCCTTCTGATTGCTCCCTTTCAACCCCCATACCCAGACCTCTTTCCCTGCCTGTCCTTTCAACATCAGTGCTCCCAGATGCTGGCCTAGCCTCCCTCCCCTCCCCCTTCCTTCCTCTCTGGTGGTGTCATCCAACCCTCTACCCTTAGTTTTCATACCACTGTGGACACAAAACCAAAAGTTTATATGAAATGATTACAGCTTTTCTTCCCCCTTTTGTTTTCCACAGAGATGCCAAATTTCAAAGGAAGGTTAACGATACTGCCAGAGGATGGTATATGGTCAGAATTAAGAGTTTTGTTTTGTGAGAGGAGAAACAAAGGTCAGACTCCACCAACACTGACATGGACATCTATTAGAGGTCTGGAGGATGCCCACAGGCATGCTATTGTATTTAATATTATCAATAACCTTATGAGGTGTTCTGACCCCCAGTTTTGCAGATGGCGGGATAAAAGCTCTGGGAGAGTAAATGACTTACCCAGGGTCACACTGCGAGTAAGTCAGCGACAGAGCTGGAATATGAGACTGGACCTCCATTTGTGTTGAGGTTTCCACTAATACTGCGCCATAACCAGTGAAGCTTTCATGAGCCTGTAGAAAATTTTCACCTTCACATGGAAAGACTAGAGGGAAGTTTGCCCTGTTATAGTTAGTGGAGAATTTTTAAAATCACATTTCAAAGACATACGGTTATGTGTCTTGGTGTACAGTAATCAGTGCTATGGAAAAGTCATTCCATTGCTAAGTGTCCCACATTTTTGTAAAATGCCAGACTTTCCCTCCAAACAAAATAAAGCGACGTGAACTGTGGAATCAGCCTCTCTCCAGATTTCCATAATAGCAGTTCTAGAGGAAGTTGTTAGGATTTTTTGGAGACCGATCTTATTTCGGCCACAAAACAATCATGCTTTAAAAATCTATACTTATTATTAGCACCCTCTGGGAAGTGAAGTAACCCTCGTTAGGCGGGCATACGCTGTAGAACGTACCCATCTAGAGGTGAAGACCTCCTCCGTGAGCGTCCTTGGAAACTAGCAGGAACTGAGAGATGACTCCAAGGCGCGCACGTCTCTGGTCCCCCCTGTGAGCATTTCAGAAGGAGACAAACTCAGGGCGCCTTTCATTAAGGCACAGCAAGAAGCCAGCCTGAGATCTGACGGGCAGGCTGTGTTATTTGGCCTGTGAGGTATTTTTTTTAGGTATTGACTTAGTTGTTGTAAGACTTGCTCTATTTCACAGGGAAATCTGCCTCTCTGGCTTTTCTCAAAGTGAGGCAACATTCTTCCACAGCTGAGTATGGCTGCCCATCTCCCTCCCCACGAGAGGCCAGGGCTCTCCATTTTGTTCCAGACCCCAAACGCCAGTTCATGCTTTTATGTTACCTCCTTGGCTGCTATAAAAGTTTGGGTTGTATGCTTCTGCTTTAAAGGTTTTGAAATTCTGGCTTTCACGAACCTAGGAAGCAAGTGCTCTAGGTCAAAATGAAGGCTTCAAGGGAGCCTCGTTCCTGTGTCTAATGTTGCCTTCCATCTTTTTTTTCTGCAAATATTTACTGGGTAATCTTATTGCACCAGACGTGGGTGTTATGAGCAGTGAATGGGACTTTATCATCATGAGCTTCATCCCCAACAGGCATTTTGGAGAGAGCTTTCTCAGTGCGAAGAATGTGAGAATTCTAATACGTACTCGATCCTTACAGAAACTCCAATGAGGGAGGCTCTCTTATTATCACCATTTTATAGATGTGACATCAAAATTTAGTAACTTTGCTCAAGTTCACACAGCTGAGAAGTGGAGAAGCCAGAAGTTGGGTCTGGACAGTTTGATGACTGAACCCAGGCTCTTGACTCCTCACATTGTTTATGGCTGAATGGGGTTCACGGTCTTAGGGGAGAATCCCTCCTCAGGAACCTGCTCATGATGGGAGCAAACAGGGCATTTCATTCTGGTTAGTTCGATGGTGTCAACATTTTCTTTCCTTGGTCAGAAATCCCTCGTGGAGATACCCAGCATAATGTGCTTGTCTCCACAATACTTTGCATGGAGCTGGGTCTCTCATCACTACTATTTGACTATTTGATCATGAAGATCTGCTGTGTGTGCAAGTCTGAGGGTAGGGGGTAGGTGTGTGTGTGTGTGTGTGTGTGTGTTTCAACCAAAAGATGGAAAACTCTGAGGAGGCCCCTGAGGCACTATGAAACTTCTAAAAAATGTTCCCTGGACTTTTCCCCAACATCCCCACCATTTCATCTAGCTGTTCTCCTAATAGATCTTATTATGCTGAGAGTGCCCAGGAGAGGGGTGGCTCCATATATCTTTGTATTTCCACAGCTCAGCGCCTAGGGACACACAGTGCCCTGTAACTGTGCTCGTTGAGGGAGTGAAAGAAGTCAACAGAAGGAAGGGGGTGTTGTCAGACCCAAAGAAGGCTTGGCTGTGCCTGTGACGTTTGGACATAGCCAAGTGGGAACAGAGGCAATATCTGAGTGTTCTTAATAGAAAGTGCCCAAGAGACCCATGAATGCTGGGTCCTTAGGCAGGAAGCAGCCTATCCTCACATCTGGGATTTTTCATCTCCCATGGGGGTCTGTAATTTCGTGTGTAGCTTTGTGATCCAGTTGCCTTTTTGGAATGATAGTGCTGGCCAAGTCATGTTTTTCTGCTCCCGTACTCTAATTAATCAATACGTTTTGGCAAAGAAAAGCTGTGGTTTCAGGATGTTTTTGATTTTTTTTTTCCATTTTCTTATTTACTTTTAGGGAGTGGCCAAAGCCTCCCCTTCATTGTTTTCATAATTGCAGCAGATTTCCTCGAAGTAGGCATTGGTTTTGAGCAGTGAAATGATCGGAAGGGAAAACCAACCAACCAACGAAAACCAACCTCTGACCTTTTTATTTCAATAGCAGAATAAAGATTGTTTTTCCTCATAGACATGTCCAAAGTCACCACAGAGTTGGGATTAGGTGAGGACAGACTTCTCTAGGCTCCCAGACTCTACTCTCCCTGAGGAGTCATAGTAGAGACCCTACGGAGTCACTGTGGCCCTGAACAGGGCTCCTTTTTATACTGCTGACCCCCGATAACATAAACATTTAGAGCTGGTCATCCAAGGCCAATAGAAAAAAAAAACCAAAAAACAAAAAACAAGGCGATACTGAGGTCAGTAGGGAGACGGCTGAGTTGAGCCATGTTTCCGCATTATTAAAGCTTTATAGATAGTGGTATAAACAGGGTAAACATTTCCCTACCTCACCGTCTCTCCACAGCTCAGCAGAATAACATGGCCTTCTTTGCATAGAGCTCCGTGGATTCGTGGGTTTTCTCGTGGCCTCTCATTTCCTCACACAGCCCTCAGGGCAACCCATTTTACTTACAGATCCCGAGGACTTGAGAGGTCACAAGACTTGCTCAAGGTTGTCTGACCGTAAGTGACTGTCCTGAGACTAGAAAGCAGGCTTTCTGATTCCCAGCCCAGTGCCTTTTTGCTACATCACTGGCTGTTAATTTCCAAATTGAGTGGAAATCTATAACCACCCACTTCTTGCCCTGTGTGTATTCTGGCATTAAGGGGTTGGGTTGAAAAGAAGGGCTTGAGTGTTCTAAGTCTAAGCTTTGGTAAGTCTGGGAGGCTCTGGTGAAAAACTTGCAAGCCAGTAGAACTCTGTGCAGACTGAAACAGACTGTATCTTTTTCATTTTTAGCTTTCCAGCACCCAGCTCCACGCCTGGCACATAACAACCATCCATAAAGGTTTGTTGATTTGAAAGCTGTATGTTAAATCCATCTGTAAGACTGGATTAACCCAAAGGGCAAATTTTGGTCTTGAGTGTACCTGTGTTGTTTTTGCTAAATTCTTTCCGTAGTTGAGGGTCCTTCATGAGCAAACCTTCCATTTCTAGAAATCCGATTTCTTTAGGATGGGCTGAGGCAGGGGTTTGGGATCACAGGGTGCTCTGGATAGGTAGAGGTATTTACTTTTCTTCTCCACTTTATTGGAGAACGCTCTATTACAGTGACAGATGGCTTACATATACTTGGCGAAGCTTAAGAAATACTGTGATAAGGGACCTATGCCACCAACATAAATACCTGTGTAGGAACATATAATATATGTCATATGTCATATTATTTACTACAGCTATTAAGTAAAGAAACCCAAACACTGTTGGAGCAACAAGACATCTATGTGACCTAACTTTGCTATATTAATGCTGTTCGATTACTCAATTTGCCATCATTTTTTGGTACTTTTAGTGCTGTTTCTCCATTTGCAAAAGAAAACATTTCACTTAGAAGTAAAACATTCATTCTGATCCCGTGCACTTGACCCAAGTTCCAAGGGCGTTGCTGCGGCTATAATATGAATGGTGGCTCTTTGACCACTCTGGAATGCTCCCTGGTAGAAGAACGTAGGGCAGGCCATGGGGAGTATCACCAGAAAGCTGGCGTCTCAGGCAAAGGACTGCAAAAGAAAAGTTCTATAGCACCCTTGGACTCCCACCCACACTCAGCTCCAATCACATCCGTCCACAGAGAACACATATACCATTGAAGGCACTAAGGCTGTTTCCCAACCTGCTGCCCCTCCCAAGGCACTCCTAAGCAAATACTGGGAGTCTAACGACTGGATGTGATGATAAATGTCATTTACCAGTGGCCCATCTGTATGCAAGATTGAGCAGTGACCGGCACAATGCCCATAATGCGGCCTCAAGCGGAGGCCATGAACCGATTTTGCTTGACTGCCTGAGAGCTAGACATTTTTGCAAAAGCAGTGGCCCTCCCTACCTCCGCTGCCTTGACATTATGTTTGGACTGGTTCATAATCTTCAGAGCTCTCAAAAGTCCCTCTAATGTAAATAAAAAGGAAATCACAGACCTGCCCCCTGAAGTCCCTCTTCCCACCTCTCTTCATCTGTCAAACAGGCATAATGGAAAAACGATGTAGCCCTGGCTCTGGGCCAAAATAAACAATCTGGAAATACTGTGTAAACCCAGCTGCTGCACCAAGGACAGAGGCCTTACTTTATGACCTCCAGGGTGGTTAACCATATGCAAAATAACCAAACCTCACCACGGGCCTGCAGTGTGTTCTGATGCCGAGCTGGTGTGGGCATTCCTTCCCTTGATCTAAGGGAACGCACACTCTACACCGATCAATCTGGCCCTGTTTGAACCTGGTCCAGCAGAGATTATGGGCATGAAATGCATACAAGTTGAGCAACAACCAGCAGTGGGGCCACATTTTACCACTGGAAAAAAAAAAAAGCATCTTGAAAAGATAGGCATCAGCTCTTCACCTTTCGGGGGAGTGGAGGGGTAATCACCCCGAGGCCCTGCTGTTAGAAGCAGCCCTCTGCCTAAAACAAGCGTGGTTTCCCGATCTCAGGTTAGATGACATTCAGAAATGTCCAGCACACAAGGGCTGAGGTGTGCGTTCTCAGGTGACAGGTATGATGAAAGCCACGGTCAGGTGAGGCGCGCAGGGGCACTGGGGAGTGTGGGGACAGGCGGGGTGGGGGGGTCCACATCCCAGGGCCGCTCCTGCAGAGCCTCCCATCGAGCTGGCTGCTCTTGAAACCGTGTGAACACGATGTTTGTCACAGAGAGAGTAAACTCATTTCCTGAAATCTGTAGGGAGGCCACACAGTTCAAACACAAGCGGCTCCCTCCCGGCTGCCGCCCCCGGAAATGAATGTGTGTCACTGCAGCGAGCAGCGCTGCGCTGAGCTGAACGAGCCGGCGTTTGATGTGCCCTGCGGATGATCGATGGCATGGTAAGACCAGCTTCTTGGAGGTATGGCAATTAGGGGAGAAAAGAACAAAAAGCACTTCATGGCTGACTCGGTTGGTAAAGTAAACAGAGGGATTTTTTTTTCTTTTTTGTTCTTTTTTACAATCTTCTTTTTAGATCTGGAAATATAATTAATTGAAAAATAAATTGAGCTCACTTTGAATTTCAAGAGGACCTTTTCTCTATGGAGCCAAGGGAAAGTTACATGAGTGGCTTTTTTTTTTTTTTTTTAAATGCCTGAAAGCGCTAGGCCCCTTTGATGAAAGAAAATGAAGCCTTTTTAATGCTTCCAATTTGCTTTGAATTTTGGAAGCAGGAGCACCACAAAGCGAACCAGGAAGAAAAAGGAACTGGCCTGTGTGGGGTGGGTCACGGGAGCCCGCAGAAGCCAGGGCACTGGCCCCCTTTGGGAAAGAAAATGGCAACGGCCCTGCAAAGAGACATGTTTTTACAGAAACATTGCAAGGTCGGGTTCTAACCTCATCAAATCTGGAGGTGAGGGTGGCCCATCGGAGGGGCTTCCAGGTTGTTTGCCCGGGTGTTCCAACTCCACACGATGTATCCTCAGAATCTGCCAGAATCGCTGGGGGTGGGGGAGGGTGCGGGAGTGGTATTAGCTATTTTGTTGCCCGGTTTGCCTTGGCTCATTCAAATTCTCCTGAAGCACCTACTAGCCACCAAGCAGGATTCCAGGGAACAAGAGAACTGCTAACTGCTGAAAACACAGGCCCTCTCCTCCAGGACAGAGAGTAAACAACAAAGAGAGAAACAGACGTACAGTCCTTCTGACAACTTCCCAGACAATCTGAACGTCCCATGCTTAAGAGGAGGGAGGAAAAGGGGGGTCAGACCAAAAAGGGGTGGGCGTTGAGGGCTATGTTTGTGTCCTTCTGTCGAGCCAGGTGAATACCTGGCTGGACAAACCCTGTGTAAGGAATCACCTGGGCAGCCCGACACCTGCAGAGAGGGGGTCCTTGGAACCTGCATTCTTTATTAGTACCCCAGCTGACTTGGTTGCACGAGTTATCCAACCGCACACAGGTCCTAAAGCTTGGAAGTAACCATGTCAGAACTGGAGGAGACGTCAGAACGTGTCCCTTCCTGTTCAGACATAGACATGCACGTGCTTTTGAGTGTCTCCCGGGGGCTGCCTCAGTGCCCACTGGGGGCTGCTGGATCCGGCTCCCTGCTCTCCTTGCTGCCCCGGTTCCCTGAGCAGAGGACCATTTACTCCCATTTCTTCTCTCCCCAATGTTGGCATCATGACCTAAACGGTCAAAAAGCCCATCTATTTCTTTTGAAAGTGCACACAACCCTAGTACTACAGGCATGCTTTCCCCACCCGAGCATTTGGCTATTAAAATACCGGCTTGGGCATGAGAATGGCAATACCAGAGAGCTTATTTTCACAGCAACATTTGAACTAAGTTATGTGAAAGTATCTGCTTAAAAACACCTTATTGGAAGACTTACTACAGCATTATTAATAAAATGTATTTCCTCATCGCAAATGCACTTTTTTATTTGAAATCATGGAGACATGCATTTTTGTTACTTTTCATACTTTTGTTACTTTGTTTGGAATCGTGTTGTGGGTGGTGATGAGGACCTCCTGATCAAATGGACTTATTTGAACAAAGAACATCAAGAGAAACACCAGCCCAGTGGTTCTGTCCAAGTTGCTTTGGCATCTGATAATCCCATAGGCTCTGCTTTTACTTTATATGCAAGATTCTTCTTCTTTCCATCCCTCAGTCTGTATGGTGTTAGCAGGTCTAGGCTACTTGTCTTACACACACAGACACAGACACAGACACAGACACAGACACACACACACACACACGCACACACACACACCCCTCCTTTGACAGGGAAGAGGCCCTCTCTTGGAATCACACTGCGTTGTCTAAATCTAGTCCTGATGATGTTCAAGCCAACTGCTGGCACCCATGGTCACTCCGGGCACTTCAAAGATGGCAAAATGCCCACAGGACAGTTCTTTGTCTCATTTTAAGATGTTGCTCCATTACTTTTCTTCTCCTGTGTTTCATATAGATCAAGCTGCCTATCTGGTGAGTATAGGGTTATCAGAAAGTTCCTGGGGGACTTTATAAGCTTTTAGCTTTAAACTTAATTCTTAGGTAAACCTCTCACAACTTAAAAATTAATTTTCTTTCTGGTTATGATGTAGATAAGTAATTAAATACCATATAGACACATATATTTACCTATATGCACATACACACATACGCAAAAAGTTGAGGGTAAATTTTTTGGAAAAAGATTAAAAAGATAAAATGTCTTTAAATCAAGCCACATTTATTACTATAGTAGTGTATTTCCTTTTAGTCTTTTTCTTATTTATGTATGTGAAGTGTAAGATGGATCTTAGCTATACTGTTTATTGAGTTTTATATTCTTTTACAACTTAACCGATCATAAGCGTTTGCCTATAGCCTGAATTATTCCAAGTCACATTTTGCAGTGCCTTCCAGGTCATATAACCGGTTTGCTACTGTTAGATAATTGAATTGTTTTTTTAGTTTCTATGACTCTAAATAATGAGATAAACAGCCTTGCTCTTAAGCTATCATGTGCCTTTTTGCTTATCTCCCTAACATAAATGACAGCTTTAGATAGGGAATGATGAACTTTCTTCTCATAGCTTGATAAGGGTTTCAATTCTGACAGCTTTAAGACATGATTTACTTTCTTTTGTCAGAGGTCCTGACATTCATGTAATGCGATTTTCCTAAACTTTAAGATGTTTTCTTCGATGTTACCTGCCATTAATCTAACTGTAACCTCACTTTCTAAGTCTTAAAACACACAGGGCTTTTTGAAGATCCTGCAACTACTGTCTGTGAGAATAGAAAGTACTACAGCTCTTAATATGGGACTATAATTGCTTGTAAAACATATCATGTGCAAGAAATTCTTGGTAAATTATACCACGTGATGTCCATAATGAGAGTGACTGAATTATTGCTCATTCTCGGGATTCTATGAACTGCGAACTCCTCTGGGGCTACCACAGAACCTAGTTTTTTTCTTTTGTATTGTTCATTCTAGATACATTATCTTTAAGGGAATATAGTCTATTTCCTTGTTGTTGTTTTGACATTGTATTTACCACAATGATCAGCTTTGATGAGTAAAGCTAAGGTGAGTCCCAATCACCAGCAACCTGGATGTTTTCTCTGGAATGTTAAACATGGTGAGATTTTGATAAACCCTTGAAGGGCTTTGAATGAAGTAGCTGTTCGCGGAGGCCAAACATGTAGATAAGTGAGATATTTAACCTCTTGCCCAGGCATTAAGAAGTCAGGTTACTAAGAGGTGCTACTCAAAATAACCATTCCCAAGTCAGGGAAGTGTGAAATGAAGTTCCAAGGATGCTGTCAATTCCACTGGGAAAGTTTGCAATGTTATTTTGAAATCAAATTAGTTATCTGGGCGATCTATAGCACACGGGTAGGGCCAGGTTTTGGGAAGAGGTAAATGAACTGTCCTGATCTTCCTTCTCTCCCTGTTGGATATCAGGTTTTCAACCGCATGCTCTGTAACACAGGGTGTCTATCTGTAAGCTCGTCCCAATGGCTTTTGCTTGAAGCAAAACCCTAAGAAAAAACAAGAAGATGAAACTGCAACCTGTCCATCTGTGGGAGGTCCATTTGTTCAATTAAGGAATGTTTGAAATTGATGGGCTCATACCAATAGATACCAAGGCCATCTGAGGGGGAAATGCTTGGGTGCCCTGCTACTGCTTTAAAGAACAGTGGCCAGTGTTCGATACGAACGCTGAAATGCTGTAAAAAGCTTCCAGACGTCTTAAAATTTACAAATGTAATCTGGCAAGAACAGCATAATTTTTTCATAATATGTTTTTGAAAGATTCGGTTGTGGTGCAAACTTGCTTTTGTCACTGGAACTTGCCCGTAAAAGATGGCAGGCAATAGAAGTTGCAAGTTTCTAAGAGAAGATATTTAAATGATTAATTGCCTTTGGATAGCAGCTGCTCTTAGCAAGAGAGGTTGGGGGAAGGGTGTTTTTATTAAGGAGGAAGACAAATGTAAGCTCTTTCTGATGAGAAAAATTAAGCTCTTTCTTCTGATCTATGAAAGAAAAAAAGGGAGGAACACTGACATGGGGTAGGTGTTAGATCAACAGCAGCTCTAAATGATGATGGTGGGGGGCGCCATCTTGAGTTGAGCTTCCATGCCCCACGGCCGAGAGAAATGGCAGAAATCTGTGATGTTGGATGGAAGGGAGAAGACAACTGCCAAGTAACTTCTGATGCCACAGGAACCTGACATTGTGTAGTTGCGCACCAGCCCTTCCTCTTAGATAAGGTGGGGGTGGGATGGGGGGTACTAAAAAGAAACAATCTACCAATGATGGAAAGGCCACAATGGGGATTAGAATCAGCCAAGGAAGAGATGCCGATGTTTTTTAAAAAACGTGTCCATACACATGAAAAAATGTTCAAAATCATTAGCCATCAGGGAAATTCAAATCAAAACCACACTGAGATACCACCTCACGCCAGTTTAGAATGGCAAAAATAGACAAGACAAGAAACAACAATTGTTGGAGAGGATGTGGAGAAAGGGGATCCCTCCTACATTGTTGGTGGGAATGCAAGTTGGTACAGCCACTCTGGAAAACAGTGTGGAGGTCCCTTAAAAAGTTAAAAATTGAACTACCCTATGACCCAGCCATTGCACTACTGGGTGTTTACCCCAAAGATACAGACGTAGTAAAGAGAAGGGCCATATGCACCCCAATGTTCATAGCAGCATTGTCCACAATAGCTAAATCGTGGAAGGAGCCGAGATGCCCTTCAACAGATGACTGGATTAAGAAGTTGTGGTCCATATATACAATGGAATATTACTCAGCTATCAGAAAGAACGAATTCTCAACATTTGCTGCAACATGGACGGCACTGGAGCAGATAATGGTAAGTGAAATAAGTCAAGCAGAGAAAGACAATTATCATATGATTTCTCTCATCTATGGAACATAAGAACTAAGATGATCGGTAGGGGAAGAAAGGGATAAAGAAAGGGGGGGTAATCAAAAGGGGGAATGAAACATGAGAGACTATGGACTATGAGAAACAAACTCAGAGGCCTCAGAGGGGAGGGGGTGGGGGAATGGGATAGACCGGTGATGGGTAGTAAGGAGGGCACGTATTGCATGGTGCACTGGGTGTTATACGCAACTAATGAATCATCGAGCTTTACATCGGAAGCTGGGGATGTACTGTATAGTGACTAACATAATATAATAAAAAATTATTAAAATAAATAAATAAATAAAAATAAATAAAAAACGTGTTCATAGGTATCATGAGGTTCTGTCAGGATCGGTTCACTTCAGAAATGGCCTTAAAGACAGGTGGCGGAGAGGGCAGGAGAATAGGACCATTTGCAAGACATTCAAGACATTCTTTAAAAATTTGTTCAAAGGATGGAAAATCAAAGATGTTTGAAAGAGAAAAATCAACAAACGGAAAAGCTGTAAGCCATTACATTTTAGTTTTATAGGGCCATGAAATGAGGTTTCATGATGTTCTAAAAACAACCACCTACCTGTGTAAAATTGAATAAGTGAATTGGCATTAGATCCATACCATGTTTTCACCTCATTTTGATATAATAATAGAAACTGGTTCGTTATGTCATAGTCCTCTTCTTCAAATCATACACAGTTAAGGAAATATTTGAAAACTTTTGAGTTACTCCTACATTCTAGCAAAACCATACGTAGACAGGCTGGTTGATTTATGACTTTCCATTAACCTTTACTCTCTAATGGCTTTTACCAAATGATTTATTTACTCGGTCTATGCTGAGGTAACCTCCTGGCTGGACTGCCTGCAATCCTTATAGCTCAGAGGCTGAGGAACTGTGTTCCCTCACTAAACACATCTCTTGAATTTCTGTGTGGGCTGTGGGTTCTCAGACAGAGGTATTAGGAGGCCTGGTTCAGTTTTAAAATGTTCCTCCTTCCCCACCAATTCTCTTTGGAAAAAATGAAAAAACCAATGACAATTTCTGACCCATTGGATAATGTATATGAAATAATAATAATATGAAATGACGTTATTTCAAATATTGGCTAGCTTCACGGATCCACTTCACCTTTCTCTTATTTTACTGGCCAACTTCCTTCCTTAGATTACAAAATGAATCTACTACATGCCACTGAAACCAGCAGGTTTTAAAAAGAGGACCTGAATGCAATTATTAGCTTTCCCATTAAGTACTGGTGTCCCCTCTGACCGCAGCATGTGAAATGTACAGGGTATCTGGAATTGCAAGAGATTGTAAAGACCATGCTAGTGTTTATATAACCTCCTTGAGCTAACGTGGTTGAGTATCAAAGGTTGTGGAACATGCTAATAGGAATTAACATGTCCCCTTTGAAGGCTTTTACACCATTTCTACCAAAAAAGATTAAATTCTAATTTAATGCCATTTAACTCAATCGTCACTTCCTGGGTTTTACTAGTGACAATAAAATGAAGAATTGGAGGCTACTGAAAGCTCTCTGGCTCTTTTTTGGGCAGATTTAATCCCACCCTCCTTTTCTGAACATTGCAAAACCTTCCGGAGATAAGAACTTGTCTTTCTCTCCTTCTATTTTTATCCCACAAAGTCCAAAGCAGTAGAGGGTGGGGTGAGAATAGGACTGGGCATCACTCCTGCTCTCTCATTTTGCTAGAGCCCTGGGCACGGGTGATGGATCATGACTGGCAAGCCACCGTTCCCTCTCTCAAGTCCATGGCAGTGATCACTGCCAGGCTCAGGCTGACAGTCCCTGTGCTTGTGTTTCTCCACACCATGACCGACTGTCCAAAATTGGCACTAGACGTAAGCCCCAATTCCTACACTTTTTCACTCACAGCATGCCTTGAAGCAATAGTACACTAGGTGATTCCTGGAGATTTTTAGACATCATGCCCTCTGTGCATTTCCTGAGGTGTTTAGATCCAATTCTTTGTTAAGTTAATGGTTGCAGCTGAGCACATAATTTTCTTTGCACTTAAAATGTTTATGAAGAAATTAGTCTCCAGTTCCACATAACTTCATCCATTAGTGCATTTCCTCATCCAATAGACACATGAATGGCTATTTTTTCCTACATACCATTAATACGTTGACATATACTGTCAAACGCTAAAATCAGTTGACTTCCAAGCTTCTACCTTATAATAGCAGATAATGAATGTGTCATTTCCATAATTGTCATGGAAAACCCCCACACATGAGCTTGGGTCTATAGACACAAAGGTCAACAGAGCAAATAGTCAGAATGCTAGAATTTTAAGAAAAAAAATATGGCCCTGAACATTAGCATAAGATGTTCTCAAGCTTACTGATATTCACAACCTTTAATCGTAGCTCAATGATATTCATAAGTAGCAAAGGGCTTTGTAAAAATATTTGAAAGCCAGTAATTCTTTTGAACAAGCAAGATTGAATTAATATTAAATTGATTTCACCACTTGGTGATCATATTTATTTCTGGTCGATTATATATTTTAATAGACAACTTTAAAAATAGATGTTACTGAATGTCAACTCACTATAATTTTAACAGCAAATACACCATGGAATATTTTTCTACCTAAACAATTAAAACAACAGCGATAGGATCCTAAAAAAGTTTTTAAAGAAGTGCTGATTAATCACCTTTTTGTTCTATATGATAAATCACGTACTCTGAGAATTTTTAAGACTCCAACAAACATTTGCAGTAACTAGACTGGAAAGGATTCCCATTTTTGTTTTGCTGTTTTAGAAAAATAAGCGGTTTTCCTTGGATTGTTTGTTTTCTTAAATTCCATTCCCCGAATCATTAAATCCTTATGAAAGCCAGAGTTGTTGACATGGCTGAAACAAATGGTTTTACTGTTAACCAGATTGAGTCTTTGCAAGCACTTTATTAAGGCAGTCAATTTTAGCAATTTCAACTATTCTAATCTTTCTCCCAGAAAAAAAATGAAACACACTAACATATTTAGAATATCAATGAACATCATCTCAACAGAATTTCTAAGCTTTCCAGAAACATTGGGTTCTTAAGAATTTAGCAAAATAAAATTTGCTAGAATCATAGGTTTTATTAACTACCCCATCTCAGATCTTCTATGTTTTTGACTTTTGCTCCTTGCATGTAAAGGCAGTAGGGTGGTTAAGAGCAAGAGAGATTAAAGACCCAGGCCTGAGTTTGAGTGCTGGCTCTGCCAATGACCAGCGTAGTGGCCTAGAAATGTTAAGAATCTGTTCTGATTTGTCAGTTTCCTTATTTGTGAAGCGGGTGTGGTAGCAGTATCTACCTCATAAGGCTGTTATTAGGATTAAAGGAAATGATACATCTAAAGGGCTTAAAAAAGCACCTGGGATACAGTACATTTCCACTAAATGTTAACTATAACATCCATTTCGGTTATGATTATTATTATTTTTTTCTCAAAATCTGTTCTTTCTCTTGGGGCATCAGTATTCTGCCATTCAAATGGAAAAACGCTGATCTTCATAATTGAAACAAAAGAGTGTAAATTTAAATTTAATTGAAATTTAGTGGATAAATTATACTTCCTGCAGTTACAGAAAATCAAGACTGCAAGAAGGTATGCTCCTTAGAAAGTTTAAGAACTGATCATTCAGGATGCCTGGGTGGCTCAGTCGGTTAAGCATCTGCCTTTCGCTCAGGTCACGATCTCTGCGTCCTGGGATCAAGCCCCATGTTGGGCTCCCTGATCATCAGTGAGTCTGCTTCCCCCTCTGCCCCTCACCTGTCTCGTGCTCTCTCTCTCACTCTCTCAAATAAATAAATAAAATCTTCAGAAAAAAAAATTACCGATCATTCGGTGAAAGTAAAGATTTATATCCTGTGCAGTATTCATGCACATTTATAGATAGATTTTCCCCACCTACATATCACTAACTTTACAAATTTCTCAAAGTGCATCTTGAACGTGGGTGTTTCCCTGGGAATATGGCTGTGGAAGACCTGTAGCTCAGTGTGGGATCCGTATTCCGCCACGGAGACTTCTGGTCTGTGTTGGGCTGTGGCCCTGACTCTCACACTCACCCCCAACACCAGCACCTGTCCCTGGGCCGCCTTCCTGATCTGTCTCCGCACTGCAAGCCACCGGCTGTGCCCAGGCTTTGGGTGGCTTGTGCCTTCTGGCCCAGCTGCTACCTGGGCTCCGGCTCCTTAGCTAGTGTTGGCATGTGGGCTTTTACAAATGCTCTAAAGAAGGGAAAGGAATTAGGAAGAGACAGTCAAATAGTCGCACAATAATCAGTCAAATGGGAGAAAAGGCGTATCAATTCACCGTCATGTTCCATTCTCCCACATCTCCTGATGCTCAACATTTTTGTACAATTAATCATTCCTTTTATTTAAAAAAATCAGGAACAATTTAGATCAACCAGGGGTGTGTCGGTTATGGTTAATACAATACGAAGAAAAGCCCATAGTTTTTATTTTTGCTGCTTACTTTTGCACTTTTAAAAATATATTGTATTGAAAAATATCACCAAAGTCTAAACTGCACTCCTGAATAATGCTGGTGTCTACCTCTCAGAAAGGATCCTCATCAGTCAAAAGGGAAAATAAACAGACAAATGTCATTTGAACATTCCCTGAGAATCATGCTATGGAATGTGGGGAGGTCGAGCAGAATGTGGAATGTCCACATCTACCCAACTTAATAAATCAATGACCTCGAGATACCATGGCAGGAAGAGTGTTTTGGTGCCATCTGCACTATTCAACTAAAAACAAAGAAGGGATGCACTACTCAACTAAATCTCGGTCCCTGACATGAAAACAGCTGCAGAGTTCACGTTTGGTTTGGCTACACCGGGATACAAACATTTCATCTTAATACTATCATGACTTGAGGGAAGGAAGGCATGTCAGCTACGGCCAAGTCAAGTCCATTTGTTTTCAGATCCAGGACAGTCATGCTGCAATAGAAAAGATCTGTGAGCCTGCTTCATGCAATGCAACCATCTTTAATATCTGCATGGTTGCTTCCCGGGGTCAAGGATTCGGGCCTAGAAGCCAATGCCTGCTGATACGGTGTTTACACCACAGTTCATATGGTGAGATAAGAATTTCAGGACTATTGGGGCGCCTGGGTGGCACAGTGGTTAAGCGTCTGCCTTCAGCTCAGGGCGTGATCCCGGCGTTATGGGATCGAGCCCCACATCAGGCTCCTCTGCTATGAGCCTGCTTCTTCCTCTCCCACTCCTCCTGCTTGTGTTCCCCCTCTCGCTGGCTGTCTCTACCTCTGTCAAATAAATAAATAAAATCTTAAAAAAAAATAGAATTTCAGGACTATTAAAGAGTTAAATGCAAGTCATGGGATTTTTGTATTTCAGGACTAGAAACCTTCACACAATTTCACAGCTCTAATACATACCCAGAAAGAGCCGTGTGTGTGTGTGTGTGTGTGCATGTGCGCGTGCACATGTGTGTAACTAAAGGAGTTTTAAAGGACCACTGGCTAGAATTTGGCAGATAGTTTGATTCAATCCAAAGGAGAGTTACTGATAAGGGTTTGGAAGTCTTTAGGGAGAGAGGCTGGTGAAGTGACCAAAAGCGAGGCCCTGGATTCCAGCTGCCTGAGTCTATGCTGCCCCCTAGAGAATGATGTTCTTTATTTGCACCCCCCCCCAGCCAAGCCAGTGCTGCTGTGTGTGCAGCAAAGCACTGGGAAGCAGACAGTTCTAGGCAGAGCTGCGATGCCCCCCCGGGGCTCTAGAGGGCCTTGCTCCTGCTCCCTCTTTCACCTGTCCTGTGTATCCGACCACTCAATTATTTTCCTAAAATTCATAATCCTCTTCCAAAATTTAAAATGCTTATTATATAATGGTTGGAAAAGACATTTTTTAAAGATCACTAGTAATCCCACCACCTAGGGATATGACCAATCATCATGAACACTTTGAGATATTTCTATTTAATTTTATTCCTGTGTTTACAGTTTTTCTAATAAAATCAGTATCATGTTTTACTACTACTTATTATCTTTTCTCCCCCTCGTACTTCATGTACCATCATAGTTCGAGCAATCGTCTATGTCATTAAATGCTCTTAAAGGCATGATTTTAATAGTTTAGTATGTGATAGCCTTCAATTGATTGCACCCAAATGTATTTAATCATTCTCCTACTTTTTTAAAGTTCATTCTTGATTTGCAATTGTAAACGATACTGTGAAGAACGTCCTTAAAATAGATTGTATGCACCTGTCTGCTTTTCTTTTTCTAGAATTACAACAACTGGATCAAGGCTATGAACATTTTTCTCTATCAAGAAATCAAGGAATGACTTAGTGAGTTTTGACAGCTATCTATACATGCCAAACCACTGCCACAGTCAAGATACAGGACATTTCTACCAGTCTCCTAGCTATGACATTTGGAAGGCTTCATATATACGATTATTATATGCATTACTCTTTACCCCAGGTTGTAGCAGTTTGCCTCCCTAACGGGGAATCTCCTGAAAGGCCATTTTTCTGCACTCTCCCCATCACCAGAGACTCTTATATTGCTTAGCGTTTGTCCATTTAACAAACAATAATAATTTGATAGAAAATAAGGTCTCATGGTAATGTGCATTTTCTAGATTACTACTGAGTGTGGGCTTATTTTTTAATATATTTTTTATTGGGTATTTGTATTTCTTTTTCTCCATTTTTTCTGTTGTGTTTTTCTTATGGATTTATAAAAACTCTTTATATATTAGTGATAAAATATCAACCATACATCTTACATCGTCACAAATATTTTTGTCCACTTCCGTATGCTTTAAATATGCTTACTTTGAAGTTTTAGTTAAGGATACATATTCCGTATTCTTTTTGTATGTGAACTGTAGTCCCTTCTTTTCCATGGTTTCACTTCCCATGGTTTCAGTTACTCGGGTTAATAACCACAGTCCAGAAGCGGATGGCCCTCCTGACACACGTTGGAAGGTCAACAGCAGCTTCATGCTGCCTCACCACGCCTACGCCGTTCCCCTCACTTCAACTCACCACGTAGGCATCTTAGCAGTTCCCATCATCTGGGGGAAGGGTGAGTGCAGTACAGTAAGATATTATAAGACAGAGACCACATTCACGTAACATTTATTACAGCATACTGATATACTTGTTCTATTATTAATTCCTGTTGTTAACCTCTTACTATGCTTAATTTATAAATTAACCTTTGTTATAGGTACATATGTATAACAAAAACCATGGTACTTGGTGGGTTTGGTACTATCCGTGGTTTCAGGCATCCACGTATCTTAGAACGTATCCCTATGGATAAAGGGCGGGGGATACTACTGTATGCGTTTTATTGTTTTTACACTCAGTACATTCTTAGCACAACTATCACTCCAAAAATGGTCACCTATATTTTCTTCTATTTCTTTTGTTTTCACTAAAAAAAAAAAAAAAAAAGAACTCTTTGACCATCTGGGAATTTATTAAGGTCCATGGTATTACATGAGAGTCTTCTTTTCCCTAAACATTTAGCCACCTATTTCACACCTTTCTTTACTCTTCCTTCACAATGATCTTCAGCAGTAGAGCGTCACGTTTTACATTAGCACCTGGTCCTGTTCCATTGACTTGCCTCGCTGAGCTTATGCCTTTACAACATTATATTAAAATCAAGAGTTTTCTTGTATTTTAGAAACCTGTAGGGCAAACCTTTTCTCGTTTCTTTAAAAAAAATCATGGGCCATCTCACATGTTTATTTTTCCAGATGAGTTTGAGGATCTCTTTTAAGTTTTCTTTAAATTATAAGCTAATTCGAGAAAAATGGCATTTTTACAATATTCTATCTTGTCACGCATGAACGTGTTTTGCCCTCTTGTTTTGCATGTCTGTGCTGGTGGATGTTCCCTAAATCAAGCTTGGTGCCCACATTTGCAGAAGAAATTCTGGGGTCTCTCCAGGGCTAGATCTATTGAAAAATCCCGAGCTTAATTAGGGCACACTGCACAAAAGCGGCCTGGGGATGGACAGCACAAAAGATTTGATTTCAGAAAGCCAAGAAGAGTTTTACATTTTTAAAATACTCCATTAAATGGTTATTAAAATGTGTGTTCATGACTTTCACCAATGAACCTTTGTGTTAAAAATCCTAGTTCTAGCACCGGGAAGAGCGGTGTGCTATGTATGATCACAGCACCATGCAGTACGACTCTAACTCTTCCTTCTCGGAAAGATTTTATTTATTTATTTATTTATTTATTTATTTATTTATTTATTTATTTAGAGAGCAGGGGGAGGGACAGAGGAAGAGGGAGAGAAAGAGAGAATCTCAAGCAGACTCTGCGATGCGCATGGAGCCCTTTATGGAGCTCAATCCCAGGACCCCAAGATCATGATCTGAGCTGAAATCAAGAGTCGGATGATCAACCACTGAGCCACCCAGGCGCCCCAGTACTCTAACTCTTCTTAAGACTTTATGTTCATTTGGCATTAAACTACTAGTAGTACTAGTAATACTAATACTATGACTAAGTATTAGTACCCTTTTTTTTCCCATTAGCTTACTCACTACATTTCACAGATATGTGGAAACAACGCCTGGCTTCAATTTGCATCTGAGATGGGGTGTGTATGTATTTTTACTCTTGGTTTATATTAAAAATAAACTAGAAGAGCGAAGTGGGAGTGTGCCACAGGATGTGGTCAGTCAACTTCATATGACCTCAACATTTGCATTAGAAAACAACGCTAACTCTTGACTTCCAAGGTGATTTTCAAAATAATGCAGAGGGAAAAGAAATCCTCCTTCACTCCAAACAGAGACCCTTCCAAGAAGTCAGGCTACCCACATCAGGAGGCACTAAATGGGCAGTTCCACTACCGTAAGAGAAGCTGAAGCCAGGCGAGGCCTCACGCCACACACCACTTCGAAGCCTGCCCGGGAATACTGGAACTCAGCACTAGGTCGAAGACTCTGGAACAGCTGTTTTGGTGTTTCCTTTGAAACTCAAAGACCAGACTAGCATGAGCACTGGCTGCAAATCCTGCCATTTGGGTCACTGAAAATGAGGAATCAGATGAGAGGACAGAAAAGTGCCTTGGAAACTGTACTCTGCGTGCGCACGAGTACATCATCTCCATGAATCCTCCGAACAGCTCTGAGGTTCTCATCCTCCTCTTTCAGATGAGGAAACGGAAGCTCAGACAGTTTAAGGAACTTGCCCGGGGTCAAACAGCTGCTATGAATTCTAGCTGATTTCAGAACCAAGTCTATTGGCTCCAAAGCCCATGACCATATTCTGTGGACTGAGACTGCTTTCTCATCTCAGGAAAAGAGAAGAAAACCTTGCTAATAAGAGGAGCATTTGTGGAAGAGCAGTTGTTAGACTCCTACTAGACTGACAGGGACGAGGTGGAGTGAAATAAGCCCCCAGAGGCTCAGCTAACCCCTTGGCCCGCTAACGGGTGTGGGTGGCCCAAGCCCCGGCCAGTAGACTGGCTGGGGGCCAACCTAGAACACCAGCTGTGCGGGGCCCGGACAATCCCAACCAAAAGAAGTCTCCAAGCCTACCCTTGTTAACTTCCAGGATAGGGCCACTGCTGCTCATCACTGGATTTTGTCCACCAAGTAAAACTCCAGGCTGCATAAATAGGGTTGTAATGATGCACTCCAGGCCAATGCACATTCTAAATTATATTAGAGCTCTCTATGGATTTAAGATGAAGATCTCTTTCTCTGTTGAATATTTCTTGACTGTGGCCTGCAGGAAACAATGGTAATTGAGAGACACATGCCTGGCTCCCAGCAATCTGGCATCCGTGCTCTCTGGAGAGCTGGGAGGATTTCCATAATGCTCCCAAGAGGATTTGCTGGGGGATGGTTCTTTTTAGTGATTATTGAAAGGACTTCAGACTTTCAAACTTGAGTGACTGGCAAAATGGTAGCGCTATAAAGTCACCTATTTCCTTTTAAATAAATAAGACCTGAAATCCCACAAAGGCAATTTTTTAAAAAAGCAGAGAACCAGGAATCACCTTGTTTCTGAAGACCCCACTGTCTTCTCTCAGAGATTATGGTCAACTTTAAGCTCTTTCAATCCTGGGATAGAGCTGCTCAACGTCTCAGGGGGCACCACTGCACTGGAATCATCTGGGGTTTCCCACACAGGACCCTCCTATCACGCTGTCCAGACAGCGTGTCCAATGGTGCCGCTGGGGTCGATCATGCACACCAAGAGGCACTTTCTGGTGAACGCTTCCTGCCGCTAGCAGGGCCAGGCACACAGCAGGTGCTCGAAAATGTTTCCTACACTGAACTGAGTTTGCGGACAAAATAAATCTCTTCCCCCTATTTCTCCGTAGTGCTGTGTTTTTAGTAAGCTGTGAAATTTATTAAAAAATGAAGGGAACCTTATGGAAAAATAAGGAACATAGAAGCACCCCTCCAAAGAAACGAGTTTCATTAAAAAAGATGGATTTCAAATACAGAGGTTTCTGAGCCCCAAACAGCAAATGACATCCCTTAACAGCCAGGAAAGCCTGTCCACACATCCACACTTTACCTAAAGACCCCGCCTTGGGATTCAACCTCAGAACTCTTAACTCTCTCTGAATCAGAAAACAGTACCAGATTAATTCCACCCCTAATAAAGAATGGTGCTTATCAGCTTACAGAATCTGACACACTGTTGATGAGAGTGATTATTTCAGAAATGTGTGCTCACCACGGGGTAAATTTTTTTTTTTCCATTTTGTAAAACAAAACAAAACAAAACAGTAAGCCTTTGATGCTGGCATATTGGCCTCTTTCATTTGGGTGGATTCCTTTTCACAAGTGTTTCCTGCCCCACATTAATCTGATATCCAAAGCACGTGTTACTGGAAGACGTTTTGGCTATTTGTGCCCAAAATGTTAGACTATTGAGGACATTATGAAGCAAACTGGAAAACGACTTGGATCTTTCTTCGGAGCTCTCCAGATGCCTTACTGCCTTTCGGTGAGGCCCAGCATTCTTGTCTCTGGTGGGAGTAAGCTGGAGCCACAGGCATGTAGCAGACGCCATTTCACCAACAAATCCCATGGCTGAATGAGACATTGATGGCATCAGTCATGTTTCAAACCAAGTTCCACCTATGGACGGAGAAGTCTAAATAACACTTCCACCCACTCTCATCACCTTCGGCAAGCAAAATGTGAAAACGTAGGAAAATACAGACACAAATCATTATTTAAACATTATCGTTGCTGATACAAAGGAAAAAGGGAGTGAGAGAAGGGGAAACTATAACCACAATACCATAATTAAGGCCACAAATAAGCTACCGTATGTCAACAGAAGCCAGATACTGACAATAGAGTTTTTTTTTTTAAAGTGGAAAAAACATAGGCATTTTAGGAGAATATGTTAATATTTCTTAAGGGCTAGGAACTAGTAGAAATCGCGGGGTGAACAGAGGGAACTGTTTAGCAGAACCCTCGTGAAATTGATTTAAGTTTTACGAGGAATTAAGTTACAGTTTTTGACTCTGGACCATTAAAACCAACTCTTCAGCCAAAAATGTATTTGGGATTTAACATTTTCTTTTAGAAAAACATCTTAAAAGTGACGTACTCTAGTCACTTAAAGGCTGTGAAACTCTATTTTAACAATATGATGGGGCCCACTTTCAACCAAAGCAAAGTTAATAATAATATGGTCTAAGATCAAGACTAATAACACATGTGGTTTGGTATCTACTTATAGACACTCTGGGAGTTGTGTGGTCTTTCTTGATAGCCATGGGGGCTGATTCTGGGTTGGTGAAAGTAAGCTAATCTTCCATGGTCAATGCCAGGAACCAACTCACATGCCCTATTATACTTAGGCAAACGATATCCTATGCTATAATGTGGAAATCTAGCAGTATGGCAGGGCCAAAAATCACCCTGAACAAACACAAGGCTTCATCACCACTTGGAGCGTAAGCTCTGTATTCTGGCTCTAAGGAAGATGGCCACCCTCAGTCCACTGGGTCAGCTCTTTTGACTGAGAGCCAGCTCACTAGTCTTCTTGGTCGATCTCCATCAGATCAGGCCTGTCTGTGTCATGGCTCACACCCAGGGGGCTTGCTCTGCTGTGGTAGGGTTCAGAGTCCAGCTGGACAGCCATGTTGTCAGTGGACAGGCTCTCCCAGAGAACAGTCATCAGAAGGGAGGGTTTTGGGAGACAAGGAGCCAGTCTCAGGAGGACCCCATTAGACCACAGGTCTATGTAGTGGTTATGCCTAGGTCCAAATCCTGGTGCTACAGGACCTAAGGCAGGCTACTGGGTTAAGAGTATATTACCAGATCCCAAAGCAGTCAAGACCCCTATGTCCTCGTTGCTATTGTGGTAAGTGGAAGGAAGGAAGTGCCAAAGATGTGAAATAATGAACTGGCTTCATGAGCAACAGAAGTTCACATCACTTCCCTATATTTCTGGGGTATCAAATTTATTCATAAAGCAATGTATTTTCTTCTAAAATATTCTTTAAAATCATTTTCAGTACACATACAATAAAAAGTGTCTAAAATGATTCGTTTTCTAAGGAATTTCTTTATAAAATAGTGATGCATCACATACACCTCTTTAAACTTTTGTTTACTCAGCTGTAAAATGGAAATATTAAAAGTACCTGTGTCATTGGGTTGTTCTGAGAATTAGATTAGGAAGTCCACATAAAATGCTTACAAAATGCCTATAATACTAATTTGACCAAATTTTAGTGGATACTTACAATGTGTAAAGCACTGTCCTAGATGTTATTATTATCATTATTATTAGAAATTTCCCTGGGCAGGATAAATTGTGTCACTGTCAGCTATGAATACCTTCATACTTCTAAAATTATCTATCAGTTCTCTGAAAGAGTGGGCCACAAGACAGCCTAACTTGGTTCAGGTGCAAGTGCCATTGGCGTGGGAAAGGCAGCGTAGGGGGTGGGAATGGCGTATAGGAATTCTGCAAGTCTGGAGACAGGCACAATGTGGGAGAAATCTAGCAAGAAAGACAGATTGGAGGATGCAGATGAGAAACTTCATTTACTCACAATAAGGACAGTTCATTCTGGTCGTGGGCAAACCATGACCGAGAGAGGGACTTGGGTCTCTAGTTATGGGGCCAGGGGAAACAAACAAGAACATGCACCCAAACAATGGCGCGTGCATTTCACAATGGCCAGAGACCATTGTCGGTAATCTCTCCATCATCGGGGAAAGAATCCTCATGACTAAACTGAAGCCTAGCTCAGTGGGAGCTCCCTGGGAAGAGGGGGGACACTCCCCAGAAGAGCAAGGAACGTGGACTAGGGGACACAAGGCAGGAACACCCCTTAGCTATGAACCTCAGAATGCCAGTTAGAGCTTGTAAACCAAATTATCCAGATTTATGCACCTATCTCTGTGCCTCTCCCTCTGCTCTCCCGTAAGACATTTGAGATCTAGCTCATTGGGCCAAAGGTCTAAGAGGAAACTTCCTTCGCACACAACTAAACCAGCTGGAGGGGAGCCCTCCTGGAGGGGAGCATAGAGGCCAGCAGTGGTTAGCAGGAGGCCTCGAGGGAGGGAAGCACTCAGCCACAGAGACAAGTGCCATGACTATGAATTGGGTTAACATCTGTAAGGTGGTCAGGTGCTGCCTGGCCCACAGCAAGTGTGATACCAGTATTTGCTAAAAGTAAGTGACCCCATTGCCTCTCCCTATCAGGAAATTTCCTTCCTGGGGACGATGGGCTTTCCTTATGTTTGACTACTTTTGTACAACTGATAGTCACCCAGACTCTTATGGGAATATCAGACTATCTCAGGGTGAGGAGAAACATTGTGCATCATTCATTCACAGAGCCAAAAAATGTCTCTACTGCAGCCTATGAGTAAGACAGCTGAGATAGGGAACACAGATCAGGAAAACAGAATGGGGTAAGAGGAGTTCTTGGGAGTCTTTACCAGGATGCTTCTGAGCCCTTAAAAAAGCCGTGCCATGGAACTGAGTTCATTAGCCTCCAGAGGAATGGTGCGCCCTCCTAATGGGGATGCGTGCCAGAGGACAGCCTGAACCAAAGGCCTTTCACATACTGAACTACATAAAAAAGAAGATTTTACTTTTACAATGCTTATCTGCTAGTCTCTGGAGATACTTTTCAGGAAAAAATACAAATAAACATGAGTTTAAAATAACGGACCCAAAGAATTGCACAGACGAGAATTAAAATTCTATGACGAAACTGTGTGATACATGAATGGAATAAAACTAGGTTTCAATAATCCGTTTAAAAAGCAACTTAAATATGTTATAGCTAAGGTTTGAGTTACCTGAGTTGGGAAGGTGGAAGGCTACGTGAGAAAGAGAATGGGGTCAAAGTATTTTTCATGCTCTAACTGGCCTTCAGATTTGGGGATTGGAGGGAGAGGACACCTGGTCACCCAGACAGGCACTTCCAGGCATTTGTCCCAGAAACGCTCGGTGAGTAACTGTGCTTTATTCATGGTCTTCCCCAAACTCTGCTAGGCAGGGGGATCTGAAAGGAGGGAAGGATAGGAGAAAGAGAGCCAAGCAGATATGTGATGAAAAGCATTTTAGGGGTCCTTGGCTGGCTCAGTTGGAAGAGCATGAGACTTCATCTCAGGGTCGTGAGTTCGCGTTCCACGCTGGGCGTAGAGATGACTTAAATAAATAAACAAACTTTAAAAAAAGTGTTCTGAGGTGTTCTACAGCAGGTGTCATGGGGCATTAGGAAGGTAGCCACCATGGTCTCTGTCTTCAAGAAGCCCCTGCAGAGCTAATGGCAGAAAGGATGGCGCCTCTATTTCATGCAAATGAGGATGCCTAAGCCCTGCACAAAGGAGCCACAGTGACTATTTCTTCTTGCTTCATCACTGCTTAACCGTCTCCCTTTCCCACTATCCTCTTTTTTTCCTGAGCAGGAAAGTGGAGGCCACAAAGTGTGGTGGAAAGCACACAAGATCTGGAGCCAGACAGGCTCTGCCTCTTGCCAGCCGTGAGACCTCAGATACAGTCCTTCGGCTGTCTGGACGTCTTTGCTCCTCTAGCTTTAATGCCTAGCTTGTCGTGTCACTCTGACGATAGCAATATGCACAGAAAGCACACGGCGTTGTGCCTGGATGTGGCCAGGCTGTAATATACTGTGGCCACCCCAAATCCATGTTTATTACAGAAAAGAGAGACGATGCACAAAAGTCTAAAGGAGAAAATAAAAGCTATCCAGAATCCGTAAGTATAATTAACAACTGCTAATCTATTGGTGTCTTTTTCCTTCCAGTTTGTTCTTCTAAGTGTATTTTGTGTGTGCGTACTATAGACATGTATAAATATTTTATAGTATAAACATAATATTGTGTCTGATTTTTCACTGTTTTTCTGTTTTTCATTAACAATTCTTCCAAATAAAATTCCAATCACTTCGTGATATTTCACTATATTGTGGTAAAGACACTTATTCAACTTTCCCCCAAATGTTAGATATTTATTTTTCCCCAGTTCCTTCATCCAATGAAGAGAGACAATCTGGTATAGAGGACAGTGCTCACGTTTGTTCAAATCCAGGCTCTGCTACTTGTTAGCTGCTTTGAACATGGGCAGATCTTATTATCACCGAGTCTCCAGACCTTCATCTGGAAATGGGGATGAGGAGAATTTGTACCTAGTTTCCTAGGGCTGCCATAACAGTATCACAAACTGGATGGCTTAAGACAACGGAAATATATTCTCTCACTGTTTGGGAGGTTAGAAGTCTGAAATCAAAGGGTCACAGGGCCATGCTCCCAGCAAAACTGCCATCTCTGCCTCCATCATCACGCAGCCTTCTTCCCTGGGTCTGGATCTCTCTTTCCTTATAAGAACACCATTGGACGTAGGGTCCTCCTTGATCCAGCAGGACCACATCACAATATGATGGTATCTGCAAAAACCCCTTTTCCAAATAAGACCACCTCCATAGATTCCGGGTTAGGACTTCAACATATCTTGTTGAGGGACATAATTCAACCCAAAACACTACCTGGTAGAGTTATGAGGGAAAAGTGAGCCAACATAAATCCAAGGTACTTCGCTGACTGTAAAAGTGCTATCCAAAGGTGTATTGCTGCTTTGAAAGGTTTTAAGGTCAAAAAGGCACCAGCTTTAGGAAGGCAGATTTTCAACATCCCACACCTCTTTGAGTTGGGGTATTTGGCCATTGCTAGGGGGCAGCAAGCAGCTGGAAACAAAGAAGGCAAAACCATGTAGAAGAATCATGGCACCTCCTAAGCCTCAAATGCCTTAGGTGGGGTCTTGTTGACTGGATGACCTTCCAACCGGCAGCCCAAGCCGGTAGGAGACTCGGCAGCAGTGTTTCTCAAATAATCTCTGATTTATCCTCCCAGAATCATTTCAGATTGATGTTTTTATCAACGATCATAAGAGTCAGTTTCATGCCACATTAGCACCCAAGTTTCTAAAGGCTTACTCTCAATTCCGGCCCTTATCTCCTCAGGAGCTGGGAGCAAGCAGCTTGAGGACGGGCACAGGTCCGCGGGCCACACTTTGAGAAACAGTGTTCGGCCCGGCCAAGGCCCCTGAAGAGCCTGGGACCCCGCTGGAGCCCAGTCCTGCTCCCAGGCCTCGGGGGGGGAGGTTCACTGATTCCCAGCCTCCAGCCCCTTTCCGGGGGGCATGCCTGGCTGGGGAAAACACACACACCTCCCACACCTGAGTCCCAGTGTTTTCTTTGAGTTTGTTTTCCCACCGACTGACTTTCCTTTCAGTCTGGGCTTCAAAACCAGCTTTCTGAGGGAATGCAGGCGGACCCAGCAGTCCCACACCACAGCTCATATGGAATGCATTTGGAGAGGGGGAAAAACTCGACCGGAGTGGTTATACGATTTTGAACTGGCTCGGACATGGCGTGGCTGGAATTTCAGCGCTGGCTTTTGTTTGCACTCGTCATGAAACATTTGTTACATGAGCAGCGGCTACCGCTCCTAAAGCAGCTGCTGCGAGAAGCCCTCAATGGCCGCCCTGCTTCGGGACGTTCGCTGACGGACAGCGTTCACCAGCGCAGCGCCTGCGCTCTGCCGCTCCCGCGCCTTCGCCGCCCTCCGCGCAGAAGTCGTGGGCGACATTTCCCCCCAGAGTGACACATGACAGCGCACAAAACAGACACCTGTTTCCGCCGAGTTCCATGGAACGCGATCTTTGGGTGGTCGTGCACTCTGCCTCTGATGAAAAGAGTGTCTTATTACTATTTTTTTTAAATCAACTCTTAGACTTGCCTTTCTCTGTCGTCGAAGAGGTCTCCAGCATGGCCTTGATTTGTCTTCGAGGGAATCTTTAGAACAGTAGTTTGGAGCTTCTCGTAGCGACCTTGTTCGGTAAAAACCCAATGGAGTCTAATTAATAAATTACCCCGAAGGGGGTTTTGTTTTCTTTCGTTCGTTTGTTTCGCTTGAGAAATCCCACCAGGACTAGAATCCCAAGATACAGATGCTGAAGGCAGCGCTATGGTCCAGTTCACATGGTGGCTACGCAGATGGCACAAGAAAAGAAACGTGTGGAACGTACCTCACGGAGAGCCGTACACACAAAACCCATAACAGGATTTTCAAGTTCAGGTGGTTAGAACAGTCTCAGCAATGGCAGTAGGCTGATTACATGCCTTCAACTCCTCTCCTTTGAAAATCGAGAATGACAGTAGAGGATAATAATTTTATAAAAGAATGCAAGATCACAAGGAGATCTGAAGGATGTCAGAATTGGAGAAGGATGTCAGTGAAAAACAGGCCTCAACCACTTGCTGGAAGGTGAAAGCAGATGGAGGAGGACACTCGACGTGGCAGGGCACAGGAAGCATGTCTGAGTGTCTCAGTGGAGACGTACATCAGGAACACAAGCTCTCCCTGCTCTGTCCCCGACAGACGGTGTGGTGGCTCCAGGTGTCCCAGATGGGAAAGGTGGACACGAAGTGGGCAGTCTGGGTATGAAGCAGCTGGGCCTCAGATTTGCAGCCAGGTATCTTGCAATGTTTCTCCCTCATTCTCTGGGGGGATTTCCCCATCGCCCGGGGAGTCTTGGGATTTGTGTCCAGAGAGTTTGGGAGGAGGCTCCAGACTCATTTGCTAGCCCAGAGGAGAGAAGGGAGAGGCACAGGCTAATATAAGAACAGTGAAGTGGTTGTTGCATTGAGTGTAGACCTTCAGCTCCTATTCCCACATCAGCGACCAGATGTTCACCCCACTCTCTTACCCCACCTCACCTCCCATCCCCCAAGCAGATGTTCGGAGAATTCTTCAGTGGGGAAACTGAACAAACTCCAGAGGAAAAAGACCTACAATTACTAACGAATGTTTTCCCAGCCAAACTTCTATTACTATTTGATCAGCCCAAGTGGAGTCCATTCGTTGATAAGAGTCCCTCATTGTGCAACACTTTCAATGAGCTCTTTAGTGCTTCACCCTTAAATATAAATTCTGACAAAGATTACCAGAAGAAAGCCTTCAGGCTGAAAAAGAGAGGCCCAATCAACCAAAACAGTAAGGAGGAACCTGGAGCAAATAAAGACAATGTAGGGAATAGGTGAAAACATTAAAAAGAAAATCTCAATAATTTTCAGAGATTTAAGGTGATGTTGCATCCAATAAACAATAAGATGTTATATAAGAAGGAAAAAAGAAGATTGAAGAAGAGTTCTTGGAAAAGAGAAAATTCAGTAGAATGAATGGAATACAAAATGAGGATCTCTTCCAGAGGGAAAAAGTAGAAGAAATGAAAATGAAGAGAAGAAAAAGCAATAAAGCATATAGAAAAAAACGAATCCAGGAGATCAAATAACTGACCAAGATCATTCCAATAAATCAAAGAGAATGGTGGCAATAAAATCATGTAAGAAAAAAAAATGAGAAAAATTCCCAGAAATGAAAGACATGGGTTTTAAGCTTGAAAATAACCATTTATTGGCTGTGGCAACTTTGTTCTAGATATGTCTCCGGGGCAAGGGAAACAAAAGCAAAATAAACTATTGGGGCTATAACAAAATAAAAAGCTTCTGCACAGAGGAGGAAACAATCAATAAAACTAAAAGGCAGCCTACAGAATGGGAGAAAATATTTGCAAATGACATATCTGATAAGGTGTGAGTATCCAAAACATATAAAGAACTTATACAACTCAACACCCCAAAACCAAATAATCCAATTAAAAATGGGCAGAAGACATGAACAGACGTTTCTTCAAAGAAGACATACAAATGGCTAACAGAGATGAAAAGATGCTCAGCATCACTCAGCATCAGGGAAATACAAATCATAACTACAATAAGATGCACCTCACACCTGTCAGAATGGCTAAAATCAATGATACAAGAAACAAAAGGTGTTGGTGAGGATGTGGAGAAAACAGAATACTCATGTGCTGTTGGTGGGAAGGCAAACTGGAGCAGCCACTGTGGAAGACAGCATGCAGGTTCCTCAAAAAGTTAAAAATCGATCTACCCTACGATCCAGCAATCACACTACTTGGTATTTACCCAAAGAATACAAAGACACTAAGTCAAAGGTATACATGCACCCTTATGTTTACTGCATCATTATTTACAATAGCCAAATTATGAAAGCAGCCCAACTGCCCATCAATTGATGAATGGATAAAGGAGATATGATATACACACACACACACACGCACGCACACACACACACACACACACACACACATAATGGAATATTGTTCAGCCATAAACAAGAATGAAATCTTGGGGCACCTGGGTGGCTCAGCTGGTTAAGTGTCTGACCCTTGGTTTTGGCTCAAGTCATGATCTCAGGGTTGTGAGATCAAACCCCACATCCAGCTACACACTCAGTGTGGTGTCTGCTTGAGATACTATCTCTCCTTCTCCCTCTGCCCCTCATGTGTGCATGCTCTCTCTTTCTCTCAAATAAATAAATAAATAAAATCTTAAAAAAAAAGAGAGAATGAAAGCTTGCCATTTGCAATGGCATGGACAGAACTAGAGAGTATGATGCTAAGTGAAATAAGTCAGTCAGAGAAAGACAAATACCATATGACTTCACTCATATGTGGAATTTAAGAAACCAAACAAATGAGCAAAGGGAATAAAAGAGAAAGACAAATCAAGAAACAGACTCTTAATTATAGAAAACAAACTGATGGTTACAGAGGGGAAGGGGGGATGGGTTAAATAAGTGATGGGAATTAAGGACAACATTTGTGATGAGCACCAGGTGATATATAAAATTGTTGAATCAGTATATTATACAGCTGAAACTAATAAAATACTGTATGTTAAAAAAATTGAAAAAAGTATACACACGCACATATATAAAACCTATATGTGTCTAGGTTATGTGTATAAAGCTTGAGTACTCAGGAAACTGAGGCACGTTTTAAAATTTCATAAGAGGAATACAGGGAAGACCTCAGGAGAGAGAGAGAGAGGGAGAAAGATGGGACAAAGTCATAGAGAAAGAAATGAAAAATTGAATTCATGTATGAAGAAATCCATATCCAGCCAAACTGTCAATCAAGTGAGATAGAATACTAAGCTTTTTAGACATTCAGAGACTCCATAAATGTACCTCCCACACATGTATTATCAGGAAGCAATCTTGAAGAATCAGAGAATATCTTGAAGTAAAATGAATGATTAAGTCAAGAAGTAGGATCTTCGGGATTCAGGAGACCAGGAATCCAATACAGAAATATGTTAAAGGGAAGTTACGGGAAACTTCTGAGTATTCAGCCCAGTTTGAAGCAGGAAGATAGAGAGCTCTGGATGGGAAGAAGGGAAGGGTCCTGGAGAGGGGGGTAGGGGTGACAAATGGAACTAATGTTCTTATCTGATAATAATATTGAAAATATCAAAAATAGTATTGATATAATGGATGTTAATAGCATATATGAAAATTTTGATAGGTACAAATAAATCTAAACAAATGTAAAAAAAACCGGAGGCAACAATTAATTCCAGGAAAAACAATAAACTGTGCAAAAAATGAAATATAATCATGGTGTACGACTTGGATCAGCAGCCCATAAAATGCATACAGTCACAATAAGGTAAACAGGACTACACATCTAAAATGTGGATATAACCATATTAGGAGGATGGGGGACAGAGGAGGAAGTAGAGGTGAGGGTGGTGGAATAAGAATATATAATGTCTCGAAGAGATCAATCACGAAAGAGCAGCCTGTGCACAGTAGTTACAAGTAGTGTGGTGATTATCAGAAGAAACGGCTAACCGGGCTCAGAGCATTTGCTTCTGGAAAATTCAACTCCTTGATGGGGAGGGTTGGACTCGGAAGCTGCTGCTTTTCATTACACATCTTTTTGTACTATTGGATTTTTAATTTCCTACACATATCCCTTTAATAAATATAGTTTAAAAACAGGGAAGTAAAATTCTAGGAACACATGTTTTGAAAAATAGGCCCACCAGGGTCTGGCGGTGACAATACAGAAGTCTCTCGGAGCACATGATGAAAACTGGGAGCTAAGACTTTCCAGTCAGAGTATCTGAAACTACCACTTGACAAGCAAAACTTTCCTATTTTCCTCAGCGGAGAATTGTGCTAGGTTTCTCCCTGGGTTTGTGGACAATGAAATAAATGTGCTTAACATAACCCACAAGGAACCACAGAAAGCAGCCATGATCTATTCACAGGTATGGTTTTTCACTGTGTTCTTTTACAGTTCGACACTATTTGCAAGATGTGAAAAACTAGAGCATTCTATGTTGATAAAAATGTGTGAAGTGTTAAAAAGAATACAGATTGAGAGATGATATTTTTATTTGAAAAAGACTTAGCTGAACAAAAATAGAAGCTTCCATTGTAAAATGTTGAGTCATGAAAAATGGGTGAGGATTGTACTTCGCCCCAGCTGGGGGTACATTTTCTAAGCAAAGAATGTCAGAGAGGCTAGGCCGTGAGCCAAGGGTACAAAGACAGTTCTGAAGTTCTCAGGCTGGGCCCGCTGCACATCACCACATGAATCTGTGGTGTGGGAAGGAGCTTGGCAGTTTGTACATGAAAGATCAGTAAGATCACAGGATCTTTTATGAAGATCAACTCTCACTCCTGGGGGTCAGGTCTTTCTTTAATCTTCTTTGCTCAGGCTGAAGAAGCATTTCAGCTTTGTGGAGTTATCAGGAAAGTCCAAAAAACTGAAACGTGTGGTGACTCATCCCCCCTCCCCCTTAGTAATGCTCTTACTCAATGCAAAGCATATTCCTGTCAAGCTCAACTAAAAACTGCTCAAAGTAGAAGTGATTAAATTCTAAAGTAGAAGAAATTCACCTCTAAACACAGAAGAATGCTGGTACCTTCACCACACACCCAGATATTATTAGCCAGCTTTTCGTTTGGGGAAATGAATCATAAGAGAGAAAACTGCACACCCCCCCCATGCCGAGCCACACTGTGGGGGGCATCTGGGGTTCTCCAGATGATGACGCTGGGACTCAGAGGAGATTGACTTCTCAGGGTGTGTGGTGTGGGAGGCAGGGGTTGAGGGAGACAGTTCTAGAAGGATGATCCCAAGGGCTTCCAGCCAGGGAGGCCATGAAGGCCAGAGGCGGTGTTGGGGGCACAGCCAGCTCAGACCTGGGTCAAGAAGTAACTGGTAGCAGACAGGGAGTCCACGCTGGTGGGCAAAGGGCTGAATCTGGGTGATCGGGCAGGGCAGTGGTTGGTGTCTGTAGATGTGGGTGGGGGCCCCTGGGACAGTGCCAGGCATGCAGCCAGTGGGTGTCCCCAGCCTAGAGGGTGGCTGGACCTTAGGTTGGGAGACGGGAAGAGAGTGAGGAAGAACTCTAGTGCTAGGAACTTGGGGACCTGGCAGTCTCCTGACACACTGCTAGGAAGTGAGGGCCCCTCGGGTGGTGGTCAGGCTTGGCAGAGGGCAGGGAAACCGGGGGTGGGAGGCGGAGCTTGACACATGGCCCTCTGGCCACTGTGGCTTGGCCACACACTCTGAGATTGGTATGAGTGACTCAGTCCCAGGTTGTACCACACGGAGTGTGGAGGCTGCCGATCCTCTCCCTGCCTTGGGCAGGACTGTCTTCGCAGCAGCAGGGTGACTGAGCTGTGAGACGTGGGGGCCCCCAGCTCCAAGAGACAGGGTCAGCAGGCAAGGGCCAGTGTGGGCTGGACCACCCCCGTGTGTTCCACGTTCCAGGTACTTCTGTGCCTTCACCCCCTCCACGCCTACACTCATGTTATTTTCCTGCCAAGGATGCCTCCCTCCACGTCCGTCTGATGAAAACCGATGTACCCTTCGAGGCCTGGTATGAATATCTTCACTAGGAAGTACTCCCCAGCCCTATCTGTGATGGCTCTCAGGCTTTCTAGATCTTTATAGCACCTTTCCCCACGGCTGGCATATTGCAGACACTGAAACACTTGCTGAATATGTTTGTTGAATTCTTCTGGTATTTTCAGTTTATATCTGCTATTTAAATGCTAGTTTTCACAGAGGAGAAATACCTTTGGAAAGTTATTACTAGAAAATCAATGAGACTTAAGTCCCATTTTCCTGTTATATCTTAAATAATAAAATTGAAGATGCTTTCTCCTGAAGGAGGGATGGTACCACGGCAAGAGCAAATTAATTAGCAAGTGAAAAATACATACAAAAATACAGAATTCAAGGTCATAATTATTTCCAATAGAATGAACAATTATAGTTGAAATGGGTCAGAAGTATACATACTTCTTAAGCTCTTACATTCAAATGTAATACATACTAGGTATGCTTAATACCCACTAACCTCTGAATTAGTGATTAAATATGAAGACTCTTTAGAAGGTCACAGGTTTATGGTGTCAGTGGTGGTTCTAGGGACAGAAGCTCGAATGTCTGTGGTCACTTAGGATTTAGGTCACTGCAGGCAGGTGGCTCCATCTCCTTGAATCTCAGCTTCCTTGTTTAGAAAATGAGACAAAGACTTTGTCTTCCTCAACTTCAGAGGATTCGTGAAGAATCCAATGAGCTAGCTATATGGAAGTACTTTAGGAACTGTAAATTTCTATGCAAATTATTATTATTTAGGAAATGCTACTGCTTTTCTGACCCAAGGCTACTCACTCCGAGATGACCGTGCTATAACTAGGAGTTTCGTTGTTCGAACGTGAATGTGCATGCGCGTACACACACACACACACACACACACACACACACACACACACACAATCTACTACCAACATGATTAGTATCTGAACCCAGGACGTGGCTGGTGAGCAAGCAGATTTTCATGGAGAATACCGATGCCAGAAGAGCCAATAGCAAGTGGAGTCCTATTTTTATAAATGACAGTTGAGTTCTTTAAACAACTTCATTGGTCTCTCTGTAAATGGATAGTCTGAATTCCTCCCAGCCATAACTTGTATCTCTATGAGGTTCCAGAATGTTTTTGAGTTTTGTTGTAGCACAAAAACAACAGGAAGTGGGAAATAACAGTGGGAATTAAAGATGAAAGACAGCATCTGTTTAATCCAGACATTGCAGAATGGTGGATTATTTTTACAAAACCAGAGTTTACAGTATATATTTAACCCACATAAACTTATTTGATTGTAAAACTCCCTCTACCCTCACTCACCCCAATGGCTCTCCTGTAATGTAGTTTGGAATACTGAAATGAATTGTACTTGGAATCCTTTTGATATTTGGGATCCCGTTTTTAGTCCCCAAATTGGGCAAAATTGTACATCTGTATTCAGGCATTATGTAAACTCCTGTCTGCAAATGCAAACTGTAGCAGGAAACTACAGGCTAGTCCTTGAGAAAGTGGAGACACTGCCACCTGCTGGACAGTTTATTAACAGCATTCGGAAGTGCATTTTGTACATGGGAAACAAACTGAAGATTTTTCAAGAACTGAATCTTAGGGACTTACTTAGAATAAAATCCACTAAATCTCTGGACACCCATCCTATATCTACTAAATATCATGATATATAACAGTCTGAAAGATTCAACTTTCAGCACAAGTTAATGGTAATTGCCCCCAATCATATCTCAACAGAGGCTTTCATTTAAAGTTGAAATCTTAACTCCCTGATAATTCTGGCAAGAGTTCAGGCATAAAAAAGGATAATTAAAAAAAAAATCTTCAATGACTTGAATGATGTGTATTTTTCAGCTTCTGAAGGTGTCATTGTAGTAATATTTCCAATACACTTATTCCCTATAATTGTTCCAGAAATAGGGTATTAGCCAGAATATAATCATTCCCCTCCTCCTAAGTCAGAAATACTATTTCCTAAAGACACGCAATTTTATAGGTCAGCTGTAACTGTCAAAATAAGCCAAGGTTCATCATATATTCTCTCTCTTTCAAAATATAGAAGTTACGAAGATAGCCTGATGTCCTGTTTTTCAGACACAGGCCCTGTCCTCCTGTGATGTGGTTGGCAAGCTAATAAATAATTATTGAAGTCTTATCATATGTGAAGCTCTGGGCTTAGGGCTTTACATGGATTCGATCAGTTGTGTTTCATGACAACCCTGAGAAGCAGATTGTATTGTTTACACATTTTATACGGATGGGGAGACTGAGGCTTAGAGGGATTACACCTAGCACCCAGGCTCTCTACTCCAGACTCTGTGCTCTAACCATAATGACATCCTGTCTTCTCGTCAGAAACGCATATGGTATGGAAAGAAAGGGATGGACACGGTGAGCAGAGAGTTTGAGTTGGTCACCTCAGTATCGCTAGCTACTGGCAAAAGAGGATTCTGAACCAATCACATTCCATGTAGGATTCTGTCATGCCCTCTAGGTGGCGATAGCCACCATAACTAAACTTGGAAATTATCAAGGCAATGTGGGCTGTCCAAGGACTGTTTTTTTTTTTAAGGGGGGGAAAGTACCCTATAATTGTGCTAAACAACAAAAGGTAGAGCATGCAGCCTTAAAATATTCTGCTTGATGCTTTAGTATCATAATAATGCAGCCTTTAGAGGTAAGCCACCAAATATGCATTTACCCCGGGTCACATGGGCAGTACTGTGGCAGAAAGAGGACTAGAGGCTCCTGAACTCCCAACTCAGCGTTCTTTTCTTAAAGAATGGCTGTTCTTTATGATGCATAGGCCAAACTTTAATCACTCAGTACTTGTTTTAACCCAGTCTGGTATTTTTATTGATTAAGGGATGAAAACTTGAATTTTTCCTGTAGCATACTATATTGAATTTTCTCTTCTACATATTTGCTATCATTTTCTGTGTAAATGTCCTCAGATTTAAATACTGCCATGCATATGGGTTCAGAGTACATTACTGTACTCCTACTGAGAGGTCTAAATAGCATTTGTGCATAGTAAAAAAATGATATTTAAATTTGTATTCTATCATTGTTAACAAAAATATTTAAAGAAGAATATTAAAAAAAAACAAAGCACCCAGTTTATGAATGAACTCTGCAGAGTTGGTATGTAAGTTTGGAATTACAAATTTTTCCTTTGTAGTAGTTGGTGGCAAGAGTCTCAAGGCAGCCCACAAAAGTCTAGTAAATTCCCTACTGTGGCGCCAATGTTTACATTTGTAATGGAAAAAAGTTGAAAATGAATACTAATGTAATGCTAGTAATGTAAAGTATTTAAAATACAAGGAAAAGAATTGGACACGTGAGCTTTCAAGTCTCCACGCAGGAGAAAGGTAAGGGGGGTTAATGTTAGGTCATACAGTTCCGAAGTCTGGATGCTAGGTGGCGCTATTGAACTATAACAGCTCGGTGATTTTGCCAAACCAAGGGACCTTCATTTAAAGGACTGTTCCTATCACAGATTTTCACATGTTCTCTGTCTTTAATTAATTCACTTATTTATTTTGGTTTCTAACACCACGGTGATTTTTAGCTCCTAAAGAAATTATGACTAAGAAAAGCATTGGTGGCTCACAGTGTGTCAGTTTTTTACGAGCAAAGGAGAAAAAGCATTCATGAACACCACACTCAGGGCTCAGGAACAGGTGAGTTCCGTACCTTACTTCCACATTTTGGTGGGTGATGATGGGTCAGCCGCTCCACTTCTCCGGGCTGGCTCCAGTTTCTCATTTTGAAAAGGTAAGTAATGAGCAAATATAATCAAGATTAATCAAGAAACAAATCAGACTGTGCAGGTTGAACAAGGGAGGTCGGCTGCTCTTACCCAGCACACGTGTCTGGGGCTGGGTTCTCCCTAATCCAAACTCAAACCAAGGCTGGGGGGCGTTTACTGAGTGCTCCCTTAGGACTTAACTCCACATCAGCAACTACCCCCCTGGCAGGTGAGAAACATCTGAGCATATTCTCTTGGTTATTCTCTTGGTTATTCTCTTGGTTATTCACATGCTAAAGCTCATTTTTTATTTTCCTCTTGAGTACTTACAGTATAAATTCCTTCTGAGATATGCTAAATGGGTCTCCAGAATGCAAGCATTAATAAAAAATATTTTTTTTAATTCCTAAAAATTATGTTTTTCAAATATTTTTGGTAGGCGACAAATTTACTTGTCAGCATACTTTCCTATAAAGAATGGACAAGGTAGGGGCAAAGAGTCAAGCTATTATGTAGGGACGTTATAACTTCCCTATGCGGTGGGTTATTGAAACAAGCAGTACTGTTTGGAAGGAATTAGGGAATATCATTCCTATCGAGAACAAGCAACCACTCATTTGACTACTAGACATTACGATTTTTACTGGCTCCCCAACCAGTCACTGCTGCTGGTGCTTTCTCTTCAGTAATGAGAAGGGTCTAAATATGCTTTGTATGGCTGGAGGGGCATTGAGGTAAAAATGGGCATACACCTACATTTTTTAAAACAACAGGACAGGCACCAAAGAAAAAATGGTCACTGAAGTGTCTGCACCTCAAATCCAGCTCTATGGTTGGTTAATCTGCAATGATTTAAGGGTCGCTATGTCCCTCCGTGTCTAAGATTTTAGTTTTTCTTCCTTCTGTTCTCTAGGCTATTCAGTTATAAAATTCTTCAATGAAGGGCAACAGTGATGATTTTAGCGCGCCGTAATCCAAGAATTTAGACTAAATGTGCCGACGAGGCAGCTCTGGTATGAAATCACTCAAGGGACTTGCTGCCACTCTTCCTTAACCTGGCTGACCCCAACCTGCTGGCTACGAGGAAACAGTACAGGTGCTTCGGCGGCGGTGAGGCTAAAATGTATTGAGAAGTGGGCTGGGAGTGCGTGCTCCTCTCCTGTCCCCTGGCCTGGGGGATGTGGAATGCCTTGAGAGAGAGCAACTGTGGGATGCTTGGCCTTCAGTGTCACTGCAGAAGAATCTCTCCAGAAGATGCCCAAGAGATCACAAAGCACGGTGGAAAGTCCTGAGCAATCACTCCAGGGTTCAATTTGCTGTCTGCACGCTGTGTGGCAGTGGAGGGAGTGTTGCTGGGGTGGTACTCAAGATATGTGGCGACAGGTTCCACTCAGGCCCTGAATTCAGAGCTCTCCTGCCGATTGTAGCCCTGGGCCAGAGTTCTGAAGCCTCCCTCCATGGCCGTGAATGACCCCCTTTGTTACTTGGCTGTCGGGTGGGGGGGGCAGGTGTACCTGGAGGGTGGGCGCTGCGGGCAGTATAGACATACTTCACTACTTTAACCACTGATACCGCTGGACTGTGTGAACTGGTCGTGTACCGACTCTGGCCTTATGGAAACCTTCTATCCCACCACAGAGGAATACCAGACAACCCTTACCCTCCCTCTCTAAGGCAGCAAACGTCCGAGGATTTAATACACCCCTATGCCAAACTCAAAAGGACAAAAATCTTTAAATTATAGGTGGAAAGATCATGGCTAACGTCAAAAGAGCTAATAGTAACTCAATTTTCAGAAATATGTTCTACTTTAATGAACATGCTTATAGATCATGGGACCAAGGCCCAGTTTCTGAGAAGTCACGTATCTAAATGGAGAAAATAGCTGAGAAGTCAAGATGATAGATTCTGACAACAGCAGGTAAGGGGGCTCTTCGGGCTAAGGTTTTGATTGGTGGTTTATTTGTATTTAAAAAGAACAAAGACAAAACTACCCTCAGCTAAGCTCTCGGGCTCACACCCCAGATGCTGACTTTCCACCTGCTGGGCTGTGGCGCCGTGAATGACAGCAGGCCCTGGTCTGAGGACGGACGGCGTGTGCCATAGAAATATCCGAAACCCTTCTCAAGTGCAGGGACAAGAGGGCGTCCATTTTTTTGGACAGCTATGTGTCTCCAGGATTTATCTCATACTGCGCATCACACACGCACGTGTGAGCACACACGTGCACGTGTGAGCACACACACGTGCACACACACTTGCACTCAGGCACACACGCATGCTCTACAACAAGATAAAGCCAAAAAGAGCAAATAACAATGAATAATCTCAACCTTTTCTTCAAAAAAGTCTAATTTAGAGGTAGACCCCACCTTGCACAAAGACTTGCATTCATGCTATCTTCCAGAGCTAAAAATGGGTCACAGCATGATTCTTGAAATTCTTTAAATTGCCCGTTGTCGCAGGGGCAAAGGAAGGCCTGGTGTCAAAAAGCAATTAGGGTTTATTCTGCTTCTAGCTATTCAGACCCCTTTCCTGTTGAGGAGACACGCCTGTGGGGCACCCATGAAGTTCACGGTCACGTTCCTCCATGCAGGTTCATCTGAGTTTATTTCTGAATGAGAGAGCTGAGAGACTGGGGCAGCACCCACCCGCCAGCCATGTTCCTCCTTCAAACCCCTGGTGGGGGGTAGGGCCGCCTTATGTAACAGGATCCAGGGCCGCTCTGGGCAAAGCCCAGTTCACGTGGGCATCGGTATGAGCCAACGACGCAGGTGTGGCATGAGGCCCCTGTCTGGCGGAGGACCGGGAGGCAGCAGGGCTCCATTTGGGGGGCCTTTCCATCTGCTCCTCATTCTTACAAAGCACAAGGCTGCCTCCCATCTCAGGACAAGAAAAAACACCAAGAGACCAGTGAATAAGTATGCAAGGCTAGTGGTGGTAGCAGTAGATTAAGGAGAAGTGGAAAGAAGCAATGTTGTTTGCCTTTCAGGATCAAGTAATAATGAGAAAAATAAATGATGGTTTTCCGAAAGTAATTATATTTACAGGGATACTACAGGCAACCTCTGTGATTGCTCTGCTGCATTCCATTTCTTGCTTCTATTTGGAAACCACTCCATTTGTTAGACTAAAATCATAATTGCATTTTCAATGTGCCCCTCTGTCTATTCTATTGCCAGAATTGTATACGCCAGAGTGCTTTGTCAAATGGAAGCAGGGCCCAAAACATTATTGAGCGGTGGTTCCTTCACATTCCTGTCTCCATCAGTGGGTTCCAACATGTACACGTCTACTCACTGGCACACCCCGGGCAACACGCTCAGGACAAGGTCAATGCAGTGTTGCCAGGGGCACTTTCCAACGGGAGCAATGGAACCATCAGGCCTTTTCAAACATGGCAAGTTTAGGTTGGGACCTGAAGCTCCAGGTTTTGGCATCTAGAGCTCGTGATTCTATCCTTCCTTTGCAAGCCAGGGGCAACCTCTCTTCATGAACAGAAGACTTCACTCCTTTATTGGCCTGAGTCCTGTTCAAGGTGAATAACCCTCGAAACGCAGAAGAGCGTGCGGCGCTTACCTGGGTCTTTGTAGATACTAAGCACACCCTTGAAGTAATGAGGTAAAAATCTTTCCAGTAAAAGCAGCACGTCTTCCAACTCTTCGAGAATCCCCACAAGCAGGAAGTTTTCATTCACGTTCAGTTTTGCTCTTTCAAGGGCCCATTCACCAGGCTCCCTTTATGGATATAAAAATGATTTTTCAGTTAGAGATTCATTTTCAAAATGCGGCAACAACACGCTGAAAATGTACCTTTTCTACGCACCCACCGCCATTTGACTGAGTCCAAATCTCATTTCCTTCAAGGACCAGGCCTGATGCGGCCGCCTCCTGGGGTCTTCCCGCTGCTGCTAGCCTGTCCTGCCTTCTGACCTCTACCACGTTCCCCTGTCGGCACCGCCAAGCCCAGTGCGTCAAGGGGCCCGGCCGAAATACTTGTGAGAAGGAGAATACAGACCCAGGCACTTAGGTCCTATAAACACTAACCAAGGGGCGATGAGAATGGCTTTTTAATAGAAGGAACAAGCCAATAAAGCGAGAGGTTTTGAAATCATGAAACTTACTGAGACGGAATTTCTATCGAAATCAAAATAGGTATCAGGTCATGTCTGCTCATCATCTTATTCTTCTTAAGAGTTTAAAGACAATTTCTTTCTTTTTTTTTTTTTTTAGATTTAACAGAAGGAAAACAGCCTAATCTCATTTGCAAGGCAGAGCTCTGAGCTAACAGCATTTATGTGAGGGGCTGGGCTCCAGGCCTGGCCGGCATCTACCATCCAAGGGAATTTGGGCAAGCTGGTGTTCTCTTTTGAAAAATTGTAATAACAGCCCTTACCCAGCGCGAATAATTGTCAAGGTGGAACAAGGGGACGTTTTGAAAGAGTTTTGAAAATTATGTGTGTACCAGGATAAGGCACTGTGAGTACTCTCCCTAAGATTAAGACATGTATAATTTAAGAAAATACTTGAGGGAGTTAGAATCATGTTTCTTGGAATAAATATCTTCACTGTGACAGAAAGTGAGTCATCTGGCCCCAAATCTTCCCAGGATCTGAAGCACTGACGGTGAACCAGGAGGCATTTATACACAGGGGTGAGGGTTGGAGGGGGGAGGCCTCCTGAACTCAGGAAGTTTATGATCAAGCAGAAAACCGACACTTCTAGTCCCAGAATTCGGACCATAAACAAAGTCCTGTATTATGGTAAATTCAGCAAAGCAACAATAACAACACACATGGTAATTAAGCAGTGATCAGAGTACGAGAGCAGAAAGGACAAGGGAAGAGCTCCCCTTCAGAAACGGTTTTTCTCTTGGTCTTTTCAGGAACACACCAACCTTCTCATCAATGTTCTCTTCGGGGGAGGGGATGTGTCAGTTCTGGTAGAGGGTTTATTTTCCCCCACGCGAAGATAATGTTCATGGTGCGTTACTGCCATTTCTTCTCAAGGCTACATGTTTGACTAGACTCACCAGAACCATCTGTGCCCCACCTCGGAACCTGTGATGAGGTGGGGGATCCTGGCAAGGGCCCCAGGGATGTTATTGCTGATGCAGAAGGTGGACAGACCACACTCTGAGAGCCTTGCTATCTGAGTCAGTCACGTTCTACAGAAGGTCTTGCATCCAAGTAAGGCTGAGAGGAAATCACTATAACGTATTGCTCTACGAAGTATGTCTCCTGAGAGAGACACTATCGACTTTCGGGGGTGAGCACACCATCCGTGTTTCAGACCCAATTAGACAGGGCACCTGGGCAAGAACAGCTGCTGATGGAGTAGAGACACTATGGAGGAGCAGGCTGGGGGCTCACCCCTGGTCTTAACTACCTCATGGGCTGAGTGGTGACAGCTATGAGTTCAGAATTAAGAAAAGGGTTTGGTTGGCATCCCAGTCACACATCTTTATGGGGTGGTCCCAAGGCCCCTGTCAGACCTTGATCTGTTAATTTCATCACTTATAGGACACTCAGAGTCTCAAATGCAATGTTTAAAGATTAACAGTAAACATGAACGGAATTCCAGAAGGCCGAGAGACTAGGCATACAAGAGATTTCCACACAGTGCCAGTTGGTGGCTTTCCTGCCATTGTTCTCCACCTAAGCATGCCACGAGTCTGTTTTCGTCTTTACCTGCATCTGGGATGCTGTCCACAAAAATACGGAATGATGTAAAATAATCTGGGGTTGGAACACTCAGGATAGTTTTCAAGAATGCACTCATTGATATCCTAGAAGAGAAAACACAGCAGTGAGTTGTCTGGCTTTGTCAAATGCCATACACGGTAAGCGAAATGGATACTTCAATTACATGGGCAAGCCTTGAGAGAATTCATAGATCTCCTGAGAAAACTTTCTTGTTGCCTGTTTGCCTCCTGTCCCACTGGCCAGGTGCACACGTGGTCTGAGCGTCTCCAGGAGTGCTTGCTCTGATGGGTAAACTGCATTTGTGCATCTCCCAGTGGCCCGAAGTCTTTAGCTAGATGACAAGCATCTTGACAGCACTTCCCCCCGGGATACCCACTACCCACTGTAACCCAGAAGTTACCAGCCCACTGGGATATGGTCGGCACTTAACAAATATTTGTTGAGTGAATGCCGTGTGGCTGAATTCTTAATTCGTTCTGACTTAATCAGAGAACGCAGTACAGCCAACCCTATAGAAATGTGTTTCCCTGTGTATCTATATAGTCGACAAATAATGACGGTAAGTACCCACAGCAGTCACATGAAGGATTGTGTAGACTTTGGAGAGGCTGTAAAATCATTTCCAACGTCCTATCAGGTGAGGGAGTGAAAGGATGTTTGCATATACTCTCTCACTTTCAAAGGCAACACTTGAGGTTTCCAGATTTTCTGTCTCTCTTCTGTGGAGTTGAAGATCGCGTCTCTGTTCGCAGTACAAGAGCTTACGATGGCTTGGCGGGTGAACAGAAGGCTAAACATCAACTTTTATGAGGTGGATTGTATTGGAAACCCTAGAAAAGGCACGCCTGGTTCTTAAGTACTTATAAGGAGTAAGGATAACCCAATTTACAAATAAATCAAACAGCTACAGGATGTTTTCCCAGAGAGGACACTGGCAAGGCAGGTCAAGAGCGGTCGTAACCCGAGACCACGGTCACATGGCTGATGAAGTTTATGAATCAGTTGCCGCCCTGTATCTGACATGACTGGGGTAGGTGGTTAGCTACTAAAATTTTTTTTAGTTCAAGTTGGGAATCAGAAAAATGTATCATAAACTTTTTTTTAAAAAACAACCCTTTCTTTCCCTCCCATACATCTTTGGTTTATATATCAATTAAATAAATTACACAATTAAAATAACAAATTCAGGGGCGCCTGGGTGGCAGAGCGGTTAAGCGTCTGCCTTCAGCTCAGGGCGTGATCCCGGCGTTATGGGATCGAGCCCCACGTCAGGCTCCTCTGCTGTGAGCCTGCTTCTTCCTCTCCCACTCCCCCTGCTTGTGTTCCCTCTCTTGCTGGCTGTCTCTATCTCTGTCAAATAAATAAATAAAATCTTTAAAAAAAAATAACAAATTCAACTGGAACAAACAGATTCAGCAACAAACACTCTAGCTAAGTACTAGGGTCTCCTGTGGGAAGCAGGGATACACAGCTCCCAGGGAGGAATACACTAGAAGCAAATGGAGTATATCAGTCCATCCAGCCGTGGGTTAAGTGGGGGGTGACGAAGAACATTTTACTGTATATGAAAATCCAGTAAAAATGCACGCTATTAGACCCCAAATACCTTTCTAAGAAGAATTTGATACAGAGGGGTATATAGATCTTCCTCAGCTTATGACGGGGTTACATCCGGAGAAACCCTTTGGGAGTTGAAAATATGTTAAGTTAAAAACTCACTAATACGCCTGATCTACTGAACATCGCGAGTTAGCCTCGCCTACTTTAAACATGTTCAGAACGCTGACATTAGCCTGGGTAAAATCATCTAACACAAAGCTTATTTTATAATAAAGTGTTCAGTATCTCATGGCATTTATTGAATACTGTACATAAAGTGAGAAACAGAATGGCTGCACGCGCGCAGAATGGTTGGCGGTACACACGTTGCTGACGGTGCGGCGGACTGGGCGCTGCCCAGCACCAGGAAAGAGCGCCTCCTGCCTATCACTGGCCCAGGAAGAGAGAGATCCAAATCGAAAATTCCAAGTACAGTTTCTACTGAACGCGTATTGCTTTTACATCATCCTAAAGTTGAAAAATCCTTAAGTTGAACCATCTCTATACTACGAGATTATTACAACAAAATATGACAGAACTTAAATGTTCATTAATGGGGGACTGATTCCCTGAGAAGTACTGGGACATTCCTACAGTGAAATACTGGGCACCTGGGAAGGCTAAGGCGGATTTACAAGTACAGTCCTGAAAGTGTCCGTCATGAATAATCAGATGAAAAAAACCTGATCACAGGACAATAGGAGGATGTAGGACAATAGGAAGATATATATATATATGTTCACATTAACACAAACACATCCAGAAGGACAAACACCAAGCTGTTCAAAGTGGTTATTTCTGGCAGTAAATGTAAAAGGTGGGAATACACGGCACTTGAACTTTATTCATTTCTGAAATGTCATTTTTATAAAATACCTTAAGTAAAAATTATTTTATATAAATGCTTTTATTATAATATGTATATTTTACTCTTATCAGAAGAAAGGAGATCTGCGTGTCATAGAACAAATCGAGGCATGTGTGGGAGGATGACTGGGCTTTGCTGGAAGATGCTCTGATGTCCCTCACAGTCCGGGTAACCTCTGGCAGCTGGCCAGAGCCAAGGACCTGAGCCTTAGGTCAGAGGGACCCGGTCTGAGGGGAGGGAGTGGGAGCTGGGTGAGCGGCAGAGCACAGGGGATCTCAGGCCAGGGCAGGGGTGATCAGAGGCCGAGGACCTGAGTGCTGAGGTGGAGAATTCACACCAAAGGGCTGGAGTAAGTTGATAGTGGTTTAGGGGGTGTTGAGAGATGTGTCCAATATACAGTTCCTGCTTCCCCCCCCCACCACTGCCATCCAGCCCCAGAGACCTGCATTAACAGGAGGGGAGGGGCGGGTAACAGAGCCTGCCAGAGCCACCCCAGACCCCACATACTTCTTCAGAGCTCATGTTACAGTTTCCTCTGAATCACAACTATGTCATTATTTGCCGAGGTGGGAAGTCCGTGAGAGCACAGACTGTCTGTTCACAGTGTCTCCAGCACTTAGCACCCTGCCTGGAAAAAGCAGGGGTGCAATAAATAGTCAGTGAATAAATGAACAAATGGCAGAAAGAAAAAGCCAAGACACACAGCCACGATTCTGTCCCCAGTGATCCTGGCCTGGAGCTTGCCCAAGCGGGCAGAGGACATCAGCTGGCGGGGGTGGGAGCAGGGAGGGCTGAGGAGGTGCACGGACCTATGAAGGTCATTTCCCTATTGGAATCCACAAATAACCCTACAAGGTCAATTTATGGGAAAACATAAATTCCTAGTTTAAGAAGTGCCGTTAGCAATTTTTCTTTTCTTAGATCAAGGCACGTCCTGGGGGATCTCAGAGTTCCATTTGAGCCCATTAGAGGTTGATGAATGGTGTTGACCACAACCATCCTATGGGAGGACATAAATAAAAGATGACTCAGGTGTAAGGTCAAAAGGAAGCAGAAAGTGAGACCCACACACTGAGCTGCCTGCAGCTTCGCCACAGTGATCAGTGACACTTCCCAGCAGCTCAAGGGTGAGGGGCCTCAGGAAACCGCTTCTGGCCACTCACACCGTCCACTCGTATTCCTGGACCCGAGACCTTCAGTGAGTGGCCTTTAGCGTCCAGGGAAACTCAATGGGACAGGTGTCCACGCAGCTGCTCACACAGTGTCCTGCTCTGACAGGTGTCATTGATTCCCCAGAACCACTCGGGTTCTCCCTGCCCTGATGGTTTATTTTTGGCATTAAGGCTTAGCTATCCTGTGTTGTTTCAGTCACCCTTTTAGTTCTCTTCGTACGTGTATATATATTTAAATGATTATGCAACCTCATTTTTTCCTTCCATGCAGTGCTTCTAAGATAAGGTTGCTTTAAATAACAAATTTAATCCTTATTAAAGATTAAAAGCTTTGCTCTAGGATGCTCATGTTATTAGGGAAGTGAGACATTCTCTATAAATGAGCATTCCAGATAACTAAGAGAATCCTTTTAATCCAAAACTACCAAAAAAACTAGATCCATTTTATTGAAATTTATTCTAAACTATACTATATGAAAAAGCATACACTTAGACACTCTAGGGTTTTTTGTGTATGTGTGTGCGGGGGGGTTCATCTTCCACTTTGATTTTACAGGAAATCGTCTTTTATTGATTTGCTCCTGTAATGTTTCACAGGACCGACTGTGATGAACGACTCTCACCTTCTGAGTGCCAAGGGCCCCATGGGCTCACAGGAAGCATCACTTCCGACATGCAGACCCCAGAGTCACTCCTGACCCCTCTCTCACCTGACTCCACGTCCACTCAATCACTCAATCTCCGGGCTCTGCTCTGGTTTCCTCATCGGCGTTCTCCGACCCGCTCCACACCCCAGCCCCTGTTCAGCGCCTCTCTGCCTAGTTAGTGTCTCTTCCTCCCATGCCTGCTTCCAGAACGCATTCTCTACGGCCCCAGTAACTGAGCTGAAATGCACATTCATCCATGTCACTCCCCTGGTTCAAAACCTTTGAATGACTTACTCACAATGCAGTGGGAACAGCAATCAGTTAATAATGCCAACTCCCTGGGCCTACTTGAGGAGTGTTTGACACACTAGCTTTGTCTCGGATAAGGTTCAGAATCTGCACTTCCAAGAAACTCTGATAATTCCGAGAAGAGGTCACTCTTCAGGAGATGCCAACACTCTACCATTTGGTGATTCCATGCTTTCGTTTACCCATCTCCCTTGCCTGGAATCTCTCTCTGCCTCTTCCGCGGTCCCAGCAGCAGGAGCATGTTTCAGAGCCGTTACTGGCACGATGAGAACCAGCACACTATAGATCACCAAGCCTTGTCACTCAGATCCAGGGAATGACGGCAGCTTTGACCATGGCTCTCTCCCATCCTGGCGCTTCACTGCCAGCCACGTCTGGTAGGTGGGGTCCCTGGGACAGGCCTATGGTGCCGCCCAGCAGGGCACAGCCTCCCCACTGTTGGCTGGAGAAGTCCCCGGAGCTGGGTCTGCTCCCAGCCTGCCCTGCTGGTGGCCAGAGGTCAGCTTAAGTAGGACTCCGTAATGATGCCCACAAAAGGGTTGCCATCTGGACCGAGTGCCACTTGGTGTCCCCAAGTGATCTTCCCCCGACCCCTGGCAGGGCTCCTCCCCATGGCACCACCTGCCCCCTCCACACTTGAGCTTGCTCTAGAGATCAGAGTTGTGGGTACTTGCTCTGGAGCCATGGGTACTCCCTCCCTGCGCTCCCAGCTCGGCTTTCTTCTCCTCACCCGGTATGGCCAGGTTCCTGCAGGCCTCGTGCCTGCTACCGTCTGAGACAGAAAGTTGCCTGTTTATTTCTGTGCAGAACTTGACAAATGTTTCCTCTCCTGGTTCTAATTTTGGAAAGACTGGAAGGATTGAAATCCCAGGTGGAGTTAGTCTTATCACAAAAGGTGATTTAGAGACTATTCATATTTTATTTATCCTTTTATATAAGACAGCACCTTGTCTAAGAACTACTGAATTGAAAAAAGACTTGTTGGTGTTTTTATGTAGTTTCCTGCCTATAATATCAGCTTTGTCTGTAATGGCCTTGGAGTTTAGAAGACAGAATTTCTGATGCTTTTAGCAGTGCAAACCTTGGGAAGCCACATGCAAAGCTCCCAAACGAGCTAAAGGAGATTTGGATTTTGGTCTCAGCTTGGTGATGAATTAGCTGGGTGTCTTTAGCTAAATCATGCTATCTTGAGCCTCAGTTTCCCCAATCTGCATAACATGGGGCCGAGACATATAATCTCTGTCCATGAAACTGTATTAACGGGCCTGTTTCTTAAATTAACTAACTTTTAAGAATAGTTTTGTAATTGGAAGATCTAGAAAAAGTGGTAATTTTTTAAAAAGATTTTATTCATTTATTTGTCAGAGAGAGGGAGTGGCAGGCAGAGGGAGAGAAGCAGGTTCCCTGCTGAGCAAGGAGCCTGATGTGGAACTTGATTCCAGGACCCTGGGATCATGACCTGAGCTGAAGGCAGATGCTTAACCAACTGAGCCATCCAGGTGTCCTGGTAATTTTTTTTTATTCCAAAGTTTATGAGTTACTATAAGGCTTTCATTCAACCTTCACCATGTAACTCTTCCCCTTTCAGGGAAGGTGGAGAGGGAAAAGCACTGAGGTTGGTATCAAACAGACTTCTGTTCAAATCTAGGCCGTACCAATTAGTAGCTGTGGAGTGTAGCCCATGTCTACCTCTCAGAGGCCCGATTTACTCATCTGTAAAATAGGGACAATAATACCCAGCATCACTGATCCTTTCCTCAGATCAGAAACCGTGTATGCAAATTATTTTTCCTGTCACCCAATTTTTAGGAATATTCCATCATCTTCAGCATCTCAATTCCTCTTTCTTTTAGCTTATATTTAAAAACATGATTACTGGTGATCACAAGAGTTTTAAAAATAGTGACATCAGCTAACTCAGAGAGAAAACACAGAGGAAGGAAAACAAGGAAATACGAAACCGGTTATTTGTGGTGAGCCAAAATAACAAGATAATTTGATGGAAAAACAAAACGGTATTATGCAATTACTTCTCATGATAACTCATTCTACTCTGCACATGAAACAAGGTAAGGATACTTTGACATAAAAAAAGCTCTTTTTCAATATGGATTGAACATCGATCTGGGAGCCAGTCTTCACATGCTACAAACACAGATAGCAGGAAAACGCTGAATGGTAAAGTAAAAGACACACTGAAGGACAGCTTGCTGTGCTGGAGGGACTGCCAGTCCAACATGGCGGCATTGGAAATGGGATAGAGAAAAATTCCCGAGTGCCAGTCACCATGGTTGCAGTACCTGAATCCTTGCCCTGTAGACTGACCATGGTAATCAGATTACAAATTTAATGGTTTAGTCAATTTGGAGAAATGGAATGGGTGTGGTCTAAGCCAACTTTCATTGCACCATACATTCTTCTTTGTAAGCCTTTTTAAGCCTTATAAAGAAATTTGAACCAGAACCAGAAGAGTCAAGTAAGACTTTTTAGTGAGGCTTAATGGACTTGAAAGTAGCAGATGGCCAGACACCAGTGTTCTCTCATTTCATGCTCAGGCCAGGCATGAATTACTGATGACACACTCTTTCTAGCAGAGATGGAAAGTGTCCTTCAGAATCCTTCTCAACACAGCCCTCTGGGACCACTTTCTTTCCCCTGTGATCATCACAGTATGTGATGTTGGTTGGATAACATCTATGACATCTGTTTTGGTGGCTTTGTGGTCCTTCATACCAAACCCTTCTGAGTCTGTCCCTGTGTATCTGATTGCAGGATGGTAGATGAAGGACTGTGGGTGAGTATAGGCTACATTTATTTTAGCCAATATTCTTATTCACTGCGGGCTCTAGTCCAATGGAGCTCCTGAAACTGAAACACTTACAGACATAAGAGACAAAATATATTTTGAAGTCCTTCATTTGGACTCCAAGATTGTGAATTCCAAGTTTCTATTAAACTAAAGAAAAAGAAGTAGTCACAGCTTTATCCTGACATGTTTTAAGATGAGGATCAATCCATTATCTAGATCAGTTTTCATTCGATTTCAGTAGACCCTTTTGAATTAGTTGCCAACAAAATTTACTGAGCGCTCAAGATGACTTTATGCAGGGATCTGTACAGGCAGTAAGTGCTGCTTCCCAGAAATGTCTTTGCACTTCTTCTGTCTGAACAGTGTTATTACAACAACAAACCATGGTCTTTGAGGTCAAGGAGTTTTGGTGCTTATCAGAGATATGGAGACCACAATCACTGTGATTTCATAAAGAGCTGAAAAATCTAGGAAGCCTAACCAAACAAAAACAGCAAAATTCAGATGGAGTCAAGCTATCTGACAAAGACTTCTATTTTTACGGCAAAATATTTAGCACGGTATTATTTAAAAGATCAAAAAATTATAAACTATTCAAATATAGAAATTAGGTAAGCTATAATATATCTAATTGTAAAATACTTGTAATTATTTAAAATGTTTACAAAGCATATGTAACTATAAGAAAAATTTTTATGTGAGAAAATCAGGAAAAAAAAATATATATGCACTAGGACTACAACTCCGTACTTTAAAAAAAAAGAATAACATATATATTTTAAGGTTTACTGATTTGAGAGCAAGAGTGAGAGAGAGATAGCCCATGGAGAGGGCAAGAGGGAAAGAGAGAGAAGCAGACTCTGCCAAGTGTGGAGGGTGACGTGGGGCTCAATATCATGACCTTGAGATCACGACCTAATGCTTAATGGACTGAGCTACCCAGGCACCCCAAGAAAACCTGTATTAAAGAAAACACTAGAAGAATGTAGACCAAAAATTTTTAACGAAGTTTGGGTTTGAGATGGTGGAGCTATGTATTTCCCTCCTCTTTCTCTTTTCTAGTCTTAAAATCTAATTTAATGTACACGTGCTACTTGAAAAAAATTTTTTAAACGTTTTTGTCAAAGTAATACATGCACATGTCAAAAACTGTTATAATAAAAAAGTTTATAATGAAAAATGACTATCTCTTTGTTTTACCACTCTCTGCCTCTCCGTTGTACTTGCCAGAGGTAACAATACCATTTAATTAGATTCTATATCTAACTATAGCTTAGTTTACTCCCTTGTTTTGCTGGAGCACCTCCTCAAGTAACTTTTTGCTCTGCTGTTTTCTAGCTTACAGTGTTGCTGATAAGGAATTTGTTAGCAGTAACGTTCTCAATTCTTTGTATGTGATGTGTGAATGGGTGGGCAGAGAGAGCATGAGAATAAACATGAATGTGCTTTAACATCTCTCTCTCTATCCTTGGTGCTCTGAAATTTCATTATGGACTTAGTATTGTGCTGAACACTTAGTAGGGCCTTTTTAAATAGTAGGCTCCACACCCAGCATGGAGCCCAATGTGGGGCTTGAACTCACAACCCTGAGATCAAGACCTGTAGTAGGGCCTTTTAATCTGGAGCTTCATGTTTTTCAGACTTATTATTTTGTAGTGTGTGTGTTTGTGTGCGTGTGTGTGTGTATAAATAATACTCTCTGCTTTTTTTCTCTATTCTGTAATTTTAGTTTCTTTGTAGTTGGATTTGGGACCTTGACTGATCCAGTAAGTGACTCTTAATCTTTCATTTCTTCTTCTTCTTTGTCTTTTGTTTTTCTTCAAGGAAATTTCCTTTACTTTATCTTCCATGTCCTTCTATTGATTCTTTTTGTCACAATAATCATATTTTAATATCTAGAATTCTTTCTTGATACACCCTGATTTTCTTTTTATGGCATTCTGCTCTTTCTATGGATGTAATATTTTCTCAGATCTCTCTGAGGAAACGAAGTAGAGCTCTCTTTTAAAACTTTTCCTTTTCCTGAAATTTCTGTTTTTCTTAGGGTTATAGTTTCTGCTTATCTTAGCTCCTCTCTTTTAAGGTGTGGCTTTGCTTGTCCATGCATATTTAATAATGAGTCCATAAAAACTTATGGAGAACTGTGATTGAGATTGGTAGGGTTTATCAATCAGTGGGCTTCACCATCTTGCTGAGGATTACTTAATTGCCAGAAGGATAGTGGGGGAGTCTTTTCTCTGGGGACATTCACCTCAGACACAGCTGCTGGACTTTCCCAGGTGGGAATGGGTAAACGGTTACTGTTCTACATGGAGATCTCCAGTCAATCCCTGTTGCCTGCCTCTTGCCTTACAGCTACCCTCCATTGTGTCCGGCATTTCCACACAGGTCAACAAGGCTCAGGTAGACTGGATTCTTATTTGGCTGTCTTCCTTCTGAATGCACTCCTGGCTGTGGCCTCCTTGGCCCCACTTTATCAATTACCAACATTCTATTTCCTCTCCTAGGTATCTGTTCAATTGTGTGATCCTTCTGTTCTCATTGTTGTGTGTCTGACCTTTTAAAATTCCTTTATCATCATCTTAATGAGGTCTTGGGAGAGAATGAAATGCTGTGATCTACTGTCTTCTTGAACTGAAAAGCACCCAACAAGGCTAGTTTCCCCAGCCCTAAGCACATGCACGTTTATTGATGCACAGATGAAGAAACTGAAATAAAATACACACGAAAGAAAACTCAACTTCAGATATCTAATACCTCAGAAATACTGCTTTAAGTCCCTGTTACTTCAAGATATGTTTTGATTCAAATATTAATGCAACATTTTTACATGTTAAAATGCCCATAAATATTAAACATGCTTTATTTTTGCAACACCAATTCCTGCCTTTGTGGAAGATTTCTCTTTTTCTCCCTCAAGCCTATGGCAAATTGACAGAAAAGTCTCCTCTCACTAAATAAGGCAACTCATCAACTGCACAGCAAGGCACCCGAACTAGCAGAAATGTTATTGTGCTGACAGTTTATGTTGCTCATAAAGAAATCAAGATGCAAATTAAAACAGAAGTTTGGCGGTTAGGGCGACATGTGAAGACACAGACTCAATAAATGGCTCTGGGCTCTCCCTGCACCTTAAAAAGGGCAATCGTAAATAATAATAGAAGAGCAGCACTGAGGGAGCACCTGGCCTCTGGCCTTTCAGGCTCCTCTGCTCTTTAGGACTGGGACAGACTGGCATCTCTTTCTGACAGCCAAGAAAAATTCTCCTGTCTCAAATGCGAAGCCTGGAATGCCACCTTGACCATCTTCCAAAATGTTTAAAAGAACACCAGTTGAATGCATGAAATTAAACATTGCTTTGTGATAAAACTCCAGGCAGGAGGGATAATTCATCCATTCTCTCTGCAGGGACTTGAGGTTCCTAACAATCACTCAGAGTGGGCTGTAGGATAAGACTCAAAGGGACTACTGTGGATAGGAGGCTGCAGACAGTGAATGCTCATGCCATGTCCACACAGAGACAATGCTGACTCTCCGGGCATGGAATGTAGGAAAGATGCAGGATGGAGGTATTTACGGCCCAGGATTAGTGCCAGAGAGGCTCGGTATGAGTGGACTGCAGGCAGTGGCCCCGAGCAATTACTTTCAGTTGGTCTCCAAATTTCATGGACCATGGTGGGGCCAGTTGAGGCCATCCTCTGAGGTCTGTGGCAATAATTGGGTTTGGACAGTGAGCTGAGCCAGGCACAATGCCACAGAAGATCATAGCTACCCTCAGATCTGTGCTCTGCTCTCTTCATTGTGTCACCTTACTGGGTGTGATCCTGTTTGTGGGAAACTTGTCATGGCTGTCTTCCCCTGTTCCCTTGAGGGCCTTTCACCTCCCTGTAGGTACCCAGTGCTCTCACGCCCTCTCTGGCTTCCTCCCCTGACTCCTACCCATCCAAAATGGCTCTCGGCTCAGAGTCTAGTGGAAATGATCTCATAAATTAATGCACACAGAGGTATAAAAAAGTGATCAAGCTTAATGTGCTTCCCAGAAATGCTTGCATTTTAGTAGGGGACAGTCATTTAGCCCAAAGAATTAAGGTTCTAATGGTGAGGGAGAGAAGGAGGAAGAGGAGGAAGAGGAAGAGGAGGAAGAGGAAGAGGGGAGAAGAGTCGAGGAGAAGGGAGGGGAGAGGAGGAGAGGGAACCAACACTTATTGAACATCTACCACTTTATTCAGTGAAAGATTACGGAATGAATGAGAAATCACTGGAGACTTTACTTTTTTATCTTCTCAAATGAACAAAATTCAGAGGCCATTGTCAACTTGGTGAGAAGTGGGGGATTTTTTGAAAAATGGGGACTATGGCTGCTGAGGGTGTTACAAACCACACTTGTGTTAGGTTGTGTTTGTCTACTCAGAAGGCTTACCAGAAGTCATCTTGAATTTCTGTGAGATCCTGAATTCTTCTCCAGTTCTGGAACATCTCTCTAATGTCAAGGTCACTCAATCCTCTCCAATCCTATGGCTAATCCTGGGCCTAGAAAGGAGGGATTTAAGGAGTTCCAGTAAAAGGAAAAGTCGAGGTACACACAGGGTGCATGGTGGGGGAGGTATGAATGGGTAGGGCTCCAGGACCCCCACCCTACTGAAACCAGAAGAGCTGTGCTTTGCCTAGGTTTATATATTGGGTCTTGTATCAGATTTCATTTGATAAAGAAGGTTCTAAACCTGAAAATCATTGCTTTAGGGCAGCACACAGAGGCTTAAGATATTGCAACAGCTAGCATAACCCTATTCCTGGGCTCTAGTCTGACCACTGTACTCCTTCCTTGTCTCCAAGGACAGGCCCACTCAGTTACTGAGGCCCACTGCTGGTAACTGAAGACATTTTCGCTGCCTGTGTCTAAGCCTGTCTTCGTAGCTTCCTTTGTATCCTTGGTTCCTCTAGATTCTAGAAGATGGTGCTCTGCCTTGCTTTTCCTAGGTAGCCCTTCCTAGGGAATGGAGTCTTATTTCTGAATATCAGGTCTGTCATAAGACTTTATTATGAGTGTGAGCTTTTTTTTTTTTTTTTAAAGATTATTTATTTATTTATTCGACAGAGATAGAGACAGCCAGTGAGAGAGGGAACACAAGCAGGGGGAGTGGGAGAGGAAGAAGCAGGCTCATAGTGGAGGAGCCTGATGTGGGGCTCGATCCCGTAACGCCGGGATCACGCCCTGAGCCGAAGGCAGACGCTTAACCGCTGTGCCACTCAGGCGCCCCTGAGTGTGAGCTTTTGACAGCATACTTCTGGATTCTGGGCCATTTACTGGGACCCCATTGGCACTTCATCGTGTCACAGCTGTTTAATTTGCCCACTGTCACTTTATGTTCTGCCTATTGGACTGATCATGCTCTAATGTGGGCATCAGGGTCTTGTGTCTCACCTCATCACACTGCTCCTCCCCTTGCCTATCTAAGCAAGTGATTCTTACTGTAGGGTCCAGTCTGATCTCACTAACTGGGTCATGACTGCTTGGGACCTATGACTAAGGACACCTTGTGGAAAAACAAAATAAGAGGAAACATTTTTCCTCTTCCTCTCCTTCCTAGGTCCAGGGTGTTGAGAGTTCTTCTCTTCCCTGCCCCTAATCCTTGAGAAAGAGAGGACTATCAAACTGGTATTAACAAGGGGAAGAATAGGTTTCTTGTGTACAACAGTGTGAAATACTTTGTAGTATCTATACTCCAAATATTAAAAATATCTTTTAAAGCACATGGGATCTTTTATTTAAAGGATTTTAACATTTATTGTAATTTTGGTCTCTCATGTCAATATCAAGGATTTCCAGCAAAACATGTCAATTTCTTGGTCATTTTAGTCTTCATTATCCATTGCAAATGAATAGAGGCCATTTGAGCCTATTAAAAGCTGGGACATCAACCAGGCCTTCAGGAGGGCACACTGCACACAGGTGGGGTGCTGGACATGATTCCTGAATACAACTCTCTGAACCTTCTGAAAGCCACACCTGCTGGGTCCAATGCTGTTCCAGGCTTCAGGGCAGGAAAGGCTGCCAACTACGCTGCATTTTGCCAGATTGTGTGGTTATTTTATTAGGTGGATAAATGTGTACAGATTCTAGTGTAAAAACACTGGGCCCAACCCAGTTTTGTACAAACATTTTCAAAACTAAAAGTGGGATACATTATCAGGCACTAGTTCTCATAATTATGGTTTTTTTGGCTATCAATCACTTTCCTTCTTCTATATAGAGTGTCTGGAATATTTGCACAAAGAATGCCTTGAAGCAGAGGTTAGCCCTAGCAGGAGTTACTTAAGAAACCATCGGACACCCTAAATCTTATACAAGTGGGGCACTTTAAGAGTCCCATCTTGATAAAAAATTGGGGGCATGAATTTTATGAAATCATAAATTATGAGGATGGAGTCCGGTGATTGGTTGAAGGAATACTGAGGAATACAGAAATGGGTTATCATTTCTTTAATGCTATATGGTTAGAAATGAAACACAAGATGAGCTTCATCTGCAATTCTAATTTTAAATTTTCCATTAGAATTTTCTTATATAGTTTAGATCTATAATCCCACAATATGGTCTAATGAAATTTGATTTCAGAGATTCTTAATTTGGGGTAGTTTCAAAGTTGGTTGTTCATCGTGTTTTAACAATTCAAGCTCAAACAGTCAATAAACCAAAGCCAAGATTCTTTAATCACATTATGAATTAAGGCATCTACTATTTTTAAAGTATCAGCTTAAGTACTCTGGCCCCAAGTAGCTGACAAATAATTGTGTCTGTTTTCCTTTTTTTTGTAGTTTATAATATGTCATCTCATTAACATGTATATAGAATTTCTTCTTAGTAGTTGGTTTCCTTTATTTGTAGGTGGTGTCTCTTTTCATTAATCCTTTTGCCTCATATTAAACTTTGTTGGGGCACCTGGGTGGCTCGGTTGGTTAAGCATCTGCCTTCAGCTCGGGTCATGATCCCAGAGTCCTGGGATCAAGCTCTGCATGGGGCTCCCTGCTCAGCAGGAAATCTGCTTCTCCCTCTGCCCCTCTTCCCTACTCATGTGTGTTCTCTCTCTTTTTCTCTCTATCTCTATCTCAAATAAAGAAATAGATAAAATCTTTAAAAAAATTGTCTCATATCATAAACTTTCTTTTAGTATTTAAATGGTGACCTTCTTATCCCATGATTTGGAGCCTCTCTATTTTCAATTGATGAACCCCTCTGTTTTTAATGGACAAATGTAATCATCTGTCTCTACTATGATTATTGACGTATTTGGATTTACTTCTACATCTTCCTTTGTGCTTTCTGTTTGCTATTCTTTTACTCTGCTTTTTTCTCTTTTCATGTCTTCTGTTGGTTTAATAAAAGTTTTAATAATACTCCCTGCTGTTCCTCTACTGCTTTAGAATTAAAGATTACATCTCTATTATTTTCATGGTTACCTTTACATTTTTAATATTCTAATAATTTTTTCCCTAAATATGTGATTCTGACAGCTTTACAAATAACAACAATGTAACTTAAAATACTTTCATTACTTGGAAGGTTTTGAGGAAGGGTGCAGAATTTTAAAAATTCATTCACATATGGATGGACATAAAGATGAGCATTTAAAATTTCTAACATTCAAATTTGGCTAGAAAATTTTTTTTCTAATAAAATCTGAAGCAATTTTTTCCCCATGAGCCTCGTTTATGACATTCTCTTGGGCAGAACTGCCAACCCCCAGCACTGAGCATGGCCTAAGCCAGTCATGAGACCACAGCTGCTGCTCAGGGACCCGACCACCCTCCCAGTGCTGTTGCTGGGCAGGCTGAGGGCACTGATGTCAGTCCCACTACCTCCCATGCCTGCAAAGTCTGAAGTAATTTAATTTTTTTAATACTCTTCCCAAATCTGGAAGGATCTTAGCACTTTTAATTATCCATAATTATCCATCTTATCAATGCTATCTAATTCAACATTTTTTTAACACACACAAAAAACTTGTAGCACTTAATATTAAACTCATTTCACCAACATCTTTTAATCAATGGCTATTTTCACTGTTGTTTCTTGTGCCTACACCTTCCCTACTTTCCCCCATAATTCTTCTTGTAATAGTACTTTCAGTGAAGCAAGTGGTAAACCACCTTTCCATGTCAAAAAAACGTCTAGAGAGTAATTGTTTAGCTGGGTGTAAAATTCTACTTGACAATGACTTTCTCTCAGCACCATGGAGATATTACTCTACTGTCATCTGGTAGCTTTTGTTTCTGATGAGAAATCTGCTATCAGCTTAATTACAGTTCCTTCACTGGTCATCTGCTTTTCTGCTTTATCTTTAATATCCTCGAGTTTCACCCTAAAGGATTTGGGTGTAAATTTAACTTTGTTTATGCTGGTCAGTACTAATGGTGCATTTTTAGTCTGAAGAATCACATCTTTAATTTTAGAATATCCTATCCTTCAATTGCTTCAAATATTTCTTCCTTCCTTCCTTCCTTACTTTTTCTTTTTCTTTCTTTCTTTCTTTCTTTCTTTCTTTCTTTCTTTCTTTCTTCTTTCTTTCTTTCTTTCTTTCTTTCTTCTTTCTTTCTTTCTTTCTTTCCTTCCTTCCTTCCTTCCTTCTTTCTTTCTTTCTTTTCTTTCTTTCTTTCTCTTTCTAAAGATTTTATTTATTTACTTGACAGAGAGAGAGCTAGCAAGAGGGGGAACACAACCAGGGGGAGTGGGAGAGGAAGAAGCAGGCTCTCAGCAGGGAGCCTGATGAGGGGCTCGATCCCAGGACCCTGCTTCCTTCCTTCCTTCCTTCTTTCTTTCTTTCTTTTCTTTCTTTCTTTCTCTTTTTAAAGATTTTATTTATTTACTTGACAGAGAGAGAGCTAGCAAGAGGGGGAACACAACGAGGGGGAGTGGGAGAGGAAGAAGCAGGCTCTCAGCAGGGAGCCTGATGAGGGGCTCGATCCCAGGACCCTGTGATCATGCCCTGAGCCGAAGGCAGACACTTAACAACTGAGCCACCCAGGCGCCCCAGCTTCAAATATTTCTTACCTACCCTGTCACCATTCTCTTTTTCTGGAAATCCGATTGAATGACTATTGGAACATTACAACCTCTTTTCCATTCCTTAACTGTTCCTTATCTATCTCTTTACCTACCTATCCATTCATCTATCATCTATCTATCTATATCTCTCTATTGCATTTTTGGTCAATTCCTCTTGCCAACTTTTTAATTAATAAATTTTCTCTTTAACTCTACTCAGTTTAAAGTTTATTTCATTTCTTACATTTTTACTTTAATGACCATGTTTTCAAGATTTATAGTTAACTCTTCTTTAATGTCCTCATGTTCTTGTTTCATATTTTGGTTGTACAATATCCTGTTCTTTTTTAATAGAAGTTATTCATTCTTTTCTCTTTTCAAACACCTCAGGCATACTTATTTTAAAGTCTTTGTCAGATTATTCCTTAAAGCCGTCTGGAGTGAAGGCATGTTCCAATAGTAGATTTTGCTGCCTGTCTTTTTTGATATTAGATTTTCTTTCATGTCGTCAGGATGTCTGGCCTCATTTTGTTTTGTTTTTGTTTTTTTTAATCAATTTTATTTTATCTTATTTTTATTTTTTATTTTCCTGCAGGCTCATTTTGAATGAGAGGTTCGTTCTCATTCTTGCGCTCTCCTTCTTTCCCCTCCCTTCCTCCTCTCCCTGTCTCTCTTCTTTCTTCCCTCCCTACTTTTGTCCTTCCCCAGTGGTTTTGTAGTTACTACCATCTGAACTCCTGAGCACTTAGCCTAGAACCGGGTCATGCTTACACTTCCCATCCTATGGGAACAATGGGAATATTACAGATCTGGTTACCAAGTAGAAAGAATGTGAGGCTATGGCTTTGTTTTCCCACTTCTCTCTCTGTCTATAAACATTAAACAAGGCCATAGGTCCAACAACAGGTCAGCAAGTGATTTTGTTCACCTTCCTTTGCTTGAAGTAAGGGGAAGTATGGCTTTCCACCCCAGGCCCTAGCTTAAAGCTCTGAATTTTGTTCTGGTCCTGTCTTGACAGGGAGTGCATTTAGTCCCCTTTAGTTTTCAGGAACCCAATTCCTGGCTGTCACTGCCTGATTTTGGACCACAGCCCAGCTAGCCTGCAGCTTCCTCACTGCTTATTCCTCTGGTATTGTTCCAGGCATAGGGAAGCTCTTCTTATTTTCTAAAGTGGTAAATCCTTTGCATCTCCTTTTTAAAAATATTCTATCATTGCTATGTGTTTGAGGCCAAGGGCTGTGAAATCACTATACTATCTTGATTAGGGGTCCAGTATAGGCCATTCATATTTTTTCCCTATAAGGAAATCTACCAGAAAGAATAATGAATACAGAGATGTGGGCAATCTCAAGTATGGGGAGTGCAACTTGTCAAGTCAGAGGAAAGAAACTTGGTAAAATGTCAAGTCTGTGCCAAAGCAAGGTCACATGTTTATTGAAATGGGACAATTTTTGCTTCATGAGTATGTCAGAGAGCATAGGGCAATACATAGTTTCAGCCAGACATCAAACTCTGTGATTCCCAAGGATTCTTCTTACAGACCTTGTAAGACATTAATATATTGCAGTAGTCACTTTATTATTATGGTGTTGCTTTTAATCTTTTAATCGCTTCAAGTGTGTTGCAAAAGTTCCAATATTTAAAGTACGCCATGAATACAAAAAAAGGTTTGATCTTTGTTCTATAAATTTTTTTTTTATTAGTAGTATAGAGACTCTAAACTCCTGAAAGAAAAGTTTCATGTCTTCTCTCTGTATTACGGTACCCACCCAGGGCCAGGCAGGTGCTCTCTTATAGCTCATAAAAGTGCCTTTGAAGATAATGAAATTTTAATTTGAATTGTTCTATGCCCAGCAAATCACCATGGGAGGCTCATAAAAGCTTTCAGAAGATGGTACTGTTTTTCAATAAACAACATCATAAAAAAAATTCACCAATAAAGTGAAATCCCAAATGCAAGTACTAATACATTTTAAACAAAAAGTGCTTAAATGATATTGTACATAAAGATATATCATTATGGATACTTAGTAGACATCACCATAACTGAAATGCCATGAAATGACCCATAACCCTCCTCCCTGCTAGAAAAAGTACATTCCAGATGTGGGCTCCTTTAAGAGGAATAATGACTTTGGGATTTTGTGATTCTAGTTTCCAAGGCCCAGAAAGAGTCATTTGGGTGGACCTTTGCCATCAGCAGCTCTGCTGTGGGCTCTGGAAGTGCTCTCTTGGTGAACCAGGCACACACTGACCCCCTGAACCCAAGGGTCTTCTGCCTGGTGCATTTAACTCAATTATGGGAGGCAGCAGCCCTTCCAGAAGGAGACTATACTGATTATATTTGGAAGCATACAGTCAGTGGGACTATCTATCCTTCTAATAAGACTGATATTGAGGTGCTGATCAAACCTTTAAAATCAACAAGAGGTCTGGTTTATGAAGAGACCTAGCCCCTCCCTCCTACCTAGCCACATAGAGAATGGACTGGTCATCCATCTGAGGGCTTTCTGTAGGTTGTATCATATCATTTCATTGGATTGCCAGTGAATCCTATCAGATCTACAATTTCACCATGCTAGATCTTAATAAAACCATAGAAATGCATTTTAACTTTTGACTGTCACTCCAGCAGGGAAAGATGTTGGCAACACAGGCCAGAGATGAGAAGAACCACTGCAGATTTTACTTAAAAACTGAAAAATGAAGTGAAGAGAAACAAATTATTCACCTCAAATCTGTTCATTTCACCTGTTAAAAGAAGCCTGAGGGGGTAGGCTTAAGTCTCAACACAGTTTAGTATTTCCTAGAGGCCATACTGAGCAGAAAACTCAGGCTCACTCAGATCTCAAAGAGCATGAAACTTTGTGAGTGTAAGAATGGCAAGAATCCCTGAGAGACCAAGCATGTTCTTCAAGGATTTTACACCATAAAAATTATTTATGACCCATTTGGGCCACACAAGTTTCTAAAAACCACAGAAACTGTCTTAACTTCACAGAATTTGGATGATTTTGCCTTCTCAGCTGAAGAGCTTCAGAATTCCTTTTTCTTTCTTTCACATCCAGTGGTCTAATCGTTTTGGCCTAAGACACCAAAACAAACCGCAAAAATCACACTTTCAACTTCTGGTTACCCAGGGCATAAACAGCATGTTTGTGGATTTCTTAGACCAACAGTCTCTTCTTTCTGTGGCCCCATCATCCCAACTCAGGATTCACAACAGGTTTAATAAAGAGAAATTGAGTTTATGCACCAAACATAGGAGCACTCAAATATATAAAGCAATTAATAACAAACACAGTGGAACTAGTAGATAATAACACAATAATAGTAGGGGACTTTAACACCCCACTTACCTCAATGGGCAGATCATCTAAATAGAAAATCAACAAGGAGACGTGGCTTTGAATGACACACGGGACCAAATGGACTTAACAGATACATTCAGAACATTCCATCCTCAAACAGCAGAACACACATTCTTTTCAAGTGCACATGGAACATTCTCCAGACTAGATCACATGTTAGGTCACAAAACAGGCCTCAACAAATACAAAGAGATTAAAATCATACCATGCACCTTTTCTGACCACAAGGCTATGAAACTAGAAGTCAACCACAAGAAAACATATGGAGAGACCACAAATACGTGGAGGTTAAACAGCATGCTACTAAACAATGAATGGGTTGACCAGCAAATCAAAGAAGAAATAAAAAAATACATGGAAAGAAATGACAATGAAAACACAATGGTCCAAAACCTTTGGGATGCAGCAAAAGCAGTCCTAAGTGGGAAGTTTATAGCAATACAGGCCTACCTCAAGCAAGAAAAATCTCAAATACATAACCTAACCTCACACCTAAAGAAGCTAGAAAAAGAACAATAAATGAAGCCTAAAGCCAGCAGAAGGAAGGAAATAATAAAGCTTAGAGCTGAAATAAATGATAATAGAAACTAAAAAACTAATAGAACAGATCAATGAAACTAGGAGCTGGTTCTTTGAAAAAATTAGTAAAATTGATAAACCTCTAGCCAGACTTATCAAAAAGAAAAGAGAAAGAACCCAAATAAATAAAATCACAAATGGGAGAGAAGAAGTAACAACCAACCAGAAATACAAACAATTATAGGAGAATATTATGAAAAACTATATGCCAAAAAATTGGACAACCTAGAAGAAATGGATAAAAAAAAAATTTCTAGAAACATATACATTACCAAAAGTGAAATAGGATACCAAAACTGAAACAGGAAGAAATAGAAAACTTGAACAGATCAATAACCAGCAAAGAAATTGAATCAATAATAAAAAAACTCCCAACAAACAAAAGTCCAGGACCAGATGGCTTCATAGGTGAATTCTACCAAACATTTGAAGAAGAGTTAATCCTATTCTTCTCAAATTATCCCAGAAAATAGAAAAGGAAGGAAAACTTCCAAATTCATTCTCTGAGGTCAGTTTTACCCTGATACCAAAACCAGATAAATATACCACTAAAATAAAGAATTATAGGGCAAAATCCCTGATGAACATAGATGCAAAAATTCTCATCAACCTTGAAAAAAGAAAAATAAAGCTGGAGGCATCTCAATTCTAGACTGCAAGCCATATTATAAAGCTGTAGCAATCAAAATAGTATGGTACTGACACATAGATCAATGGAACACAATAGAAAACCCAGAAATAAGATTAATTGACCATTATATGGTCTTTGACAAAGCAGGAAAGAATATCCAATGGGAAAAGGATGTCTCTTCAACAAATGGTGGTGGGAAAACTGGATAGCTACATGCAAAAGAATGAAACTGGACCACTTTTTTACATCACATGCAAAAATAAATTCAAAATGAATGAAAGACCTAAATGTGAGACCTGAAATCATAAAAATCCCATATGAGAATGCAGGCAGTAACTTCTTTAACATCGACTATAGCAATTTCTTTCTAAATATGTCTCCTGATGCAAGGGCAACAAAATAAAAAATAAACTACTTGGACTACATCAAAATAAATAAGATAAATAAAATAAAAAAAATAAAAAGCTTCTGGAAGGAAGCAATCAACAAAACTAACAGTATGGGAGACGATATTTGAAAATGACATATCTGATAAAGGGTTAGTTCTTTATATATAAAGAACTTCTAGAACTCAACACCCAAGAAACAAATTATCTAATTAAAAAATGGGCAGAAGACATGAATAGGTATTTTTCCAAAGACGACATACAGATGGCCAATAGATACATGAAAAGATGTTCAACATCACTTATTGTCGGGGAAATGCAAATCAAAACCACAATGAGATACTACTTCACACCTGACAGAATGGCTAAAATCAAAAACACAAGAAACAACAGGTGTTAATGAGGATGTGGTGAAAGGGGAACGCTCCTGCACTGTTAATTGGAAATGCAAACTGGTGTAGCCACTCTGAAAAACAGTATGGAGTTTCCTCAAAAGGTTAAAAATAGAACTATCCTACAATCTACCTAGGTAAATACTGCTAGGTATTTATCCAAAGAATACAAAAACATAATTCAAAGGTATACATGCACCCCAATGTTTATAGCAGCATTATTTACAATAGCCAAGATATGGAAACCCAAGTGTCCATTGATTGATGAATGGATAAAGAAGATGTGGTCTGTCTATCTATCTATCATCTATCCATCTATCTATCTGTCTGTCTATCTATCTATCTATCTATCTATCTATCTATTACTCAGCCATAAGAAAGAATGAAATCTTGCCATTTGCAATGACGTGGCTGGAGCTAATAAGTCAGTCAGAAAAAGACAAATACTGTATGATTTCACTCATATGTGGAATTTAAGAAACAAAACAAATGAGCAAAGGGAAAATAGAAAGAGAGATAGACAAATCAAGAAACTGACCCTTAATTATAGAAAACAAACTGCCGGTTACCAGAGGGGAGGTGGGTTGGGGGATGGGTGAAATAGGTGATGGGGATTTAGGGGTGCACTTGCTGTGATGAGCAACTGGGTGATGTATGTAAGTGTTGAATCACTATATGGTACACCTGAAACTAATATAATCCTGTATGTTAACTAACTGGAATTTAAATAAAAACTTAAAAAAATAAAGAGAAATTAAACCTAAGTAGAATGATTACTTTAGATTAACTGGGAATTTCAGTTTCTTAACACCCTGTTATCATGAGTGACTAAGAACTGTCTGTGATGGAGATTCACTGGACTAATTTCTCTTCTATGAGTATTTGAAATTTGCCATAATAAATAATAAAAAGCAAACAAAAAAACTTCTCACCAAAATGCACTGAACATAGTTGTGTCTCCAGCCACATGACCTCAAGTTTTTTGTGCCTTCTTTTTACCCTGGGCCTGCCTTTCTTACTTATTTATTTAAAGATTTTACCCTTAAGTAATCTCTATGCCCAACATGGGGCTTGAACTTATAACCCTGAGATCAAGAGTCACATGCTCCACTGACTGAGCCAGCCAGGCAACCTGGGCCTTTTATTTTATAGTTCAGTTTTGATCTTCATTCATATTTGATCTTTCTCTCACCACTTTAAGGCTTCTCGTCTATTTTCCGGTGGTCTTTATGAATCCTCAGATTTTTACATTTATGATTTTCCATCTTACGTTTGTCTAGAGACTTCATTTCTGACCCTGTCATAGGCTCTGCTTCCTGGATCCCTTATGCTCTAGAATGAAATACAACAACATAGCAAGCAAGACAGAAAGGTACAGTTCCTTTATGATGCTGGTTATTGGGATTTCTCTTCCATCTCCTTTACAGGATGTTCTCTTGTGTTTTTATTATGTGCCGCTATGTTCAAGGGTATGGCATTTAGCTAACCAATGTAAACCCCAGTTCTTATCTTTTGAGGTCTGTGCTGTAACAGTTTTTCTTTTATTACCATTTTCTTTCTCTTTTTGGTGTCTCTCCCCTTTTAAAATTTATTATCTGCCCATGGATCAGAACAAGGCTCTCTAAATAACGAAAAAAATTCAAATCACTACAGTAATTTCTACATACAGGGGCACCTGGGTGGCTCAGTCAGTTGAGTGTCCAACTCTTGATTTCAGCTCAGGTCATGATCTCAGGGTTGTGAGTTCAAGCCTCATGTCCAACTCCACACTCAGCATGGAGTCTGCTTTTCCTCTCTCCTTCCCTCTCCCTCTGCCCCTCCCTCTGCTCACACACACACTCTCTCTCTCTAAATAAATAAAATCTTAAAAAAAATTTCTATATACCTAAGAATAACATTTTTGAAATGAAGAACTATTTAAACAGCATTTCAACATTGCTCTTACCAGGCTCCCAATATATGCTGGGTGCTATGCTACATTCAGTCCTTCCTCTGCCCCCTCCCCAGGAATTCATGTTCTAGAGCAGAGTAGGCAAACATGCATGCCCGTCAGGTGGCAACAAATGCATTAGTGGGGTCCTGTGCCTGCCTCCACTGCCTCCACTGCCTCCACTGCCTGAATGGAGAAGCCTGGAACCAACTGGGAAAGCATATTCCCTGTCATCAGGGGGCTGGTGCTGCTCAGCTCCAGCCCAGCATTGCTACATGGAATTTGTCTGTGCCAGGTTGCCTGATCTGATTTTTCAAGGGCAGCTAGAAATTTGGATTTCTGTGTGAAATCCTTAAATGTTAGTGCCAAAATGAAATAAGAACTGTGATAGAGACAAAACCTGCCTGCAGGTCAAATATGACCCCCAGGTAACCAATTTATGTTCCACTCTCTTTAGCCATAGAGATTTCAAACTTGGGGCACTCTCTGAAAAAAATACAAGATCTTACCATTTTCTGTACTATGTGTCCCTGACAAGAATAGCACTGGCAGATAAAGGACAAGAAGGATTTGTAAGGAGCCAAGACCAGGGTAAGAGCTCACTATGGGGTAGGGTAGAAAACACTGTATTTGCCATCAGATGATATGGGTTTGAGTCTTCGCCTGTTAGTAACTGGCAGGATTACAATGGACAGAATTCTAAACCTTTGTGAGCATCAGTTTCCTTGCCTTCGACAGAAGGGCAGAAATACTGCTTTCACAGGATGGCTGCAGGGATTAAAGGAAACATATGTGAAAATGCTTTATGAAGTACAGAGAGAACTGAAGGCATGAACGGGCAGTTTGATCTTTGTACGCATTGGGTAAGGGCTATGAAGGATTCAGCAGCACTGGGTAAGGTGGTGGTGGAAAGGCATGAGCTTGGTTATTCAGCTCACCCCTGGGAAAGAAACTGTGCACTTACAAGTACAAGGAAATGGGGGCAAAAACTAAAAAAAGCCTGGTGGTGGGGAGAGGAAGGAGAGCTGTGCTTTAGAGGGAGCACGGTTTCCTTCATGAAAAAACTTACTGAAACTATAAAGCCCACAATGAAACCCTTCACTGACGGACTGGTGAATATCCACCTGGTGGATTATTTGTGGCAAATTTAAAATCACAGGTTGGCTTCCTACTCCTGGGATATTTTCAAACCACCAACTTACCTCTCCACCCTTAAGTCAAAGAATAAGAATTCCTGTTACTACTAGCCCAAGAAAAACACCATCAGAGTAGATCACAATGATGGAATACTTGTATTAATTCCAAGACTAAATATAGATGATTTTTGGATTATTGGCTATTTTCAATGATCAGCATCAATATTCTCTTTTATGAAAGTGGATAAATAAGTGGTTTTTCAATAAATTGCAAATCTTTCACCGGGAGAGTGGAAAATTTCACTATGGGGTTTTACTGGTTTCACTCTTTAGGTAACCACACAACTGTAAATTCTTTGCTTCTTAACTTTTAGCACTAAGGGCTAGATAGTTTTTCAAAGGCAATAAGCCCTAAGGATGTTGGCTTGATTGAAGAAGCAGAGAAAAAAGAAAATTACTGATGTAAAAGAAGTTTTGTTGTTGTTGTTGTTGTTTTCAAAAACAGTAGCCAAAATTTTAGAAAGTTCCAATGGAGAATTCTTGATAGTCCTAGACCCTATGGAGCTGCTGGCCAAGATCTTCCTACCTCCAGCCCAGGGCCATTTTCCTTTAGAAAGAATCTATATTTAGCAGGAGGCAGAGTCCCACTCAATCTTAAAAGAAGGTGGAGGAGAAATTCATTCCTACTCCACATTCTTGCCCTCAATCTGTTAGGTCTAAATTTACCTTATTGACAATCAGAATTTGGGGATTTAAGATGTTAAACCTGGAAATGAATGCATTAAAAAACAAATAACATCTCTAAGTGTTTCTCCTTTTCGGCAGGGATTGGGGGAAGCAGGTGGTTATTAACATGGAGTACAGAAGACTGCCCCCTGCCCCTGAAAGGGGTTGGGGGCCGTGACTTATTCCAATAGGATATTTTTTGTAATCCGAAGTATTTTATTTTATGCATTTAAAAACATTCTAAGAAGAGGTCTGTAAGCTTCACTGGACTAAAGGAGGTGAAGACCTCTCTGTCCTGGATATTTTTTCTTGAGTAGGAGCCATGTGCCTCTGCTGTGAGATGCATTTCTAGACTTGTATTGGGAAATCAAAAAACGTCAACAGATTATTTTTGACTGAGATTTAAAAATATTCCCCCTTAAAAGCTTGGATAAAACTTCCATTTCAAAGAGTTGGATAGCAGACTACAATAACCACCAAGATTTTTATGCAAATAGAGTCCCCTGGGTGGTTCAAATGCCTAAAAGAATTTCTTTATTTGCCACTTAATCTTGCCTAGTGGTTCTTAAGATGTGGTCCATAGATCCTGGTGGGATTCGGAAACCCTGTTAGGGGTCCGCAGGATCAAAACTACTTTCATAATAATACTAAGGTGTTCTTTGTCTGTTTGATGGTGTCAACATTTGTGCAGATCGTACAAAACTGCGGTGGTAAATGGCTGGCTCGTTAATGTGAGTGGAGACAGCGGGCCTTCCTGTACTAGACGTAATGGTATTCTTCCCCATCACACACACTTGCACCAAATTTTTTTTTTTACTTAAGAATGGCTTTGACAGAGGAGTAAAAATTGGTAATTACTAAATCTCAGAGCTTGAGTACACATCTCTCTAAGCTCTGAAGAGATAGGAGAAGTTCGCACAAAACACTGCTGCTATAGACCTCTTGCAAGTCTGGTATAGACTAAGGGCCCACTTCACAGATCAATGTATTTTAATGTATAAAAGAAAACATAGGATTAGAAAGGAAACCAAAAATATTGAATTATTTATCAAAATACTAAAAGTTGTGGTAATATATGTGTGTATATATATATATATATATATATATATATGCTTATTTGATATATTAAATAACAAGAGTTCTCAGTGGGTCTAATATCCATCATAATATTGACGCAAGTATTATGGTAGTGTGAATGATTCTTTTGTGCTTTTTCCGATAATAGCAATTGATAAAAATACCTGTAATTCTAGACTATAGCTATTGTTAATAGTGCTGTAGTTTGTTCCTACATTCAAAAATGAAGGAAATGCAGAGCTGATGAAAATAAAGATGCATGTTTTTCCTCTAATGGAGTTCATAGACTCTTTTAGAATTTATCCAGGGACCATTATCACTGCCCGAAATGCTACGTATTATTTGTCTGTTTGCTTGTTTGCTATTTGTTCACGTTGCTAGGATATCAGCTCCAAGAGAGGCAGGTCTTTGTCTTGTTCACTGCTGTCCCCGGGAGCAGAAGAGGGTCCAGCCCCGAGCAGATGCTCAGCCAGTGTTTCTCGAATGAACAAGGAAGTACCAGCAGCTTCCAGGTCCTATTGAGTCTACTTGGCAAGCTCTTTCCTCTTTCCACTTCTAGTTCAGACTCCTGACAGAATATCACTGAGGATTTCAGTATTTGTGTCTCATAAATATTGTGGTTTGTGGCTAGTCTCATTATTCAATCCAAATTACTTTAGAAAGAAGTTGTCTCCTTAAAAGAATGCCTCAATCGATTCATAGCCCCGTGGCAATGTTCCCTGAGGGTCTAGGGACCGTCTGTGTCCACTACTGTTCCCTACTGGCTTCCGCAGAGAAAAGGCCAATGACTGAAACAACGAGCCAGAATTTTCTGCAAAATCCCTAAAGTAAAGCTTTTGTGGGCTAAGATGGAAAGTCTGAATATCTGGGATTGTAGTTTTAGCCACAAAAATACCCTGGTGTCATGTGAAAGAGGCCAAACAGCTGAATGGAAACCTACCATCCAGTTAATTTATCAGTGAATGTTTTCTTTGGCTTCCTGATTTTAATACATTGATTTGCTTAACTATTTGACTTTAAAAGTGAGAGAGATCTCATCTGTGTCAAATCCTAGTCTTCCTTTTCAAATATTTTTATTTGTTACAAAGCCAACCCATGTTTATTATAGAATATATACTTAAGCAAAAAGAGCAAAATAGAAAAAAACCTAAATCTGCCACACAGATATAAATATTTTTTTAAAAAAAGATATAAAGAATAAAAAAATATAAAAAAAGAAATATTTGGTGCATTGCTCTTTGTAGTTTTTTTGTTTTTTTATACGAAAGCCTATTTATTTTGCTGTGGGTTGTCATGACTATAATGCCAAACTCCAAATAAAATATTAAGAAGAACAAAGGAAGCAAAAGTCTTTGAACTTTCTTACACTATACCCTCTTTAAAAATATTTATAAGTGAAATTTCTTCACACAGAGGCCAATGTTTCTTTAGTTGGATTTTCATTGACTTAGAAGTTCTTCCATCTCAATTACAAATGGGGAGGAATGGAATTCATAAAGTACTATTGATTTGATTACCAAAAAGCTCAGGAAAGTTTGTTATTTACCATATGAACAAGCAACTTCTTATTGACTCTTATATTTGAGAAAGAGGCATGAAGATGAGACAGTGCTCTCAGCCTCTCAGAGGAAAGTAGGTAAGTTTTCTAGGGTCCCCTTCGTGCGGAATGAATATGGCTGCCTTCATTTAATGAGTGATGTGTTCACCTGGTAAGAGGGACTCATGACTGCATCCCACTTGACAGACTTGGGGACATCAGTTATTTCCTTTTGCTATTGGTAGAATGCATGCTTCTGTTAACACAAATCATTTCAGTTTTATCTGAATGGGGAATAAAGGCCAATTGCTTCTGTTTTCCCTTAATTTTGGTAGCAGTCTCATGGATTACCTTTTTCCTTCAATGCTCTAGCCACCTGTCACATCAGTCTGTGTTGATGAAATGCTAAGGCAGTCTATAAAAAGTAATAGGGACCTGGGACTTGGCTTTCTATTGTGACTTAGCTCCCTCCTTCAAAGAGGAAGGCCCAGAAATTTCTAACTTCAATTCACTCCCAGCTCTTCCCTCCCGTTCTGTCCTAATTTCTTCTGAAACTTCAGCTTTCTGACCAAGGTTTTTATTTAGGGGGCACTTACTGAAGTCAGTGAATTCTATCCTTGTGAAGTTCCCAAAACAAAGACTCGTCTTTTCAAAGTCTCCGAACACCTATTAACCCATTTTTAGTAGCTGATAGAGGATTAATGAGGCTCCCACACTTCCAGGAAGGCCCTTCCAGGTGCAGAAGTGGTCATAAATCTTGTTGCTTGGCTCACTCAATGCGGCGGGTACTGGGGTGCTGCGATGCAGGTGGAGGAGAGAGCCGGCCTCCGAGCTGCCACGTGACCAGTCAGTGAGTTTCCAGGGGATTACCGGAAACGGAGGCCAATGAGAAGGAGGCGCGAAGGAACAGCATGCCTGGGACCAGGCGGAAGTCTCCTTTGAAGGGTGGATTTGGAAATGGAAGGAGGCCGATACAAAATGGAGGAAGTGGAACGGGCTGCCATGTGACTGGAAGGAGGTGGGGAGTATAGGACAGTGTGGTCACCTTGTAGGTCCACATCTTCAGGTTAGAGACCAGGAAGTGTCCCCCCTCAGGCTTCTGACCTTTCAGAGAAGAACACCAGCAGCAAGGTGGACGTCAGGGAATTGTGGGGGTGGCGGTTTGTTTAAAGTAAGCAGAATAAACTAGGGAATGGACACACGATGCAGGCCCGGCCCTGCTGTCTCATGTGGGGGTTCAGCTCTTGCTACTTCCTGCC